>NC_143052.1:163489166-163797500 GCF_052426305.1 Pelodiscus sinensis | reverse complement strand
TGGAGGTGAGTACCTCCTTCGCCCCACCCAGCATCCTGAGCCCCTCCCACATCCCGAACCCCTGCTGGACCTAGACTTTCTCTGAGCCCCTGACCCTCAGCCCCTGCCCTGTACTCCTCTCCCATACTTCAAGATCCTCTCTCTTAGTTAAGAGGCATTTTCAATTGACTTACACACACACCCATTTCCCTAGCATGCCAGATGAAAGGGATTTTACTATATATTGCTAAGCTGGAGTACCATGCAGCACATTCAGCTTCCTGCAAAATTACTGATCCAAGTCTAGAGGAGGTAAAGGGTGGGATCAGAAGAGAGGTGGCTCATTATGTTTTACACCACAAAACAAAAGACTGTTAAAAGGGCCATGAAAACCAGACTAAAGGTTTGCAGCCTAGAAATGAGCACAACATATTAGATAGATGTGACAGTGCAATAACAAGCACGAGATAGGAAAAACAAATGTAGGATGAATCAGGCATCAAGCAACAGGAAGAGCCTGTGAGGGGGTCACTCACCACCGTAGTGGGGGTCCATCGTCTGTCCCCAGAATCAGTCCATTCCACCCACACAGGCCTCCGCTCACGTGGCGTTTCCCCTCTGGAATCTTCCGGTCGCGTTGCTCTCTTCGCCACACTGCCCTCCGGCAGTGCCCAAGTCACTCGCTCTGAGCCCCCCTTCCGGGGGATTGGTGTCTCTCCAGCAGGCCTGTCCGCAGGCCTAGCAGGCTGGCCGGTTGGCTGTCCGAGCGCCCTGGCCCAGCCTAACTCTCTAGCCCTGCCCTAGCTCCAGAGAGCGTCCTGCACCCTCGGCAGCCAGGCTCACGGCCTTGCCGCAGGCTGGCCAGTTGGCTGTCCAAGCGTCCTGGCCCAGCCTGACTCTCTAGCCCTGCCCTAGCTCCAGAGAGCGTCCTGCTCCCTCGGCAGCCAGGCTCACTCTGCCTTGGCTGAAGCAGCCCTTCCCTTTTATAGCCCCCAGCTGGGCCTTAATTGGCCAACGCCGCCCAGCTGGGCTGAACTCCCCGGGCCTGCTCCAGGCTGGGGTTTGGCTCGTAAAGGGGCCAGTACAGGGCAGCTGCCCTGTTACAGAGCCACAAACTAGGTCTTAGAAGGTGTCTCTACGTATGCACATTTTATAATGCACTACTGTGACCTACTTTGGCTTGTACTGAGTGCAGTGCAAGAAGCTGCAGCAAAGGGAAGCCAGTGGTGGGGGAAGAATAGGGATAAGTTGGTGATTTGGCTGTTATGGGTTGGTTAAAAAAGAATTAAGAACACATTTCTTTAAATATATACTGTACTACAGGAGTCTACAGAGAAAGGAAGAGTTAATGTCACAAAGCTGTGCAATGCTACTGCAACAAAGATTGATGGTTTCACTGAAATGGGGGAATAAACCAAGAAGCAGGTCAGACAGATGAGGCTGAAATTTGCAAGATGTTGCCACAGGTATTTTAATAAAGACAAGTTAAGTTAAGTTAGCAGAAGAGTAACTTTGCATTGGGGAAAAAGAGGGAAATAGGACAGAGGCAGATCACCATTTCCCCCTAGAAATCTTATGTGACCTTGTGATAAAGAGATTGGGGGAAGCCTCTCACCCATATTACCTCTCTAGATCTCAGGCTCCCCCAGTCATCACCTCTTAACATGAAATCTCACTGTCTTCTAACTGGAGTATTTCCAGCTACACATTACCTTGCCTTCACAATCTTATTCCCAGCAGAGAAAGGCTGCCCACGCACACCCGCTTGCTTTCCCTTCAGAGACAGTTAACCATGTATTTCAATACAGTTCTTTCTAAGCAAGCCTGTTGCATTCTTAATGTACAAAAAGCATTAGAGAGAACATTAGAGAGAACCAATGCAAAGTCTACATGCATGCTAATAAGTTTACTTGAGCTCTGGGAGGAACTTGTCCAAGAGGGTTCTTCTCATGGTTTCAAGTTTGTCACAGCTTTAGCTCAAAACAAAAGCACAGCTTTTAGGGCCAACAGGCCTGGGCCAACCCTGAAGATTTGGGATTTCCATGCACTGGGGTCCTGTCCATTTGCTGGATCAGGAAGAAAGCCCTGAGCCTGGAGAATCCATTTTGAACTTGTACGTGAATCTTTTCAAGAGTAGCTTCAAAGGGCTGAGAACTGAAAGAATTACATTAGCATCTCCTTCCTCCTGAAGCAGCAATTTTTAACCTATGTTATATGATATCCAAACAGGTCACAGTTCCATTAACAGTTTTTTGAAGGGTCCATAAACAAAAAAAACCCAAACCAAAGCAAAAAAAATTGAAAACTACTGTCTGAAGAGAAACACACACCATTCTATATTAATACATTTAATAACTGCATTTTAATACAATGAACCCCAAATATATTAAACATAATTAATATCATTTAACTGAATTCAGTGAAATTCATCTTAATTCCATTAGTTCTTTCGGGGTATTGTTCATCTGAATTTTTTATTCAATGGGTATGAGGAAAGCTAACGTGTTCAAAGAAAACTACCTGATTACATATATTTCCAAATTGACTGGAAAAGCTTTATAGAATCAGTGAAAACTTGATTTTTGAGGGAGTTTCTCTAATGGTCAGAACTGTCTCACCTTTTGAGTGCCTGTCTGCCTCAGTTTACCTTAGCCATGAAGCTGTAAAGCAAAGCAGACACAACAGAATGAAAAGGATTCTTGAAGCACTGATCTGCAAAGAGTTATGAAACAGCTCAACATTACATGGTGAGTATTCTCCAAGGGAACCCTGTACAGTGCAGAAGTGGACCGCTGTACATCTTTATAGGATTAGGGCCTTTGTAAGAATACATATAAATCATACCAGAAGGAGGTCCAGGACTATTAGTCTTCCTCTGATCAGATCCAGATCTCTTACAATCCTTAAGATCTATTGAAGTTTCACAGTATTGATTAAAGGTGCACCAGTTGTTCGCTGAATTATTTGACTCATCTGAGAATTTGTCAAATTGTTCCCATAGTTGTTTTTTTTTAAAAATGAGGCGATCAGCTCTATCAGTTTACATAAGGGAGTCATGAATTTCAAATATTGGTTCCTGGGATCAAAGATGTGGATTCATGTATGATTGTGTTACTCAATCTTTCTACAGTGGTGACACCAATATAAATGCCTGTCTGTTTTAGTCTTCATTAGCAAGCCACCTTTTTGCATACAGGGTCTGATCCAACATACACTGAAGTCAATGAAAATCCACCCAAGTGTTTTCACTCAAGATATTCAAATAAAGATAAAAATATAGCTTTCCCACTAATCACAACAGTGAAAACAGCAATAAATCACTCTATCAAATCCAAAACTTGGAATGTTATCTAACATCAAATCACCTAGCAAACACATATTCTGAGTTATTCCTTCTTTGCTCAACATCCTGAGCTATAGTATCGTGTCAGCACATTGCATTGGAAGGGGAACATCTGGCAGACGGCATTCAGATTCTATGATTTCTCTCATTACCGAGATGCCTTATAAGTAAGAGACCTTTAAGAACATTTCAGTAACATACAAGAACTTGGATGGCAAAAGCTTGCAAATGGATCTTTAAAAGTAACGGAAAGTCCTAAACATCGTCTATTTCATTCCACAAAAGGAATATGCCAGTTGCCAGATTAGATTTTCTATTCATATAACAAAAGTTGTAAATGATATATTATCTACTTTCTTATCTTATTTGTAAAGCAGAAAAAAAAATCCATTTTATTGAACTGGATGCTCACCGCTCTCTCACTAATGCAATATAAAGGTCCTTTTTATATTACTAGAGCAGAGTTTTAAATTAAATGCAGCATATATTTTGTCAGTTGAAGCATGGCAAGTGTGGCCTCCCTGAAAGAGAAGCTGACAGTCTTACAGAGTGCAGAGAGAACCTATCTATAAACATTACTGACTAATGTATCACCACTTGAAAGACCACAGTTCTTGTCCCTTAACCGATATCAAGGTTCTCAAATTGGGATTGAGATTAAATTTAGAATATAACTGCTAATACAAGAACCAATCAGCAGCTTTTTAAATAAATTTGGAATAGCAAATAAAAGCTTTCAGGATTTCCCTTCCCCCTCCCCCCACAAAATAGCGTGAAGTATTCCTATGACCTATATGAAAATACAATACCCAAATCCTTGATTAATCTGGGGAGAAGGTTTTAAACTATAAAAATAATTTACAAGTGTATTTGCCTTTGATCTACCATGTTGGATAGGAGAATCAGATGTGAGATCCTCCCTCCCCTTTTCACCAAAGTCAGCTCCTTCACAAATAATTTAAATGAATCCATTTTTTTGGTCTCTACAGAATTCTAACAACTACAGTTGGTTAGTGAAGTTAAGGCTGCATTCTGCCATTGGACACCCATGCATGGTTCTTACTGAACTCATTGGAGTTCTCAGGGATACTGTTTGAGAAATGATTTGGTCCTTTCGTTTCAAAAATAGGCCTAATTGATAAAATTTTGTAGTAACAAATTTGGGTTTTTTTTTTTAAAGCCATGCTACTTGTGTACCAGTACAATCCCTAGAAAGCATAGAGTACGCAAGAGCGCTATTGCTGCCACACACCTCTGTCCCCCCTGCCACAGCTGACAAGAGAGCTTATCTAAAACACAACCCAAAAAAGGCCAAAACAAAGTCTTCCATCAGTTCCAGCACCACAGTCTCCTATTTCACAGGCTGCCTTACCTGACTGCCAGGTGGCCTTCTGCCTCCGGCAATCCCAGTTTCTCTCAACCACACTGTTCCCCTACAGTTTCCTGCCACTTTTTATATTGTGAATCTCCTGAGTCCTCTTAGGAGGGTCTCATTTTGTAATCAGGGCTGTCTTACCCCAGGATCTCCAGTCTTCAGGCAAACAATGTAACAGGGTATTGTAGTGGTATAGGCTAGCTTATACCACTACAAATAAATTATACCAGCATAAAGATATAAACATACAGGCAGTCCCCAGGTTACGTACAAGATAGGGACTGTAGGTTTGTTCTTAAGTTGAATTTGTATGTAAGTCGGAACTGGTACATATTATAGGGGAAACTCTTGCCAAACATTTCTCCAGAGCTCAGTTTTATTCTCCCACACCTCACTTCCCTCAGTCCTTTATTCTCAAGATGAGGTGTCTGCTGAGAAAAGCCGCTCTGTGTCTCCCTGGTCTGCTGGGGAGGGGTGCTAGCTTTGCGTCTCCTTGGTCTGCTGGGGGGGAAGCAGCTAGTGCGGGGTTGCCTCACCCCGTTTGTAAGTAGGGATCTGATGTAAATCGGATCCATGTAACCCGGGGACTGCCTGTATTTATAACTGCGTCTACTCTAAGGGGTTTGTATCACTTTCCTAATATCAGTACAGTTAAAGTACTACAAAGTTTGGTGTATATAAGAGTCAAAAGCTTGCTTAGGAGCAGCACCAACTGAACGTCTCCAAATTTTTCTCCTTTATTGTTTGCATTTTATTATTTTCTCTGAAGAGAACAAGGGCCCCTAATTTCAGAAGTACTTGACTATACTGAGTACTTACTTTAAAGTATCTAGAAAGCACTAGGTACTCCCAATCAGGCCACATTAAGGTGTGCAAAATAGAGCAAGCTAAACTGGAGGCACCCAAAATTATGAAAAGGTAGGAAGAGGTAATTATTACTGGTATTGCAGTATAACACAAAAAGGGGATGAACAAGTTATTCAACTAAAGCTTACAAATACTTGGCGTTTCAAGCAGAGTTTACTTCTGTTGCCACACAGCATTATTTACAATATTGGTCTTTATCTGTACATGAGGTACAGTGTATTATTATTTTACCTTAAAATAACTCTTGAAAAAGTACCACCGAAAACTAACTAAAATGTTTGAAATGTACCCTTCCAACTTATATTTACTCCAGCAAAAACTAAGCCAAATACTACTTCTGTATCTGTAGTCTCAGGAAAAGTATTGTTTCCTGACAAAGCAAAAATCAAAATGCATAGGATAGGGTTAGTGACAGATTGAGTCCCCAGTTCAGCAATGCACTAAAGCTCATGATGAAGTCTATCTTTAAAAAAAAAGACTCCCATGGATAAGTACCCATGCTTATGAGCTTTGCAGAGTCAGGGCCTCAGAGGGAAAGAAAAACAAGGAGCACAGACAAGAAGGAAACCACAAGCTACTTTTAAAGTCAAGTTTCAAACATATTTTGCTTAAATTATGCGTATTTTAAGTTATCTTGAGCCTAAGAATGCAAGGGCTAGAGACTATCTGAGCTGCTGACTATTTCTGGAAGACACTGAACACCTTTAACTCCCATACATAATAGTGGGGAATGAAGCAGCTCAGCCCCTTGAATGACTAATTAGCACCCTGCAGAATAAACCCACAGTTCATACATGTCAAGATTTTCAAATATGCCTAAGGGATTTAGGAACACAGGTGCCATTGATAGCCAGTGTTGTTTGTGCTCCTAACCCTCTTAGATACTTCCCTGTAGTGCCCAATAATGCAAATATTTATTCACATCAATAAGTGCACTCAGGCTAGTGACCCCATTAAATCAATAGGATGGCCCTCTGGGGTAAAAATCATACATGTGCGTATTTGCTAGAAGTAGGTCTCTGTGGCACACCAAAAATTTCATTTAAACAAATCAGCCATTTGGAGTGAGGAGGGAGAAAGAAGAGAATTAGACTGGCATCAGCAGCATTGTGTGATTTTGAAATTCATCCCGTTTATGATAAAATCGTTGTTCAAATCAAAAGCGTCAGTTCAGCTTAGGATCCCAGGAACCTGTCAGTACAATTCTGACAAAGGCAAGCGCTATGAGCTCATTTATTATGAAGTTTCTAAAACCTCGTCCTAGTATGACAATCAAAAACTTCCAAACTAAAATGTTTGAAGAATATCTTCTTGAGGTAAAAAGGAATGAATTTTATAGCCTAGAAACATAGCAAAACATGGCAGGGAACTGACAGTTGCCAAAAATAGGCCTAAGCATTATTTATACGGTCATCAGGTACGCAATGAGGCAGATGCAAACAACTTGCTATTAGTTTCTGGCTGTTCTATTCAGAATCTGCAGGTGGTATATGTCCCCTTAGCTTCTAGATCACCACAGGAAGATACCAACATTAGCCTGAATACAAAGTAGAGCTAAACCAGCACTGAATATGCATCTTCTCACTTTCAAAAGCCACTGCATTTGACTCATGAATCACAACTAATATGTGTCTTTGAAGTGTATAACCAATCCAATGAGGTATGGTTGTGTTTTCCCTGTCATTATCCCAAATGTACAGCATAAGCAGCTAAAGCCACAAAAGGGTTAACTGGAGACAGCTACATTATTTCTATATACTTATAATAAGGGTGGTATCTCAAAGACCGTTGGATAATAAATGTTGGCTGGCAACCAATGATTTTTAAGGGTTGACTACTATAAGTAAATATTTTTTTAGTACAGTAGAGACCATAACAAGATTTTTCTTCTTTAAATATGAAATTTTAGGGAAGTTACCAGTTAGTACATTTTGTCATTAATATAAAATCTAGGCTTAGATTTACAGAGCGTTTCATATACTTCTCAGTGACTTGGAACTCTGTCTTGGACAGCCCCTTCTAGGTTTGAACACAAAACCAAGCAAAACATGATAAATCAGGTGAGTTTGCTTCATATTTTCAGACACATTTATTCAAACCCAAGATATAAAGTGGGGGGACAACACAGTAAATTAAAGTAATCAAAGGTTTGCTGAACCCCCAAAATTAGAATAGTTAAAATTCTAAACAATTCTACTGCAATGTCTATTCAAAGGAAAACAACCAGTTCCTGTTAAACACAGACTCGGGGTTAAAATGCAGAGGAAGAAATATGGAATACTACACCCTTCACACAATACAGTACTTTACATAAAAAGTTAGCTAAGCCGAATACAATAAATGTGACCAGTTTTCAGAAAAATATAATCCTACTTTTAAAAACTAAATTTTCAGCCAAAAATATTAGTTTTCCAAATGTTTATAGGGAAAAGGAGGCATTTAGAACTGGGATGCCTATCAGAAATTGTTCAAAAAAAGAAAGTGCTCAGTCATGTGGTATTGGTATTCATTTGCTGATGAGCTGATTTTACCCCATGTGGTTATGAGGATTCTATTTCACATGGCTGGAAGACAGACGTTGCCATATTCATACCAGGATATTAATGAGGTAAGGTGAGCATAAGCTCAAAAGTGTACCGTTTGCACCTACTGTCACAAATGTGCATATATGTGCTGTAATTGTAAGAGAGAAAGGTGTGACTGAGTATTCTTCTCTCCCTGTTTCTTCTTTACAACCCCAGACGTTAGGGTGAACTTGTGAATACACAACATTTTGATTGTTTAAATTTAACTTGTGTTTTTAAATTCAGACTAATACAGTAAAACCTGTGTTATCTGGCACGCTCAGGGATTAGGGCATTCCGGTTTTCTAAAAATTCCGCTTATCTGAGGGTCCCATAAACCTAGGAAAAACCAATGGACAATAATAGTAAAACTCAAGTTTTTAATATTGGTAGTTTTGTAATGTGAGGCAGTTGGTCTCACATTTCTATTTTGAGTCAAAGATGATGAGTACTTCTTAAATAAAAAAATTGTTAAACCAATCACGGTAAACCAAGCTAGGCTGTGCGCTTGTAGATATGACAATAATGTGGCTGGGGGCAATGCCAGTTAAAGTTTTCTGGTTAACGTGCCGGATAACAAAGATTTCACTGACATTACCCCTAAGTCGGCTGCAATTTATACTTTGCTACCAAGCTCCAAAAGCTACAATTGAATTGCAAAGGCCATAGATCAGGGCTCATACACACACAAGCTATAGCTGCCACATTTCTGCCAATGTGCCCTAAAAGCCAGTTAATTGTAATGGCAGATTTGGAATTACCCACGCTTTGACTGCTCCCATGAATATTAATCTCAGAGTTGTGATTACTAGAATTGTGGTGGAAAGCAACATTTTTCTCCTGAATAGTCAAGTTTCAAACCTGTTATCAATGTTTAGTTGTAATTTTTTGAAAGAACCACCACAATGTCTTGTTTGGATATTTTAGAATTACAAACATTTCAGAGTTACGAACCACCTCCATTTCCAAAGTATTCATAACTCTGAGCTCTACTGTATCCCCTTAATGCCAAAGAGAACATTTCAACACAGAAAAAGAACCTGCGTTTACTGCCATTGTCTAGATAACTGCTGAATAATTGCTGTAAAGCAAGGTAATTAGTGTTTCTTTCTAGGCCCTGTATGTCTGATAATAAAAGTCAGTCTCCTTATAATAAGTCATTTGATTAATATGAGTGTGTGGTAATTTCAGATTAATTCCCTAAACATAGTGATACCCATGCTCTAGCAAAATTGATGTAAATTGATGTTGATATAAATTATCTAACACAAATTGAAATTTACAAAAACCATTAAGCACCACAAATATGAAGATAAATCATACTCAGCAATCCTTTGGATTTTGTTGGCTCTTCCATAATACAGATTACTAAATAAGAATTATTCAAACTTTTGGATCTTGTGCTATAAACACAAAAGTTAAAGGTCAAATTGTAAATGGATTTAGTCAGTCATTGAGCAATAACCACCACTAAATCTGCTGACACTGTGTGCTCTGTATAGTCATTCAGTACTCCAGAGATTTTGATACAAAAAGTGAAGAGATTTCATAGAATCATAGAACACTAGAACTGGAAGGGACTTTGGCAGGACCAAGCACCATCTAAATCAGGGCTGGGCAAGATGCTGTCAGTGGGCCACATCCAGCCTGCCAAGCACTTTGATCCAGCCCGCAGCAGCAACCCGGCTCCTCCGTTAATACGTTGCCTGGCAGCCGCCAAGGGCCCTTTAAATAGCAGCAACTGAAAGGGCTCCTGGTTCACGGCTGCCAGGCAACAGGGTAGCAGCAGGGCCAGGAGCTGTGAACCCTTTGGTGTGTCCTTAATTCAGGGATGGGCAAGATAGGGTCCACGGGCCAGATCCAGCCTGCCAAACTACTGGATCAGGCCCACGGTCATCCTGCCACTCCCCCACCCCAAGGCCAATGGAGACCTGGGAACAGGGGAGTGTGCAAAGTCTCCTCCCCGCACCAGTAGCGCATGACAACAGAAGGAACCAACAGCTCTTCACTCTCTAGATATCATACACCACTGGCGTGGCAGGGGCAAGGGGCAAAGACTTCACATGCTCCCTCACTCCCAGGCCTATCAAGGGAAAGCACACAAAGTCTCCTGGCCCTGCCCCTTCCAGGGCATCCTGTAACCACTTGTGAAATTTGCAAAGTGGCACTCCCCCCTCAAAAATTATTGGCCACCCCGATCTAGATCGTCCTAACTGATATTGGTTTAAGAGCAGTTTGGACATCTCCAGTGATGGAGATTCCACAACTGCCCTATGCAATTTATTCCAGTACTTAACCATTTCTACACAATACAATTAACACTGAAATATTATTCACTCCTCCTAATTTATCATTTTAAACATTGGCAATAATTTAAGAGTCACTCTTACATTCATTCACGCTGCAGCAAGCTAACATACTGAAGATGGACACTATACCATGTTCACCAATGCAGCAAGCTCAAGCAATTGAGCAGTTACAAGACTGGTTTCTGAACAATGTAATTTTCATTTCCCTAACACCAACAGAAAAGTAATGTAAAGCCACTATTTCATCACCAAACCCATCCCCCCAGGCATTCAGAGGCCTGTGCACCCTGGATTTGTGCACCCACAATTCCAGGGAACTATTGAGTAAGCTTTGTGCTCTTTAGTGAGGGAGCACATCTTCAAGCTCATCTAGCCACTTCTTTCAAAAATGAACATTTGAGAAGAGCAGGACAGTGAGTGGGGAAATCATATTTAGTTGCACAAACCTAGATTCTACTGGAAGAACATTCCAGGTTCATATTCAAAGTAGGAGCATAGTAACGCCATCTAGTAGTAAGCAAGTACCTGTGTAAATGCTTAAGTTCTGGGCCTATGTATGTGACAAATCAAGGTGACTGTGGTAACTAGGGGAAAATGGTGAAGGCTTAACAAGCTGAATTTATTCTTACCCTTGGTTTGCAGTAGCCCTGAGTACCCTGTTTCTCCTCCATAGAGTTAGCAGACTGAGGGTAAGGCTAGACTGCGGGGGGGGGGGGGGGAATGAGGGTTCAAAATACCTCTGGTGTCCCGAAAAAAATTCCGCCACATCCAGGGAACGCATTTGCTCTTCTGCTTTTTTTTTGGGCGGGGGGGGGGGGGGGCAAAGAGCAAATGCGCTCTTTCAGAAGCCCCTTTATCCTCTTTCTATGAGGAAGAAGAGGGCTTTCGAAAGAGAGGGTTTTCTGACATTTGGCCCAATCTAGACAGGAAAATGTCGGAAAAGCCTCTTCCAACAAAAGAATCCGAAAAAGGTACATAAAATGCAGCGCGCATTTTGCGTAGCTTTTTCCAACAAACAGATATAGTCTAGATGTACCCTCAGTGTCTTATAGGAAGAAAATCTGGACACGGACCCAGGGAGATTTGTCCTTAACAGGAGGATTCATTCAGAGAATTTGATGGAGCTGTCCCACTCCACTGAAAGAGCCCAGAAAAGGGGCCTTCCCATTAAGCTCCTTTATATGAAATCATGCTGGCCAAGGGAGTAGGTTAGGGCCATCTATTGTGCAGAGTCTGCTACCTTGGTCAATGCTCAAAGGGATAGGAGCAAGGGAAGAGATACTTGAAGGAACTAGAGTGAAAGCACCAGTCTATACATGTAAACGCTTGCCTGACTGAAAGTGATGTGTCTATACGTTGGAGAAGCCATCACGGACCATTCGCACCAGGCACATCAGCCAACTGAATTATAAGTTAAGCTATTGTGTCTGGTGTAATACACACCAGTTTCTAGCAATCAGAGGCTGTGTCTTCACTGGCGCATTCCTGTGCGAAAACAGCTGCTCTTGCGCAAAAACATGCCACCTGTCTTCACGGGCCATGTGTTCTTGCGCAAGTAAACTGACATTGTACTGTAGAAAATCAGGGCTTCTTGCGTGAGAACTCTGATGCTCCCTCTCAGGAAGAAGCCCTCTTGCGCAAGAGCTCTTCCAGAAGAGGCCAGTGTAGACAGGCAACATGAATTTCTTGCGCAAGAAGCCCCTATGGTTAAAATGGCCATCAGAGCTTTCTTGAGCAAGAGAGCGTCCACACTGCCATGGACACTCTTGCACAAAAGCACATGCCAGTGTAGACGCTCTCCTGTGGAATAGTTTTTGCACAAGAACTCTTCCGCAAAAGAGTTTTTGCACAAGAAGCTGCCAGTGTAGACGTAGCCAGAGAAAATTTCGATTACATCAACATTTCTGGAGGTGCACGGGGCATCCTGACTCATTTCTGTGGCTGCTTACTAATATCCGCAGTAAGACTCCCATTAACATTACAGTAAAAGCAGGGGTAGATCAATCATATGGCAGCAGGGTCTGCACTAAGAAATGAGTGCACCATAGCTGCATCATGCCCAGCATAGACAGATTTGCTTGTTGACCAGCTGGCACCATTCACGGAGGTGGTATTCCTATAATGACAACAGGAACATTACCACTGGTGTAGGCTATGTTTACACTAGGAAATTAAATTATACTACCATACTTATTGTGTTATTGTTTCCCTTGTGTAGGCATGACCTTCAGAGCTTTTGAAAATCCCTTCCTAACAGCAATTAGCATACTGCTAACCACCTATATCTCCCCTATTCTAAGAGAGGAGAAAAATACTAGATTCTAATTTGTAGCAAATGATGACTTTCTAATTTGACACTTGCAGTCTGTGTGTTGTCTTTGAGTACAGTAGCTACTTAGCTTTAAAAAAATGCATAGGTACATTAATACAAAGCCTTACACTGGTGTAATTTTATTGCAAGTCTTGTGACTAGTTTTATGTCCTGCCTAAAGATGTAGGGGCTGAAAGCAAGAGACCACATGAAACTCCCAGCTTGCATTTTAAATCAGAACAAGCTTAGTCCTTATAGTTTTAGAGAGCTTCTTTGAAACACAAAATAAGTGCTTCCTAAGGGCTCAGTATACAAGGGGCACCATTACTTCCCAAGTACCCCTTGCAGCCATGTTGACTGCAAGGGGGTGCTTGGAAAGCATTGCATCCCCTTCTATACAGAGACTTTAGGAGGCACTCCCTTCATGTTTTCAAGCAGCTCTCTAAAACCATGGGTGGATAGAGGAACCTGCATAAACAACATAGTCAAGAAAAAGCCAAACTCCTACCTACTTTACAGCAAGGCTTCTACATGCATTTAGTGGATCTTACCTCAGAATCCAGAGGAAACTTTGGAGTCCCAAAACAATAAGTTCCTAGGGTCCAGCAGCAGCACCTTCTACTTTAAGGCTTAGATGTCTCCATTATATGGAGAGTTCCACCACTGTTTTGCTACAGGGATCATCCGAGTCCTCCCTACATAGAGAGCTTTTGACTAAATCAGATTGCCTTGAAACTCCTCTCTTTTGGTGTTTACTTTCATCTCTGGATTGCATTGGGTTCCTCCTCTTGCTCACCAAACCTTTTTACTTGGCCCAGCTATTCCTTCCTTATTTAATTGCCTTCCAGCTAACTAGGCACTTACTTATGCCCAGGTGGATCTGGGTTGGCTACTAGACCAGTTTTTGTTTTTCAAGTTTATCCTGTACAGACTAACTCGCCTACCCCCTGAAACGTGGGCCCTAACAGATGACTAATTTTTTGAGAAGCCACTACAATAGTTAGAAGTAGGATTTATGTTTGGTAAGTTTCTCACTGGCTATGCGCTCAATAATAGCTGAATTGTGTTGCTGATCACAGTTGCTCAAAAAAAATCACTAGGAGAGGTCACAATTTTTAAGTTAAGATGATACCTCTTTCTTCCACTCCTTATGATCACACTATTAATGGTTAAACCATTAATACCCATTGCAACACTTCCTAATGAATTGAAAAGAGTAAATTCCCCTTGTTGAGAAAAGTACTTCTGAAGTGAAAAACCTGTGTTGCTGCTTAGAATTCTGCTGAAAAGCAGAAGTTCAGACCAAGGCTGTCTCTCAGGACAAAAATAAACCTGAAAATGTTACTCACTCATTGTGAGCAGAGAGCTTAAAGGTTAGAGTTATAAGCACTCAGGCAGGAGGCTTAAGGAGCAGAAAGAGAAATGCCTAGTTAAATACGGGCTTATTTGTGTATAAAATCTACATGTAACCAGTTGGAACACTTCAAGTGGTGTCGCTTGCAGCATTCATCAGCTGTTTGAGGTTAGCTGCTAAAATAAAGGCAGAGGGAAATATTGGAGTTAAGTGGGCCTTACAAAATTGCAAGAATGGTTGGCTGCAGATATGCTCTGAGGAAACTACTGTCAGCTGTGGCAAAAAAAAAGAAAAGAAAAAAAGAATGTACTTGTAATTAAGTGCTGCTGAACAGAGTGCAGCCTACATACAAGGTAGATCACTTGACTTTACTCCCTCTCCCTACTTTCTCGCTCTGTTTGGCACTAGCTATTAATCACCATAGGGTTAAAGCAGGGGTCTCAAACTCCTGGCCCAGAGGTTCATCTGTGGACCAAGCACTTCCTTAATCCCATCCACAAAATAGTTTGAAAAAGTTGTTTAATCAGGCCTCACAGCTGCTGGTCTGAGGGGCACGGCACGCAGGGACTCATTCTTGCTCACTGTCCCAGCTGCAGAGAGTAGGGTTACCAGATGGTTTAACTAAAAATACCGGACACACACACCCCCCCCAAAAAAACCTGAGGAAAAAATTCTGTTGAGGAAAAAAAGGGGGGAGACCAAAGTTGTTGAACAAAAAAAAAGAAACAAAGGACCTGATAGTTATTAAGCAATAAATAAATAAATAAATAAAACAGCATGGTCCCTTTAAGAAAAGCCTTTGAAGCTTTTTGCTGGCAGCCATCTTGTTTTCCTGATTTAGCCAGAAGACAGCTTCCCTGCAGAACCAGGGGGAAGAGCCCGGGGAGCAGCCAGTTGCTGAGTGTCCAGTATTTTCACTTTCTGGCAGGGGAAAAAAACAGAAAATACCGGACATTTTAGGTATTTTCTTATTTTTTTTTATTGGACAGGAGGCGAAAATACCGGATTGTCCGGGTCAATACCGGACACCTGGCAACCCTTGCAGAGAGCCCAGGAAGCTGCACAATGTGAGCCATGCTGGCCAGAGAGCCACCCAAGCTGATGCACTTCTGAAGCCAGCACTGTGGGACCAGCAAAGTTTGCTTGTGGTTACCCCAAGCATGGATGGGGGATCCCAGCATGAGGATGTGGATGTTAGCTGGGGGGCCAGGTGGGATTCCAATGCCAGGATGCAGATACTAGTGGGGAGCATCCCAGCGCAAGCACTCAGTTTCATGTCTTTTGTCGGATCCTGGTCTCTGGGCTCCTGGACGCAGGGGGAGACACGATCAACTTGCATGTACAGTACTGCCAACCTCATGTGTTCAAAACTCATGGATCAGGCCCCCTGTTCCCTAAAGAGAGATTGATTTCTTGAAATTACAGATAAAAAATATAGGCAGGTATCTTTTTATTTGCATCTGTGTTTTAAGGTCTTTGGCTGAACTTAGGGCACATTTACTAGCTTTTCTCCACAAACCACAAGACCTAAAATCTTCCTTTTAAAAAAAAGGAGGAGGCGGCTGGGGTTCTCTTCTAATACCATGCTCCAACAAACAAGCATAATCTACTAAATCAGAGAGATTTAGTGGTGCATGAGGCATCAGGTAGTAAAGTTCCTAGATCTGACAATCTAATAATGTGTCTGTGGCTTTCCAGAAATAAAAGAGGCTTGTGATCAAGTAAGGAGAGCTGGCACCACTGAGATCTAGTTAGTTTCACAAAATAAGTGAATAGTTTTGCAGCTTACACCTATAGACGGGATAGCACAGAACCTCCCACAGGTCATGAAGCTAGCAGAAGGAATCCACTCTCACCCTGTTGCACTGCTGGTGGTGGCAATGGGAACACCTGGCAGATTTTAAAGATTGAGACGGGAGATAGAATGTTTCCCAGCAAGGTGTAATCAAGTCACTTATCTGTAGTTAATGGAGTAGCTATCTTGCCAAGGAGAGCAGTGTAAAAACCACCATTGGAAAAATGCAAACTTTGTGTGACATTTTCAAACTCCATTTTCAGTTCTGCACTTTTAAACTGGTTTGACTGGGACTGACTACATGGTTATAAGGCATTGGCTCCAGTTCACTGATTGGCTTAGCCTTTGCCACATCCAAAAAGGGTCTAAAGGAGGGATTTTGACTCTAATGCAAAAGTTTTACTTAGATGCCTGATGTTTGCGAAACAAAAATCAGGAAAAATATTGATTCAAAAAATCCATTAGTGGTATAACACCCCTTAAAGTCAATAGAATGTCACAAGAGATGAATAAAAGTAATTATACAAAAACAGGATAAGCTTTATAAAGAGATCTTAAAGACCAACATGAAGCCATGTGACATATCTCCCACTGACCTGGAAATCATAGCTCAGGACAGATTGTTTTGGTGGCAAGCTATTATACAAGCTTTTAAATGCTCCAAAAGCCAACATATCCCGAAATTACAAGATAAGCATAGGATCCAAAAATGTGGCGGATTTTTATGTGACATATGTAGTTGGATTTGCAGATTGAGGAGTGGCCTAGTCACTCACTGACGGCATCATAGAAGATGAGATCCAACAATCAACAGTTCAAGTCCATACTTACAATGAATAATTATATTTGATAACTTTGCCAAGTGATAGAGTGTGTTTGTTTTTTCTCTATGAAAGCATCTCAGATGCTAGAAATGGGGAGGGGGTTGTACACCGATTATAAAGGTTCCTCCCTGGTCCCTCAGGATCTGAGCCATCCTGGACCAGGGAGTTTGCCAGACCAGGGGAGGTCAATGGTTCCCTGCTGGCTGCTCTGCTGCTGGCTCCTCTCCCTTAGGCTCTCAAGGCTGGGGCTCTCTGCCCCCACAAACTGCCCTGCTAATGCTGGCCCAGCCGAGACTCCCTGCTCTGCTGCCTGCCTGCTGTCACCAGGGGTTTCCCAGGGATCTTTGTCCAGCACCACCAGGCCGGCTCTATTGCCACCAGGGTTTCCCCTACTGAGGCCAGGACTCCCTGACTGCCTCTTGGCCCTG
Organism: Pelodiscus sinensis; assembly: GCF_052426305.1. Classification (NCBI taxonomy): domain Eukaryota; kingdom Metazoa; phylum Chordata; order Testudines; family Trionychidae; genus Pelodiscus; species Pelodiscus sinensis. The sequence continues at coordinate 163,780,351 of NC_143052.1, read as the reverse complement.
CTGCCAGGGTTCCTTGGATGGGGCTCCTGGGCTGCTGCATGGCCCCACTGCCACTGGAGGTTTCCCAGCTAGGGCCACCCGACCACCGCCAACCTCAGTGCTGCTGGGAGGTTCCTGGGGTTCCCAGGCCGGGTCCGCACAGCCACTGCCAGCCCTGCTACCAGGGGCTCTCCAGCCACCTGACCCCACTGACGCTGAGGGTTCCCCTGCCTAGCCATTGCTAGCCCAGCTGGGACTCAGCATTTTGTCAACATCTGTGGTCATTGCTGGTTCAGAGAGTTCCAGATTTGGGAGATTCAACCTGCTGTTGGCAAAAGTATTTGATTCGGGCATATAAAATATGTGTGGTTGCATCTTCTGTTTTCACGCTGTTCTAACAACAGCAAGATGTTAAAAAACATCCTGCAAATTGGTACAGAAAATCTCTGCATAGATTTATATGAAGCTTAAAATTCAGCAGAAGTCTTTTCAGAGAAGAATTGAGTTATAGAGTTTATGGCTTGAGGCTATCAACTGAAACTGGGCTTTAATTAAAATGGATTCAATAAAGCTGGAAAGTCTTGCACAATATACTTTTTTTTACATGACTTTAAAATCAGCTTCATAAAGTTGGTGCAGTTTGTAAGTTTTAATGTGAAGTAACTGTACTATATGGATTTCAAAAGGACGAATTAAAAGATAGAAATATGAGCAAGGTATTAGAGATGGCATTTTCTGACCCAAAATGAGCTATTAGCACTACATCTGCAGCACATGGAATTTGTTCATGCTACATATGTGGCTATCAGCTAAAATGTGTTGGGTCTGTAGCTTATAAGAGCACGTGGTTTTGCAGTTTTCAGTGGGTATGTATTGACTAATCAGTATAACTATAGGTCTTTGTGTGAGAGTTTTGCACTGCACGCATTTAAAACGTGTTTTACAAATGATGCCAAATAATCAGAAATGTACACACATTGGCTGTACTGGTCAGTCCAGTTTTAACTGGAATCTGTGGTGAGTGTTTATTGTTTGTATTGCAATAGTGCCTAGAGGCCTCAATGGATAACAGATCCCCATTATACTAGGCACTATGCAGTCGCATTGTCAGAGACAGGCAGCCCCTGCCCTGTAGAGCTTACGGTCTAAATGCAAAAGGCAAGCAAAGAGGAAAGAATTATTATTATGGGAAATAAAACACAACAGAACTTTCTACCTAAAACTAGATCCAGGTTATGGACAACGGATTTGAAGGACAGAAATTCCTTGGCAATATGGTGGAGGGAAAAACAATCTAAAACTCTCCTACATACAAGAATCTTTTATTGTTATTGCTCTATAAATTGTTTTGCCATTTTATTTAATTTTCATTGTATATAATTTTTCCAGATTTCACTGGTGTGTATTTGACAGGAAGAGCTTAATTAAAGGGAAACTGTAAGATGTCAGTAGCTGAGCTCACCTTGATATTCATGTTGAGAAAGTAGACTCTAAAGCAAGTATGTCAAGCGCCCAGGCAGTCTGATTGATATATTCAGCCCTCATAAGAGATTCAGACTCTGAAGAATGCAAAACTTTCATTTAAAAAAAAAAGTTTCCAATCCTTATGCTCACAAAAATAACATTCCCAAGGTGCACGGATGTCATGCTTCTGTGTTTCATCTGAAATATAGTAACATTGACAAATAAGAACATAAGAACGGCCATACTGCATCAGACCAGGTCCATCTAGCCCAATATTCTGTCTTCTAATAGTGGCTAATGCCAGATCTCCCAGAGGGAGTGAACAGAACAGGTAATCATCAAGTGATCCCTCTCCTATCATTCATTTCCAGCCTTTGACAAACAGAGGCTAGGGACACCACTTCTGCCCATCCTGGCTAATAGCCATTGATGGACCTAACATCAATGAGTTTAACTAGTTCTTTTTTGAACTCTGTTAAAGTCCTGGTCTTCACAACATCCTCTGGCAAGGAGTTCCACAGGTTGACACTGTGCTGCATGAAGAAAATCTTCCTTTTGTTTGTTTTAAACTTGCTACCTATTAATTTAATTAAACATAGATTAAATACAGTTGTGATTGGGCACCTAATTTGTTCATGCAGTTATTTATAACTGTGCACACTAACTGGGAAACCATATTCCCAAAGACCAAATGAACAGAGGGAAGAGATATTGCTTATCCTACAATCATCCCCCAAAGTGAACAAAGTTTAATGCCTCAGTACTTCATTCATTAACAGCATGCTTATTACCTAAAGGTCATGTTTTCTCCTCTCCCTCTTTTTGCTAATGTCCTGTTGTCAATTGGGAGAAGATCCACAGTGGGCCAGGGTTAGTAAATCATCCTAACTTAATAACTGAATTCTACAGACCATAATTAAAAGTGTAACTAGATACTCTCTACAGAATGGAGATTGACATTGTCAGCCTAATGCAAATTAAACACTGTTGATTGAAAGTGTAAAATTCCACAGATATGCAAGTTTAAAATATATCTCCTGTGTGTAGTAGCCACGATGCTTTCTGGGTCACTGTAAAGTACTATTCTTTAAGGTTTAAAGAGCATTAATATTCAGCAACAATACTCTGAAGTTGAGTATTGTCTCCTTTTTGGAGATCTCAAAGTACTGTGCAAAACCTGTTAAATTAAGCCTCAATAGCCCAAGGGAGTTGAAAACTTAGGCCTCAAGTAGCTATGTGATTTGCTGTCTGGGGTATAAGAACAGAACCCATGTCTTTGGAATCCCCTTTTGTGATCCAAAGATCTAGGAAATAGGATAAAAAGTGACAATGAACAAAAGAAGGAAGCAGGTTTATTGTGTGGATTTATGGCCTTTGGGAGGTTTAATTCTTGTTACTCTTTTTATAGGGCAATTTCTTCAAGTACAAGGGACAATGCAAAAGTTTTAATTGTTCTAATAAAGGACCCTGGCTTGAATGAGCTGCTGTCTTCACTTTGGAAGGAAGTGATAACTATAAAACAGAATTACAGTGAGCAAACTTTTCTCCCACATTACTGTGGGAGCCAGTCCCTCACTTCGCTGACCAGGGAGAACATCATCAAATGTAATTAAGGCACCAGTTCTGCAAATGGAATCCTGAAGCAGAACTCCCGTTAGTTACTTTGATCAAGACTAAGTACAGGATCAAAGTCTAACCAATGCAACAGAGTAAATACTATTTACTATAAGTATTAAAAAGCACTGACAATGGTAACGTCTGTTCTGAATTGCACTAATGCATCAGTTTGTGTCACTTTAACTACAATAAATACATAACTTTTTAGATCATTGGGTCTTAAGAGAAACATGCATCAAAGTTCTATTTTGCCATCATTTTAGCCCCTTTGGCTTCCAATCATGCTCCTAACACAACTTCTTTTGTCTCCAGAACTCAGAGGTTTGATGTTTTTCTCACAGCGGTCTAATGTGAACATAACTCCATGAATTTCAATAGTTACTCCAATCCTAGAGTAGTATCGCTTAAATCAGAATGAGATCTTAGGTTACTCCGAACAACCACATTTATGCACTTTGAGAATTCTAGAGTTCATTAAAGCAAAAGAATGTACTTGGCTTTATTTATTTTGCTTAAATTGCAATAAAAGCTCTACTCACACTGGCTAAAATTGCCCCAATTATTTAATTGATATGTCTATATTTATTTAAAAAAACCTCCTTGGCTCAGTAAATGTCATGTTTTAGCTAAAGAGAAAGTTTGTATTCTAAAAATCACAAGTTTTTACATTGAAACTCTGATAGATTCTTTACTATAGCTTTGCTGCTGGACATCTATAAATGTATAAAATATATACATCTGTACCATTATGTTTATGGTAGAAAAATGTCATCATTAAATGTTAATGAATTATTTATTTTAAACTACCTGTATGTATGTACCTGAATACATCTTATTTACTTGGCACTGTGTACCTGTACAATTAGAAACCTATTCCTATTTCATTAGAAGATGTGTAAAAAGGCTATAGGTCTTAGCTAGTTGAACATTTTGGAAGGGAAGAAAAGCATCCAAGTTCCCTCTTGCAGAAGAGTCCTATAGATAATCACTCTCAATTGAATTCAATTTTGAAACTAGCATATAGGGGAGACATAATTCCTTATAAATTTTTTGTAAGAAAGTGCAAAAGTTAGCTGTAGCAATCATTGTAAATTCTAGAGATAAACAGAGTTCTACAGAACATGAGATTTCCATGATCTATTTCTCAGTGGCTGAAATCCTGGATTCACTGAAGTCAATGGCAAAAGTCTAAATGACTTAAACCTTCTAGGTTTCATCACTATTAAACTGCATAGGACTGTCCCATAAAAATACTGTGGTGTTATCTTTTTGAGCTTAGATTCTGTATCTGCAGTAGCAGCAGACATAAGAAACTATATGTCCATCACAGGGACCCATAGGTTTTCAGGCACTTCTTTAAAACATGCAATTGCCACTCCAGAACAACTCTGCATTTTGATTTTTTCCTGTTAAGTTTCTGAAGAACTTTCATAACTTTTAATGAGATATCATAATTAATCATGGAAATGTTAACACATGAAAATCTGAGACCTCTGTGTTTTTTTAGAAGTACATATTTTAATTAGTATTGGCTGTGGGACACCTCTCTGTTTATTTAATTAAAAAAGCAGGATTGCAGCAGTACTGCTTGTAGTGAAGAATGAGGTTTTTAATAGGTATTGAAGATGCAAGGCATCTGCACCATCAGCAGCAGGAGGTCTTTTGTACTAGGTACCACAATATCCAATCACTTAATCACATGCTGAAATAAGCAATTAGACACCTCAGTTCAACCCAACAGTAACATCTAAGGCCAGATTGAAGATGGCTGCTTCCAAAACATTTCAGTTTAATGTTCACAGGGGACATAAAATTTATAAAGTAAAATCAAATCAAAATGTAAAAGCACATGAGTGAACTAGGAAAGTACTAAGACTACCACTATTCTGATTAGGCTATAGATCAGAAAGATGTCTTCTAATGCTGGAGGAATGGGGAGGGGGAATCACTCCCTACAGGATTAAGTTAGAGTATTTGGTAGAAATTAATATCCCCTGGATATTGTTTTCAGACAGACACTGCAGTTATCAATTTACAAGCTGACACACAAATAAGCGATTTGTCACAAAAAACAGCAGGAAGAGAAACATTGTATGCATGTATGTGTATGAGTGAGGGTAGATTATAGCAAAATTATACCAGTAAGTAAAAGGCTTTCTGAAATAATTCATTACAACAAAGGATTCACACAGGGAGGGAACATTTTTGAAGACTAGCATAATGCAGTTGCCACAGTGTAAGCACATGGATGATTGTATGGCACTCCCATTGTAGTCCAGCAAACAAAGAGTTTACATGATTGAATCCAAGGTAAGTATAGGCAGCTATCAAAATTGGCCCTCTATATCTATGCTTTGGTTTCATAGAGGCCCATGGAATGTCATGAGTTTTGGATTCTGTAGACCACTTTCTGCAGTGCTCTAATGAGAAACTAATCACCCACAAATCCATATATCAATCTTCATGTCTCTATATAATTTCTGTCCAACAAGTAATGTACTAAATAAGCACAAAGGCATATATAATCCAATAAGTGGAGACCTTGATCTATATGGGCAAAATCTTGCATCCAAGTAAAGTCCCACTGAAATAGTTATGATGCATGCAGATCCAACTGAACATTAATGCCTGCATTAAACTATAAATCAATATATAGTCATAAACAATGCTTAAATATACAGTTTCTTTTATAACTCAGATGACACTTGATCAGTACTCACTGCCCTTTGGGTTGGTAACAGATATTCATGCATGTTCATAAGTAGTGTGATTACTTCAACGCTGGTTCACTTCACTGGAAACTTGAAGTGTTTTGGTCATGTGATATAAAAACCAAGGCTGTGTCTACATAGCCATTCTTGTGCAAGAAGCGTGCAGTTCTTGCGCAAAAACTTGCACAAGTAAATTTACAGTATAGTATCAGAAAACGGGGCTTCTTGCACAAGAGCACTGACACTCTGTATGAGGAAGAAGCCTTCTTGCGCATGTGTTCTTGCGCAAGAGGCCAGTGTAGGCAGGCAGCCAAGTGTTTTTGCACAAGAACTGCCCTCCCAGGAAAAAAGCCAAGTGGCCGCTTGGATGCTCCCTACCTGAACTCACAGCTCCTTACTTCCTGGTTACAGGACCCCCCCTTAAAGTCATACGCAGCCTGCAGAGTCCATGCAGCAGCAGCAGCACAGCCAGCAGATCCACCACGCAACCCTGCCCTGCTACATCCAGGAGCCCCCCCAGAGATGTCTGCTCCACAGGCACCCCGAAAGCCTTCACCCTCCTCCCAGCAGCCACCCCGGGGCTGCCAGGAGGCCCGGGAGGACACAAAGTGGCGTGCCCCTTGCTGGTCCCAGGCAGAGGTCAAGGCCCTTCTCGACCTGTGGACTGAGGAAGAAGCCCTTCACGACCCCCGTGCCTGTCGCCGGAATGCAGACATTTTTCGCCGCATGGCCCAGGCGCTCTCCCAGCAGGGATATCCAGCCCAGACCCTTGAACAGGTCTAGGCTAAGGCGAAGGAGCTGCGCCTGGGCTATGTCCAGGCCACAGAGGGGCAGGAACCGATACCTGGGTCCACTATGACCCACGCCATCCTAGGGGACACGGCCATGGAAGGACCCTTGGTGCCCATCAACACCGGCCTGCGCCCCCCCGTCACCAGGCCAGCTGAGCTAGAGGAAGAGGGTGACCTGCCCACCAGGTCCGGGTCAGAGGAGGACGAGGACGACCAGAACATCACCGTCACCCTCCATCTGGAGCCAGTGGTGAGCAGCCAGGACATCTCCCGGGGTTCATCCAAGGCTGGTGAAGGATCCTCGGGTGAGTGTTGCGCTTCTCACTCGCAAGAGCAGGGGAAGCCGGGTGCCCAGCGGGAAAGGGAGGGAGTGTTACTCAGGCAGTTCGAGCTGCACGCTGTGTAACAATACACAGCACATGCAGCCTCACTGTGTGGCATGTGGACACAGCAGGCAGCGCCAGGGCATACCTGGGATCCTGCTGCTCGCACACATCCTGCCTGGGGGTAGGGGGGATGCCTGCTGGAAGCAGCCAAGGCCACAAGAGCTCAGGCCAGATCCCACACCTTCCGAAGGGTGCCTCACACAGACAGCACGCAGCCTGTGATGCCCTCCGATGCCCTCTGTCCCCAAACACACCAGAGCCCCCTCGCCCCACAGACCGCCCCCCCCATACAAACAGGCCTATGTGAGGGAGGGATGGCACAAACCCCTGGGTGACAGGGCTTCCCTGACTCTCCCCACCCCCCCAGGCTGGAGTCTTCCCTTCCCCTGGGCAGAGAGTGAAGCATCCCTCCAGGACTTACCTGCATCACAACAGCACCGAGGTGTGGACCTGCCCACCCCAAACTGGTGTCCCACTGAGGCAGTCCAGGGTGGCCAGCTTCTAGAGGGCGATGGTGACCCTCTTGTTGACTGGGATAGCGGGCCGCAGCTGGGTGATATGTCTCCAGAGTGCAGGGGAGAGCCAGGCGCACAGCTCCAGGAACGTCTGCTTTTGCATTCTGAAGTTCTGGAGCCATTGCTGGTCGTCCCATTGCTCCAGGACCAGCTGGTCCCACCAGTTGGTTCTGGTGTCCAGTCTCCAATATCGCCTCTCCATGGCCGGGTGGGGATGCCACAGAGACGCCACCACATCCATGGAGAGGGAGTCCAGATCGAGCTCAGTCTCAAGCTCCTGCAGGAGTAGTGCAGCAGCATGGAGCAGCAGCTGCAGGCACTCTAAATGGCTGTGTGGGGCCAGAGCAGGCACAGGGCCACCCCTGGCTCCACGGCACAGAAGTGAGAACAGCAAAGGCACAAAAGGCACTAAGGCAGAAGCTGTGGTGTCCAAAGAGGCTGAGGGCAACCACAACTAGAACTGCTACAGCTGTCAGTCCCTACAGGGGGACCCAAAGCACACAGCAAGAGAGAAACGGTTGTCCAGGAAGATCCCTTTAAGCACGTGTCTCAAAGGAGCTCCAGTCCCCCGCCCCCGGAAAGTTCTGGTGCCCTTTAGCCCTCTGCGAAGTAGTTTCAAGCTCAAGTTTTTGTGCAAGAGCATCCCGGAAGTGTGGACGCTCTCTTGTGCAAAAGCGCATGGCAAGAATTCTTGCGCAAAACTGTTCTTGTGCAAGAAGCGTGCAGTGTGGATGTAGCCCAAATGTGTTAAAGGTGGGGAGTTGCTGAAATGTGTTCTTTTCAGTTCTTGTCTGATGTGAACCAAATCTAGTAGGTTCTGAAAATAACAATCAAAAGTTTGTTATGTTACCTATTGTGATAAATAAAGCTACAATTTATATCCCACTGCTTCTGATATTCTTGTATAATAGAGCAGTGAGATTTGTGCAACAGAAGTCTCTGAAGGGTGTGTTTGGTTCTGATTGGCTTAGACAGCAATGCCAAAAATCATGAAGACACAAAAAGATCAACAGACTAAGATGCACATACTTTACACCAGAGACTGCAATACTCTAACTACATCTCTCTTGTGGACTGTTTCCCTCTCCACTGTCTAGAATCCCGTTAAAAGGCCTCTTTTTTTTTTTTTTTTTTATCTACAAAGCTCTGTAAAAGATGGAGGCAGGCACTCTCAGGGACTACCATTTCCTCTGAATCCAAATACGACATCTGTGTTCAACTAAGAGAGAGAAGCTAATGGAGCCCAGGTTTCAGGGGTCGTGGGCCCCACATTCTTAGTGAAGGACCCACTAAGGGAAGTTTGAGCCAGTCTTGATTAGGGTACAGGCAATAAACCTCATGTGAGACAGACATGGCTTGACAGGGTTACCAAACAGAGGGCTGCCGGATACTTTATTTACTGGTGCACCCTTGCAGATCATGTTGGACATCAATGACCGTTCTCTGATAGCTGTCGCTATGGGAAGCAGTGCAAACCAAGACACCATTTCTCACAACTCCCATTGGCTGAGAACAACAATCTGCGGCCAACGGGAACTGGAAGTGGCCATGCCGGAGGAAATGCAGGTAAATAAAGTATCCAGCAGTCTGCAAAGGGCTAACCCTGAAGCACCACAATTAGTTTGTGGGCCACTTACTGCAGCCCACCCTCTAGTTCTTGATGCATTTAGGGCAGGTTTAATTACTCACCTTTCCATGCAGCAGCTTTATGAGTGCACAGTAGGGTATGCTCTTGACTCTATTTAGCCTCTTACCCATCACATAAAAGGCAAGGCAGAGAGTGGAGCAGACCTGTTGATAGGGGAGTGCAAAGTGGGGAACTGCCCTGGGTCCCAGTGATTCAAAGGGGCCCAGGACTCCCAGCTGTGGCTGCCACTACAGCAGCCAGAGTCCTGGGCCCTTTAAATCTCCATGGCAGTGCTCCATCCTATGCTCCACATGGCTCTTCAGGCTGGGAGGGTGGGGAGGGTACTTTGCTCAAACTGGCTGCCTTTGGCCTCACCCTTCCTCCTGAGGCCTCACCCTTTCCTGGAGCATTGAGCTCCCCCTCACACACACCCTGGGGCCCACGGAGCCTATCAGCTTCACCGGGGCGGAGAATAATACTCCATTGCAAACATTCCTTGTACACTAACTTTTACATACAAGCTCTGCAAGTGATACAGATTTACTAGTATGTTGTACTGTATTATTCAGTATGGGAATCATGAGTCTTATCAAAGACTTGCATTTTAACATGACCAGATTCTATCCTAAATGCCACCCCTTCCAATCCCTATTATCCCTAGAGTTTGCATGAGTAAATGCATGATCTAACATTCAGAATTGCACGTGCATTACTGTCATTGTGTTTTGTGCATGCAATAATCAATGCACAAGCCAGGTCTGTGTCTGTACAGCTCTTAGCACAGAAGGATCCTGGTCCATGACTAAGGCTCCTTGACACTTTGGGTGCTACCACAACACAAATAACAAACAGCAACAATATTACATGTCTATATATATATATATATATATATATATATATATATATATATATATATATGAATGAATGAGACTATATAAATCACATCTGGCACAGACAGTTCTCAAAACATGAACTACAAAGTCCAACCAGGTATCGAGCTGTTCAGAATCATAGGATTCCAGAATCATCTGCAAAGTAACATCCAATTCTCCTTATTCCCAGGGTCTGCTACTTAAAAATATTGGCAAAACTAGATAAAACATTACCTTATAGTAATTCTTCAGACAGCCATAACATAGATTTACCTCTGGAGTCTGAACTTTACCTAACGGGGAAGAAGAAACAAAAAGTAGCAATTCCCCAGTGTTGAAAAAGTTTGCAGCAGATTGTGTGAGCATAATCTTCTGACCAGAAAGTCTTTGGGTGGGATTCTGATCTCACCCCAGGAAGAATTTAATCCCCTTAAAGAAAATGGCGTTAGACCAACATAATGTCAACTGAAGGGAGCTCAGATTCACACCCTTCGCTAAAGGTCTTATTTGGTCTAGGTATTTGTGGTATTCTGGATTGATCGTCAGTTACTTGTGACATCCTGTGCTTCTCTGAAAACGTGTGCTGAATAAACACTGGAAGGATGACAGCTTAATATCTGGCAGCAGTTAGAGAGAAGTCAGGCCATATTTTTCATTTCCAAAAGCAATAAACAAAGAGCCATCCCAACTGCTAGTAATCATTTAAGTAGATTTCCTTCACATAGGAACTGGCAGAGTTACAGCAGTGAACCCATTTTCTTCTAGCTTTTTTATTTTTTAAGACATACAATAGCACTTATTTGTCAGCTCTGAGCCACAACTTTGAGAAGGAACCGATAATAAAAGTAGGACACACAGGTATAGGAGGTGGTTTTTGGCTTGCATTTTCCTTCCCTCCCCTACAACTGTATCATCCTCAGTGTCTGATGGAATGTCAGACTAAACACTACTGCCATCAAGCTGTCTCATCACTAAAAAGTCAAGTTTGAATTTGATACCTAACTCTTGGCAAGGGCAGGAGTAAGACTAGTTAACTTTGTGTTGCATCCACAATGCCATCTTTTCCCTTCAGCTTCCTTTACAAATCAGTTAATGATTCTTCATACTGTGAAATATAACCCCAGATTCTTGAGGACAATTTCTCCCCTCAGGCTCTCTTGTTCTGCTCACACAGATATGAATGGGAGTGGCAAAGTCCAGTCATCTGAACTGTTTCCCCTACTTAGAAGTAAGAAAAGAGAAGGACCTTTTATGTCACATAGCTCATTTGCCATCTCCCTGCCTGATGCATGATTTAACTTTACAGAACAGAGTAAGTCTCATCAATCAGGCTTTTAAAATAAAGGCTCTTATCTGCAATTGTATGAGCTGTCCAATGGAAAAATAAATGTTTCACCTCTGTACCTACAACTAAACAGGAGGTCTCTTTATTATCAAAATTCAGTACATAAATGGAATATCTTACCATTTCTTTGAAGATAAAGTAGCATCTTTCTAAACTCTAACTACTCCTACTCTAACTAGTCCTCAGTCACAGTTTAGGGATTTGCATACTATACCATTTAATAAGAAATAACCACACTACCATTAAATAATTGCACAAATCAGAATGCTTAGTCTAGCATATATCAAAGGATTCATGGCATCAAGTATCTAGACTTCGCCTTCAATAATCTAAGTATGGTAACTCCAATTTTGGCTTCAATATTTGACCAGGTCTCCTATTGCATCCTCCTTATGCACTGTAATCTGTGAGGGTATGTCTACACTACCACCCTAGTTCGAACGAGGGTGGTAATGTAGGCATACCGCACTTGCAAATGAAGCCCGGGATTTGAATTTCCCGGGCTTCATTTGCATAAGCCGGCCGGCGCCATTTTTAAATGCCGGTTTGTTCGAACCCCGTGCCGCGCGGCTACACGCGGCACGGGCTAGATAGTTCGAACTAGCAAGCCATTCCAAACTATCTGTACGCCTCGTGGAATGAGGAACGAGGCGTACAGATAGTTCGGAATGGCTTGCTAGTTCGAACTATCTAGCCCCTGCCGCGTGTAGCCGCGCGGCACGGGGTTCGAACAAACCGGCATTTAAAAATGGCACCGGCCGGCTTATGCAAATGAAGCCCGGGAAATTCAAATCCCGGGCTTCATTTGCAAGTGCGGTATGCCTACATTACCACCCTCGTTCGAACTAGCGGGGTAGTGTAGACATACCCAGAACTATGCAACTGTAATGTCTTGTTAATTTGTTTCCCTCTGAATCATCTCCACACCCTTTCACATGCTGCCCCTATGTGCATGGTGCCTTGTTAGCACAGTCAGCCATGTCCCCACGGTTTCTTCTTTCAAATGCCTGTTAAAGGTTAACCTCTTCTACAGTGCTCACAAGTGAATCACCAATAACAGAGAAAATTTGTAAGACATTCCTGGTAATCCAAGTTACTCATGCTTCTGGCCTTCCTCAGTTCACCTTATCTACCGAGTGAGTCTTGTCTAACTTTGCATGGCAGAGACTGTTGTATATTTTCTTTTGTATTGAGCAGAGACTGACTACTTGGCTGCATCTAGATTGGCATGATTTTCCGGAAATGCTTTTAACGGAAAAGTTTTCCATTAAAAGCATTTTTGGAACAGAGCGTCTAGATTGGCACGGACGCTTTTCCGCAAAAGCACTTTTTGTGGAAAAGCGCCTGTGCCAATCTAGACACGCTTTTCCGCAAAAAAGCCCCGATTGCCATTTTCGCCATCGGGGCTTTTTTTGTGGAAAACAAATCTGAGCTGTCTACACTGGCCCTTTTGCACAAAAGGGACTTTTGCCTGAACGGGAGTAGAATAGTATTTCCACAAGAAGCACTGATTTCTTACAGTAGGAAGTCAGTGCTTTTGCGGAAATTCAAGCGGCCAGTGTAGACAGCTGGCAAGTTTTTCCGGAAAAGCAGCTGCTTTTCCGGAAAAACTGGCCAGTCTAGACACAGCCCACTAGTGTGTAACAGAAATGAATCTCTTTGTATATATTTTAGAAATTTGTGCGTTTGTGAGTCCATCTGTCTGTGAGTCCATTAGCTCAAGAACTATCCTAAATGGTAAGAGCGAGGACCACCAAATTTGGTATGTAGATTCCTTTTATCCTAACTTAAAGCAAGGTCAGAGGTTGGTCGGGCCAGAAAAAAGGGATGTCCCTGGAAGTTGATTGTTTTCCATACCATGGAAAGGGAGGGAGCAGAGAGAGGAGGGCTGTGATACGCAGTGTCACCACTGGACACGGCAAGTGAAGGGGAGAGCTATACTACAGAGTTATTATGGTGGGCTGCCACACCACCAAAGGACTGGCCAGCTGGTGATGGGGCTTGCCATCTTGCCTGCGATTGGCCCAGGTAAATAGCATCCTTGTTCCAAGCCTTTCCCCCTGGCCTTCAGCCCCAGAACTTGAGGGGGGAAGCTTCTCACAGGAGCACCACTGGGGCTGGGCAATGCAGCCCTAGTTGCCCTCCACAGGACCCACTGTTGCCCCTCCTCCCACCAGCATTGCTGAGCTGCCCAGCATAGCTACAGTGGGCCAGCCTGTATGGTCTCCTTCTCCTTCCCCCCACCAGGGACAGCCCAGGGAGCACTGGCAGAGGAGACATGCACAATCTCCCTCCTTCTCCTCTGGCCCCAGGCCAGGCCTAAGGAACACTGGCAGGGAAGGCCTGCACAGCCCCAATCCCCGGCCAGGCCTCCTCCCTAACCCCAATCCCATCCCCAAATACCTGGCCTTGAGCTGGCTCTCTGCCCAACTCCCTCACGCTACAGCCAGACCCATGCAACTTCCAATATTTGTATAAGTGAGAATTAAGTGTCAAGTCACGGGTCAGTACAATATCCTTGGACTAGCTGGCTGAGAGAATTCCACTTCAATGTAATAACAAAGTTTGTACATCTAGTTCCTACTTAACAGATTTGGGCTGGACCAGATATTTAATAATTGAATCAGAAAGGCCAATTACCTTTCCTGAGATCACTCTTCATAAAAGACAAAACAAGATTAATTTGATTCCTCTCCCAGCTCCCCCAGGATACCAAAAGTGCAGCACTTGATTTATTTTACTGTACTTAGAAGCTGACTGCTTCGGGTCACGTGTAGAAAAAGTATTATTAATGCCAACTGTCTCCTTGTGGCAGGGGAGACAGTAAACTGTTCAGGGGTACAGAGCTATGGCTTTGTCAATGATCCAAAGTTTTGAAGGCAGTCTAATGACTTTACTCTTTCATAAAGTCTCCTGCCTTGCTCTCCCTCTAAGAGCTGGGCAAGGGAGTTGGTGTTAGCGATGAAAAAGCTTCAAAACATTGGACATTCGCAGGCAGCCAGTTGCCCAAGGAAGCAAGCCTCTGGCCCTTCCTCTTGTGCCCTCCTCCCTCTTATAAGCTCCTCAACTCCCGCAGGAGCCCAAAGCATGCCCACTGCAGACCATGATGCCAGCACTGCTCGGCTGGGGGGACAGGGAAACAAGCCCCCAGTCCTGGTATGCTGCAGCTTCGGCGCCTACTGCTCCTAAGTGGCGTGACCACAACCACAGTCCCAGGGCTCCAGTTCCCAAGAGCACTGGGCAGATAATACGTCCAACCCTGACTCCCTGAGGGAAGAACACAGGCCTGGGGGAGGGGCCACAATATGTTCTTTGGGGGTGTTCAGCCTCCTCCTGTCTACACTGCCCACCGCCCATGCTTTCCTATCAATAGTGTAGTAACCCATACATGACCCAGACAGATTCCAGTTCTGTGTCTGATAGTGTTCTGCTAAGACACAGAGACCTTGGCATGAGCTGGCAACTAGTCTGCCAGCATCACAGCATCTACTTAAGGAGAGATTTTTTCAGTTTATATACATAAGGTAAAACATTGCATAAGCACACAGAGGGGCACACAATAGTAGTTTCTATAATCTATGATCTTATCGTATAAGAGCTGTCCAAAGAGGCCAGAACCAGAGCCAATACTGGTTCAGTATGGAAAGGAGTATGCGCACACGCACATGCACGTACACATGTTTTACCTTATGCAGGGCCGGATTAAGGGGTGGATTAGCCTGGCAGCTGCCCAGGGCACCAACCTACGGGGGCCACCCGGATCCCGGTGGGCTGCAGCGGCTGCCCGGGGTAGGGGCTGTGATAACCCCCGCAGCACCAACCAGCAGCGCGCTTCCCCCCGCAGCCGCATGGCCCTGCATGGCCAGGCGGAGCCCGCTCTGGGCGATCCTGGGCTGCACGCCAACAGCAGTGGCCGGGACGACTGGGCAGCGCATGCACCATGCATCTGCCCTCGCGCCCCAGGGGTGGCGCCGCGCACCTGGGGTGCCAAAATGGCTCGGGCCAGCCCTGACCTTATGTTTCATGTTAGAATGAACCCACAATATCAGACCCAATCAAATGAAAGTTTGAAACTGTCTGGAAATGGGGATTTTACTTGGTTCTCATGGAAAAGCTTAAATCAACTCAGGCTTGCCTGAAATTTCTATGAATCTTTCAGTTTTCTGAGGGCTCTTTCCTAACAGCAGCACTTATACTTGGCTACATGGGTCCGTAGCACTAAATGTCCATGGCCAAACTGTATGGCTTTATTCCAGGCATTTAAAAGTTCCACCAAGTTATTACTGATCTGGTGCAGCCAAATTAATCATGGATGACCACAAGGCTGCCACCTATCGAAGGCCAGGCAACATCTGCTCCTGACCTTAAGTCCAATCATCAGCTCTCAAGGTGCAGGGATTTAAGGCACACTCTATGACCAGAAAGTTCCAGCTGGCAGTGACTAATTAGGACTTCAATCCACTTGAGGCCAGTTCTCAATAATATATCTCTATGATATTAAATCAAGCTGTCAAAAATGCCCATCAGTTGCTGTTCTTAATGCATATGAAACGCCTCCCATCTCATTTAAGCAACCAGACTAGGGAGTAAGGTTAGCTGTGAGCCTGGCCCAAAGCACATGTCGCTCAAGGGGAACAGTTTCAACAGACAAGAGAGCAGCAAGCCCAGAGCTATTACTGAGCAGGGTCAGGCACAGGCAACAAGACACACTCCAACCAGATTGTGAAGACTGGACATTCAGAAGGTACCTAGTGAAAAGCACCACATTTGGGAATAAAAAAGGTCAGCCACAGATTTTTTTTTTTTATGTACCTGGAAGTTTGTCAGAGATTTATTTGCAAAAAGCTTTACAGTAAGGACAAGCCAGTTGTCCTGCTGAATGCAAAATTAAATATTATGGAATGCATGATGCAGCCCTGCTCTGTTTTACATTTTCTTCATCGTTTTTTCTATGCTGAATTTATACTTTAAATATACTCTTAAGCAGCATTCCATGTAAGCTGAGCACATGGGCAGCTGCCCAGGAGAGATTCAGGTGCTACCCAGGCAACTGGTAAAGCACCCACAGCAGCCCACAGCTAGCAGCATGTGGTTCTATTTATGGTGCATATCTGAACATGCTTCAATGCACATTTGAAAATGTATTCTACACATGGATGGAAAAAATTAAAGGGAACATTTCTCTTAAGTGATCGTAAAGCAATCATTCCAGGTTACTACATATTTAAACTCACTGAAACAAAGACATTATTTTAAATTAATCAGACAGGGCATGTCTACACTACAGAGTTATTTTGAATTAACAAGATGAGAGTCCACACAGCAAGGCTATCATTTCAAAATTATTCAAAATAACGGGTTTGATATTTTGAATGAATGGCCCCTGAATTTATGAGAAATAACACCTATTTTGAATCTGCTATTTCAATATAGGGTTAGTGTGTATGCTCAGCTGCTGTCATTTCTAAATAACTGCTCCCTAGAGTCATTCAAACTAATTAGTTTCTAGTGCTTCCTAGGGCTCTAAGTCAAGATAACTCGTCCACATTGAGGGAGCCTTCCTCAGATTAATTTCAAGAGTTCCTTGTAGGGTGGACAGATTATATCGAAACAGTTATTTCAGGAGTTATTATTTCAAAATAACCTTATATTGTAGACATAGCCTCAGAGTGGTTTAGTGTGTTCATAACAAAATTCATTGCTTTTTGAAAAAGGGGACACTAATTTATTTTGTGTACTTTTCATAACAGGACATCTTAATGAAATTTCACTATATTAAAAATATGTTTCCAAAAACGTTAGGCATAACAAATAATTTTATTCGTGGAGGGTTCTCTTAACTAGTTTATCAAATAAAAGGAAAAGGGAAACTCATTTGGCTCAACAGCATGGGTGAAAGGGGAGTAAGGATAGATAAAAAGGACAGGAAGATTTTGGAATCAAATTTGTTTACTATAGTAATTAAAATTTAAAAAATGTATTTTAGAGAAAGGGTTTTTTAGCAATTTATTAAAAACTATATGTCTGGAGAGTCAGTCATTTAAAACTGAAGTAGAATACTGAGATTGTGCATCTAAATATCTATGCACGAATTTTTTAGAGATGTGCTGTTATAATCTTCAGCAACAAACTAATGAAATATTTAAAGCATATTTTAAACTAAGGTCCTGTAGCCATAGTAATGCACAACTGGGTTTGTCAGTAAATTCAGGGTTAGCACATACCTATTAAATGGTTTTGTTACCACTTAATTCTCTTTCACAGTTCAAAGTTATGCTAATAGATCTGGCAAACTGGAAGGCTTTTCACTTTTAAGTTAACAGTTCCAATTCCAAGGAGTCATCACCAGTCTTCAAGCAGCAGTAGCCTTCTGTGGAAGCCTATAGGAATGATCAGATAAGAAGAGAGGACGGGCTGAGCACTATAACCCAGGGAAAGCATTGCCTCCCCTAACCTCTACCTACCTACCACCATATGAACAACCACCCTGAAATTTGTAATGTTTATATGATCTACTTGAATCTTTTGGGTCAGAGCAACTCATGCTACATTAGCACTTCCAATTGCACTTAAAGCCTAGAAAACAGAAGACAGAGGAAAAAGTGTTAGACATTTTCTAACTTATTCCCAGTTAGGGACAACATCCTAGTTTACAAATATTATTTCTTTGGCAGCAACAATTTCATAAGGGAAACCAGCTGTATAACAACAAAGCCAGACCACTTTTTTTTCATTTTATTTGTATTTGTAAATATTGCAAAAATAAAGAAACATTTAAAAATGAAGGAGCTAGTCAATCACTGCATTGAAAAAGAAACCCACATGATCATGTATAAAATAATTCAACCACAGAGGCTACTTTACATATCCATATGCTTGCACACACAGAAAGGCTGTGTCTAGACTGGCAAGTTTTTCCGCAAAATCATCTGCTTTTGTGGAAAAACTTGCCAGCTGTCTACACTGGCCACTTGAATTTCTGCAAAAGCACTGACGACCTTATGTAAGATTGTCAGTGGTTTTGCGGAAATACTATGCTGCTCCCATTCGGGCAAAAGTCTTTTTCCGAAAGAGCCAGTGTAGACAGCTCAGATTTGTTTTCCGCAAAAAAGCCCCGATTGCGAAAATGGCGATTGGGGATTTTTGTAGAAAAGCACGTCTAGATTGACCACAGACGCTTTTCCTCAAAAAGTGCTTTTGCGGAAAAGCATCCTGCCAATCTAGACGTGCTTTTCCGAAAATGCTTTTAACGGAAAACTTTTCCGTTAAAAGCATTTCCGGAAAATCATGCCAGTGTAGACGTAGCCAAAGATAACATTGCTAGATCTTTTAGTTCTTCCCCTACCTTGGCAGTCATTGAGAAACTGACACTGTTTACTCGTCACCACTTACTTTTGTTTCTTAAAATAATGTGTGTTAAATAGCTGCTTCATAAGGATGACTCAGAACAGAGTACTTAGTTACAGCAGGCGCTCCGATTCAAAAAGTTAAGGCTTCATAGCCAGTAATACACATTATCAGTATTGCATGTCAAAATATATGAAGTAAATATCCTTAAATTCAACTTTAATAAGTTCTCAAGTAACTTTTTTCTTGGTTTGCCAATCTGTAAGTGTCAATCACCGAGTGAAATGTTTTTTGTCGGTATGTGTACATATAGTGAAATTGACTTTTCTGATAAAAATCTGCTCCTTGGAAGCCTATCAAATGCAAGCCCAACAATTTACTAAAGCCTACCCTGATAACACCACCTTCCCCTTAATGACTTCCAAAGAGAAAGCTGAAGGATTTGGAGAAAGGGACAACCGAAAAGGGGGAACAAATATCTTGGAACAATAACAGCAGGAAAGATGCAGTGACCTGCAGACACTTCAGATCAGATTAACTCTGGGATCCACAAGCTTTGGGTTGTCAAATTGGACTGGTTCAAGTTAAGCTTACACCTGACAAGCCTGGGGATGTATTAATTCACTGTATGTTATGGAGATGCCACCAGCAGAATTTCTATGACACGCTTGCTAGAATCTGCTTCCCTAGCTGCTTTGGAAGAGGGAGGATTGCCTCTGGAAAGGAAGGCTTCTCTCATTAGTTGCACCTGCTTGTGCCCATGAAGATGAATACTAATTATGTACAATGTTAATGGTTCAGTATTACCTCAGGATGACAGAGAAATATCATCATCTTAGAGGGGAACGGAATGAGACAGAGGGCTATTTCACTGTGTCTAGTTCAATGGCCTTGGTGCAGACCCAAGGAGAAGAGCAAATAAGGCTCTGTGCTACCTTTATAGTCCCTCCCTCCAATCCTAGGGAAGGTTCAGTCTCAGGCACAAGCAAGGCAGGGCTCGTTATCTTGCATCCCGCTGTAATGATCTCCAAGGGGAAAAAATTGTGTGTCCCCACCTGTTAGCCTCTATATTAGATCAGAAGGGGCACATGAAGTTGGTTAAGCAGGACATATGTCACCAGACAATACCCTTTCTGTTTTGGGAATCCCCAGGTAGCCAGCCAATTGGCTGCTTTATTGGCCTTACCAGCTCAAAGCAACTGCAGCATTGCCAGGTTTTGGAGCAGATCATTGAAAAATGACTTGCCTAAAACCAGTGAGTCAATGGCAGGACTGGGAACCGCTCCAGGAGTTCTTGATTCTCTGTGTCTTGTCCTTCGTACTCAACTACACTCCCTCTGGCTCAAAGTGCTCATTAGTGACAGCTCAATCCTGCGTTTCTTGTTTTCTTTTCAGTTTATACCCGCTGGCTCCAGTATATTTCCCAGATAAGTATCGTCTTTTTCACCATACAATTTTCTCCCTTCAGTACTGTAAACTGCAATTATGGCTTTATTATTTTTTCCAACCAGACAGTTCAACTCTTAAAAGGACCCTAGGTATTTTTCTATAGTACATTGTCACAGAAAATCCTGTGATTGATCAGGGATTAATAATTGTGACATCAAGTTGACTGTAATGCAGTCCTTTTCCAGCGATGTCATGTTTATTGCCTTGAGTGAGTTGCATCAAATTGAAAGTCCAAAAAAATTATATGCCAAATGTTCCTGTGGGCGCAATATGTCACCCGCCCATTTCCAGCCTGCTGACATGCAATTAAAATAGCATCATATAAATAGATGGGGGGAGCTTGAAAACCTTATAACATCTCAGAGAAGAGCAACCTAGACAGTACATTAAAGTGTATTTTAAGACCAAATTGCAGGAAAACTTAAGGCCAAATGTCAAAGAATGAGTGCATCTAATAATACAATGTGACCAGAAGTGGCTAGAATTTCAGAACTGGTGATCACCTGGGAATATATGCTGATATAGTGTCTACTTCTGGGTGTTAGCACTTTTGGGAGGAAAAACACAGAGATAATTTATTTAGGTGCCAAAATTAAAGCCCAAATCTTAGCACTTTTTTTTCTTGGGGAGGGGAGAGAATCTTGCACTCCTTTACTTTGAAGAACTATAGAAATGTTTTAAGTACCTACTACAGATGGTTGGACATTTTTCAAAAATGGGGTTTCATCAAAAAAATTAAAGTAAAAAATTTCAGTTTTTCATTTTTCAAAATGTTAAAACAAAATGGTGAGGGCTCCTTGTTTTGTATTTTTGTTTTCATTTTGACACTTCCAATTTTTACCCTCTACAAGGAAAAATATGGGTGAAAACATTTAACAAGGTAAAGAAAAAGGTTAGTAATCCATCTTAAAGGTAGTAAAATTTCCTGATAGCTTTCCATCTGGCAAAAGTAGGAGAAGTCTGAGAATGAAAGGAGGAAGTAGGGTTTTTTTCACACCTCTGTAGTTTTTCAAGTTTTCCCACAGCAGAAATCTTCATGTTCCGGTCTCAGTACTAATAAACACATACCTTAGAACTCCAAGATGCCAGAGCCCTCTGAGTTCATATATTTAAATGAGGGAACAGGGGGTAAGCACTTAAATTCCTTTTTGTTTTGTGTTTGCATAGTCCTGGTCCATGACTGAGTCTTGGAGACACTATCAACACTACAAATATCCACCCACCGCCAGGGTTCCCTGTAAGCTGAGCACTTAGGCAGCCACCCAGGAGAGATTCTTTGAACTAGTTTATATACGTGAAACCTTTTCTCTCTGAGGATGACCATTTTATTACGTGATAGAAATGTAGCCGTGTTAGTCTGATCTTGCTGAAACAAAAGAGAGGACTATGCAGCACTTTAAAGACGAACAGGATGGCTTACCATGAAAACTCATCACCTAATAAACCATCTTGTTCGTCTTTAAAGTGCTGCATAGTCTTCCCATTTCATTAAGGGCTGTAAAAATACCTAGAAAAGTGTCCATATTTAAACTGCTTTGATAAAGTTAGCACACTAATTCTGATTAATGTTTTGTTAAATTAAGTAGTTGCTGATTATTGGATTTTCTCTGCAGCTGGGTAACATGCCTTTCCCACAGAACAGAAATACTGTATAACACTTATAAATCACTTTTTATAATATGTAAATGGAAGTTCTAGCACTGTACAACTTTCAGCTCTCCACCTGTTCATATTAAAAGTAAACACTAAATCTTCCAGCTGTTGTCAAATTCCTTGTTTAAAAAAAAAGTAATTTCCCTGTCCCCTGCCCCATGCGTGCACACACCGCTGTAGCTAGTAACTGGGTGAAGCAAGTGTTCAAGTTCTGTTGCTAAATTCTAGATCCCTGCAGTCGGTTTAAACAAAATATAGTTATTTAGTTTCCTGGCAGCAGGGAAGTATATCAAGTCCGAATGACTGGTCATGGAGTGATGAAAAGTTTGTGTGTTGTGTAGCAAAGGAGATCTGTGAACAAATGTACCCTAAGCTACTCTGCAGGCATATATGTTTACATCTCCAGCTTTCCACATATCATGCTGCAGTTTTTGCCTGAACTTGCCATCGTCCACACTCACAGCTCCTAAGGGAACATCCAGATGCATACTGAAACTAAGATGGCCTGCTCCATGGCATGTAGGTGGTATGAGCATGTGTCAATCTGCTCATCTACCCATGCCTTTGTGACCTGGACAAAGCAATGAAGCTGTGACCTTCTCTCAACATAGTCCTCCACTATTATTCACACAGCTCCCTGTCCCAGTACCCTCGGGGCTTTTAGTCTCCTTGCTTCCTTCCCCCATGTGCTCCATGGACTGACAGCGAGCTGCTCCATGCATAACCTTGTTTTGTATTGAACCCTTCATTTTCCATGGCGACTGTCCAATCATTCCCAGTCATTCCATCTTAGCCCTTTGAAATTATCCACCTCCTCCTCTATACGCTGCAAGCTAGCCAAAGAACTGCATCAGGGTGCTAGTTAACCTCTGGAGTAAGTGCACCCAGGAGGAACTCAAAGCATGATTGCTTATCTTTGTGAGAAGATCTCATGGCTGATAGAGCAGGACATCCACAGGACAGCAATGCTGTGCAGAGAGCAGATACAACAATTGACGATCCTGTACCATGGTCCATGATCTGGCACTGCAAGACTACTATAGTCACATCTGCTGCCGTACCTGCTTTTCCTTCCTCTGCCCTCACAAGGAGAGCCTCTGCTTGCAGGATGGGTTCCATGCTGGTGGCATGGTCAAGCATCCTGTCAAGCTGCATGCTGCATATAAGAATAATTGCTGCAGGAACCTGGCTATTATTAATCAAGCTAGCTTTGAGCTAGCAAGACCAAAGCTAACTTGGGAGGTGTGATTGCAGGAGGAACACACTTACCCAACTGCAGTGTAGCTATGCTTCCAGAATAATAGAGCATTCTCTGTACCTAGCCATCCCCACTGGCCAGAGCAAGAGAATTGCATCCGCCCACCTCCTCTCAGCCAGGCCCCTTTGAGGTAGTTTGCATCCACAGGGACCTAGAGGAAACTAGTGAGTGCAGTGAGGATAGCACATGAACTGCAGTGTGAGGTGCAGGGGAGCAACATGACTTTATCTGCCTTTACTCTTGGGCTACGCCTACACTGCAGGTTTTTTGCACAAGAACAGCTGTTCTTGCGCAAACACTTACAGAGCGTCTACATTGCACATGTGTTCTTGCGCAAGTAAGTTTACAGCACAGCGTCAGAAAACAGGGCTTCTTCTGGAAGAGTTATTCCTCTCCCAATGAGGAATAAGCCCTCTTGCACAAGAGCTCTTCCACAAGAAGGCAGTATAGACAGGCAACATGAATTTCTTGCACAAGAAACCCCTTTGGCTAAAATGGCCATCAGAGCTTTCTTGCGCAAGACACAGTCTACACTGCCATGGACGCTCTTGTGCAAAAGCACATCTCTTGCGCAAAAGCACATGGCAGTGTGGACACGCTCTTGTGGAAGACCTTTTGTGCAAGAACTCTTGCGCAAAACAGTTTCTTGCGCAAGAAGCCTGCAGTGTAGATGTAGCCTTGGTGTGCGTCTAAGCCTTTAAACAGGAAAGGAGATACTCCTGGCACTTACGGAAACTTCAACATAGCCTTCAGCAATAGGTAAGATTGTTAGTTATTTAACATGGCTGAAAGAAAGTCAGTTATCAAGTCAACAGGAGTTAGGGTTGGAAGGAGAAACTTCATTTTTATATATTACCCCACCTAAAGATTAGGAAGCAAATGTTCCCTATGTCTTCAGCTACACACACAATGAAGTGATAAAAAAATACAGTGGCTCCACTAAAAAGGTGTTTCTTAGGGTTGCCAGGTGTCTGGTATTGGACTGGACAGCCCGGTATTTGCGGCATGTGTCCGGGTAAAAGAAAACAGTATTCAAAGGGGCAGTGATTCTCTTATTTGGTGCACTTTTTTTCCCCCCTCAACAACATTCGTAGGTTTATTTATTTATTTATTCTCTCTAAACAACTTTGGTCCCTGCTTTCTTTTGCTCAACAACTTTTGTTTCTGTTTTTGCTCAACCAATTTTTTTTGCCGCCGTGTTCGGTATTTTTTGTGAAACTATCTGGCAACCCTTGTGTTTCTTGAGTGCCTGATTTTATTGTAATTTATCTTTGAACATTACATATAGATGTTATTAATTATAGAAAGCCTTTGTGGTAGAGTAAGTTGAAAAAAAAATTGTTTCTATATTAAAATATTAGATATCACAGGGCCTGTGAGTGACAAAGGCAAAAAATTGCTTAACAAAATCACACAGATCATTGTCAGTTAAGTACGCTTTCTGATTTACACAGAGTTCATCTAGTTATTTCAGCTCAGAAAAAAAAATCTGAATAAAAACATGTCCCAGAAAAGCCAGTTGAAAAAATGTTCAGTGTGCATTCTCAGAGGCATGAGAGGGAGATGTTTCTTTTCCCAAAATGATTTTTTTTATCGCCTATCTTCCCACCACCCCTATATTTTTTCATTTTATCATTGAAAGAGTTGCAAATCCCAAAACTGAAAAAAAGTTTTAAATATTCTATCTATTGTTATAATGGAGGACCCTGCTAGGTTCCAGGAAGAGCATCTGGTCATGGAAATGCACAGCTCTTGCTGAAGCTAATGGACATGCAAGCCACCCGTCATTTACAGCTATATGGAGGAAGAATTTAAGCTCCTTTTTATAGTAAGACAGATGGAGATAACAGAAGCCATAATACAAAGTGCTAGCCATATGGGAGGCCTGAACAAGAACTAATTCATAGATTCTGAGGACTAAAGGGACCACTGTGATCATCTAACCTGACCTACTGTCTAACAGGCCACAGAACTTCTCCACAATCGTTCCTAAAGCAGATCTTTTAAAATTGAGACTGAGAATCTTTCTAAAAGTTGCCTGTGACTGAGAACCTACCAGGACTCTTGGCAAATTTTTCCAATTGTTAATTATTCATTACAAATTTACATCTTAGTTCCAGTCTGAATTTATCCAGCTTCATGTAGATCATGTGACACGTTTCTCTCCTAGCCCCCATCTACACTAGGACTTTATTTCGAAATAACTCTCCCAGGTTGAATTTATAAGAGGAGCATCCACAGTACCAAGCCCGTTATATCAAAATAACAGGCTACAGAATTCAAAATCTGTACTCCTGCTTTTCATCAGGAGTAATGCTAATTCCAAAATAGTTATTTTTGAAATAATAGTAGTGTAGACGCTCTGGTGCTGCTATTTTGAAATAACTACTCCACAGAGTAGTTCAGACTAAATACTCCCCAGTGTTTCCTGGAGCTCTATGTCCAAGGTAGCACATCCACATTAATGGAGCCTGCCTTGGACTAATTTTGAGGTTTCCATAGTGTGGCTACACAAGTTCGAATTTGTTAAATCTGGAGTTAAAGCAAATTTACTAATTTTGAAATAGTTTCCTAGTGTAGACATGGCCTTAGATTGAAGTCACCTCTTAATCTTTTTTGTTATACTAAACAAAATAGAGGACACCTGACACTCCAGGAGCTGTTACTTGAGAGTGAGCAGATACAAGCTCACAATCGTGGGATAACATCATAATGCCAGCCATTTCTCTACCAGCTTATCCAGTGTGAGTTTCAGCCATCTCATCTTGCCACTGTGGTTATCAGTTCTTCCCCAAACATGAGATTTTATTATACTTACTTGATCTTGCATAACTACAAATGATGTCAATCATAATATTATCAGGCCCTTTCAAAAAATGGAACTCCATTATCTCTCTCTGCCCTGCAATAGTGAATTTTATACAGTGAAAACATACTGGAATAGAAGGAGTCTCCTTTCTTGGTTCTAAACATGGTTAACTTCCATATATGACAAAATGCATATTTCAGGTATGGTTATTTACAGATATGCAAGAAGGGCTACTGGGAAAAAAAACCCTAAGTCACTAAATCACTTCAAATAAAAATTGTAAGTTACCAGCATGGATAATGTGCATCAAACAGAAAACATGAAATAAGTTTTACATAATTTGCAAATGTTCAGGATCATGTACATGGCTTAATTAACTAAGGAGCCATTGTGTTTGACTTAGACATTCATTATTCGTTACTGACAAGGCCAAGCTTGTTATTTTTCATCTCAATCCATTTGACTACCGATGCCTTAGTCTTTTATACTTATAGAATCCACATTTCCATACACAAAATGGGTAACTATGAAAATTGATGTTAGAATCATAGAATACTAGGACTGGAAGGAACCTTGAGAGGTCATCGAGTCCAATCCCCTGCCCCCATGGCAGGACCAAATACTGTCTAGACCATCCCTGATAGACATTTATCTAACCTACTCTTAAATATCTCCAGAGATGGAGATTCCACAACCTCCCTGGTTCCAGTGTTTAACCACCCTGACAGTTAGGAACTTTTTCCTAACATCCAACCTAAACCTCCCTTGCTGCAGTTTAAGCCCATTGCTTCTTGTTCTATCCCCAGAGGCCAAAATAAACATATTTTCTCCCTCCTCCTTATGACACCCTTTTAGATACGTGAAAAATGTATAACTTCAGCTCTCTTATTTGAAAAAGTTTTGCCTCTTACGCTTTTCTGAGAAACAAAACTTTCCTATATTTTCTATACTTGTCCTTTATACATTTTCCTACTCTTCAGCCAAACTCAGATTCGTAATTTCTGAACTATGGAATGGATTGATAATTTGAAAGGGAAAGGCATGTTCATCTCAGCTGGATTAAATTATACAGCACACAATCTCTAGATATGCATAAGTAGTTTTGTGTGTACAATCACATGCATTTGTCACACCCCAATGGACCCCCTCCCTCAAGGGAAGGCAGGTCAGCATTGTATATTGCTAATGCTGTTACAAACATCAAAAGGCATTTTGGGGAAGGGTCAAAGGTGTGAGTCTGGAGTGGATGAAGGATTCCTTTGCAGGTCATGAGAGGCCAAAAGGGGTGGAAACTAAGAGAGCAGAGAACGAGTTGACGCCACACTTCTGCTAGGCCCAAAGATAAAACATTGGCTCCAGCCAGCTCAAGTCCACAACACACATCTGACTCTTGGCTGCCGGCCAAGAAAGGAGGCGGCCTGGAATCCACCAGCCAGCCATAAGACAGACAGATTCAACAGAACAAATCTGCAGAGCCAGCCCATAACAAGCAAGAAAAGCGAAGGCCAGCACGGAGGAAAGCAAAGAGAACAACAGCGTCTAGCTGGTGTGTTTTTGGAAAGTTGAGGAGACCACAGAAAGCCAGTTTGGACTGTCACAAAGAGCACCAGGATCAGAGGTATTGGAATAGAACACCCCCAAAGTAGCCCAGGACTTAAAACCCTCCTGAGAGTTGGAGCAATTTGGAGAGATCACAGTGGACCCTGGACGACCTGTGCACACAGGACCAAACTCCCGTCCACCCTTCCCCCTCTTCTTCTGTCATTACATCCAGGCCTGGCCAGCCTTGGGTAGTGAGTGTGTGAGTATGAGAGTGGGTTAGGACTCGGGGCACTAACGCTTTCTTCTTTCCTCTGAGTGATGTGGGAAGCACCCATCACTCGCCGCTGTTATTTTATTATTTTATCAATAAAGCTTTAAAACTGAGACACTTTGTGCGTTCCGTCATCTCCTCCCTTAACGATCCTGCGCCTTCAGCCTGATCACCTGATGTCTCAGGGAGAGTGGTAACAAAAATCTGTTACACATTCACAGAGAATGTGCCAGTGGGATCATGGTGTCTTTTTAAATGAAGATTCACTGATCAGCTGTTATGTTACCCTGTACATTGAAAGCTTCCTAACTACTTGCTGAAATCAGAGCCAGTAAGAAGGCTGATCTTGTAGTTAAGACAAAGGACTAACTTCTATTCCTAGTTTTGCCACATACTTCCTACATGACCTTGTACAAATCACTTACCCTTTCTGTTTTTTCAGCTTTCCATTCTATCAGATGGAAATAATAGATTGCAATGTCCTTCAGATAAGTAATATCTCTCAAATCAATAGAGGACTTCTGAATCAAACTGAATCTCAGCAATCCTTGCTGTGTAGCAAATAGCTGTGAATCTCACTAGCAAAAGTATTTCTTTCCTCTCTAGTGGTTGCTCCACAGAAGATAACAGTCTAGTGCTGCTAGCAGTTACACCATTACCTGAAGTGGTAGATCTAAGTAGTCTGTGCCATGAATCTGAATGTCCCAACCCTCCTAACAAAAGTTAAAGTGCAAGAATTGAAGTTGCTTATTCAACCTTACCTCAGCCCTCATTTCCATTATGCTGTAGTCTTTAAAATGAGATGATTACATCTATTATGTTCAGGGCCGGTCCTAAACAATTGGCGGCTCCGGGCGGAAAAAAAAACGCTGGGGAAAATTTGTCGAGCGAACAAACAAACAAAAGGGCCAGGGAGTAACCCTGGTAAACCTGGGAGGAGGATTCTGGAGGTCAGGCTGAAATGCAGTCACAGCCCGTCCCTAAGACTGGCTCTGTTGGCGACCCCTTGAAAATGGCGGCCCCAGGCGACCACTCGCCTCGCCCGCCCTTGAGACCGGCTCTGATTACATTTTCCACAGAATCCTAACCTCTTTCAGTTCACAGAATGGCCCCATTTTGGGGATAAATCAGGGTGGTATAGTCAAGGAGACTGTTGACATGTCAGAAACCTACCTCAATTGTTGTGGAAGTTGAAAGAGACAATAAGCATGGGATTACAGGAAAAGAAAAATATTGAATGGGCCTCTCACACAGGGTTTTTTGTAATGCTGAGCAGGTCACTTACACCAGGTTTTTCACAGGTTGCCACTGAATGCATGTTTCTCATTTCTGAGTTCTCAACCTGAAACACCAAAAATAAGGGTTTAGAGTAGGAGTGCTCATAATTGCAATTAAAGTCAATGAGAACTATACTCTGAACCTGTAAAGTATCCCTATGTTTTTCAAGATTGGGCATGCAAAATTAGTTGGCAACAATTTGGGGTTTAATTTGGCAGCCCCATTTCTCCATCTGTAGAAAGGGGATAATATTAAGAGGATGAAAATACCCAATAGCTACTCATTCAGTGAGCACAATCAATCCAGTCACTTAATGTGGTGGTAGGAAGAAATAATAATAAAAAACATATATGACCATGTATTCAAAGATGGACATAATGCACATGCACAAGTGAGCAAATTCAGATAACATAGGCAACAGTAATTCTCACATTGCCTATTTTTTTATTCCATGACTTTGCAACTTTAATATTTTTAGTGTAACTCATCTATTACATTTTGGGAGGGAGGGAACAAGAGTTGGGGAAGGGAAACTGTGGTGCAGAAAATGGAAATGACTTGCACAATATCTCACTAGGTTTCGTGCACATTGCCCCATCCCAGCAAATTGCCCCATCCGCTCAATCACACTGCACCTTTGGTCTTCTTCCCTTGCAAATTAACATGAAATGGTGCATTAGAGAGCCTACTGTCAACAGGAGACAAC
Source organism: Pelodiscus sinensis (assembly GCF_052426305.1). Lineage (NCBI taxonomy): Eukaryota > Metazoa > Chordata > Testudines > Trionychidae > Pelodiscus > Pelodiscus sinensis. Next base: position 163,750,731 of record NC_143052.1, on the reverse strand, counting down.
ATTTGGAGATGCTGAACAAAGTTTCCCCTCAGAAATAAGTGTGCTAGGCCATGTGGTACTCCAAGAAAAGAGGCTCAAACTGATTGTGCTCACCGTCTGACTCAGAATCCACAAAAGCACAACAGATGGATGTAGCAGGCTCATCTGTTGCTCTTTTGATGAGCATTTCCAGAACTGCCAAACATTCAGTTTTAAATATAGTCCAACAGGCAAAATCCAATTCTTAATGCTAATACCATTTGGAATTTTATAATGAGAGATTTGAAGATGTTTAATTGGGCAGCCTGTTGTTTTTCTTTCTGCTTTAATTAGTTCAGCGTCCATTTGACCTCTTTTGCCTCTTTTCCTGTGGGACTAAATGTCTTTGTCCTTATTGTTTGAATGACTTTAAATACAAGATGTTTATCTCATTAAAATCCTATGGAAGTAGGGATTCTTTAGCATGACTACTTGATTTCTGCTTACATTCTCATCTTACAAGGTTTAGGTATTTGACTACATCAACAGATTTTATGCCACCTGTGCTGTAATTATGTGCATCACATGATCGGTATTATTTTGTTCTATGTACTATTTCCAGATCCACAATGGGAACATTGCATGTTACTACATTATGTTGAAGTCAGGCACAGATAAATTCCTGGAATGAGGTGGGAAAGCAAGTTTTACACTTTGGCTCATGCAACAGGGTTCTCTCGCTCTACTCTGCTCTGTCAAAGTTCAATTAAACTCAGATCAATTTAGTGCTCTGTGAAGGAGCCAAAAAGCTGCAGCTCCTTGAACAAGGAGAGGGACTATCTGCGAGGAAGTCATTTTCTGACTTGAACCCAAACTTTTGGGCTTTGGATAAGGAAACTGAGTTTGCTGTTTTGGTGGTATATTTTTAGATCTGTTATCTGTTTGTCTTTAACCAAAAGGAGAAATGTTTCCCACAAAACAGGGACCTGGTGGCCAACTCTTTGTACTGAACTACTTTACCACCTTACAATGCACTTCTAGCTTCTTTCTCAAATTGACATTGCTTATGTTTGAGAATGACAGCATAGTTTTCAATACAACATAGATATTTTAGTGTCATTCATTGCTGCAATATAACCAGTTTTCCAAATATTACCATCCACCACCTCTGACCCAAAAGTGCATTTGTAACCCACACACCTAGGCTATGTCTACACTGGCCAGTCTCGAACAAGATCATAGGCAAGTGAGCTGCCATTTTGCACAAGGGGCATTTGCACAAGAAGGAGCAGGCTACACTGCTCCCTCTAACGCAAACACCCCCTCTTGCACAAGAGCCATTCTGCCACTTATTTTCGGGCAGAACTCCTTCTTGCGCAAAACCCTCCTCTTGCACAAGAGCCGAAGTGTAGACTGCTCCTTCTTGAGCAAAAGCCCCTTGTACAAAAATGATGACTCATTAAGTATGCAAATGAGGCACAGTGATATTCATCAGCACACCTCATTTGCATATGTTCTTGTGCAAGACTGGCTCGTGTAGATCTAGCCCTTATGTGGTTCACTGTCCCATACAATGGCGCCTAGAGCACAACAACAGATAAGAAGAAGAGACCTCTACAGCATGGGCTGAGAGCCAGCTGGCTTTTAGCTCAAAGGGTAGAGGCTCCTATCTTCTCCTTATTATCCTTTCCGTGAATCAGACAGCCATTTCAGCACTCTGAATTTTCATTACTATAATGCTACATATATTAGCAAAGTGACCAATGAGGGGAAAAAAATCACATCACTGGTTGTAGCAATAGTCTGCAGGCACAAATATGTTGGTTTCACCTTCGCTATGGTTACAGGACTCCAATTCCATACTGTATTATTCTGTTTTTCAGATTATGCAAGTATTTTAAATGTTTCACTAAAGAGTATCAGTATATTTTGGCCTTCGCTGTGCCCCTATAGCATTTGTGAAAGCAAACCTCCAAGATACCTATACAAGTGTTGTTTAAAACACATCTTTAATTTGTACCCTCTACAAATGCTTCTTTCCTTATTGGATGAGTGGGAAATAATATGCGATTTACAGCCATTCAGAAATAGTAAACCGTTTGAATATAGAATGCTAAGTAAGCTCTTTACAATCAATTCCCAGATTTTTTTTTAATTGCACAAAAGTGCAGCTTTGAACAACAAATTTAAGACAATAATCTTCTGGCTATTCTGCAAGCAGACAGCAGCTAAACTTGTCCAATTAAAAAAAAGTAAGCTGAAAATTATGCTGATACTAGTTTTTATCTCTCCCCCACTTCGTAGTGAGCCAACTGTAAAATAAACAAAAGTGGTACAGTATACAATCTGTTAGTCACACAGTGTGCATCTACACTGCACCATATTTAAACATAACTAGTGTTATTTCGAAATAACAATGCAAGCATCTACACAGCTATTATTTTATTTTTAAATAATTTTGAAATAATGGACGGCTTATTCTGAAATCTGTAAACCTCCTTCTATGAGGAATAATGCCTATTCCAAAATAGCTATTTCTAAATAAGGAGTGTGTAGATGGTCCACTGCTGTTATTTCAAAATAGTCACTCACCAGGACCATAATAAGTTATTCCTCCCCAATGCCTACTGGGGCTCTAAATTGAGATACCACGTCTACATTAGGGAAGCCTGCCTCGGACTAATTTTGAGGCTTCCCTGCAGTGTAGATGTGCTATTTCAAAATAAGCTATTTTGGAATAACTATTTCAGAATAGCTTATTTTGAAATAAGCGTGCAATGTAGATGTACCCCCAGAAGCTACAACCAGTTCTTTACCAGGAACTTAATGGCCATACTGGGTCAGACCAAAGATCCATCTATCTCTGTATCCGGTCTCCTGGCAGTGACTACTGCCAGGTGCCACAGAGGGAAGAATGGAACAGGTAATCATCATGTGAACCATTCCCTGTCATCCATCCCCAGCCCTGACAAACAGTACATCCCTGCCTGTACTGGCTAATAGCCATCGATATCCTCCATTAATTTATTTAGTTCTTTTTTAAGCTCTGTTAAAGTCCTGATCTTCACATCCCCCTCTGTCAGAGAGTTCCACAGGTTGACTGTGCACTGTGTGAAGAAGTACTTCCTTTTGTTTGTTTTAAATTCAATTAATTTTATTTGGTGACCCCCAAGTTCTTGTTATGGGAAAGATAAATCAGGAAAAACTATTTAACTTCCTCCACACCCATCATGATTTTATAGATCTTTATCATATCCCCCCCACCTGAGTCATCTCTTTTCCAAGCTGAAAAGGTTATAAGGTTGGAGAAGAAGTCGGCTGAAAACAGCTCGTAGTGTTCATGGGACAAGAAACTTAAAACAACTTACTCCTTCACAAGCTAGAGGCAAGGCAATTATGTTCCAGAAGGCCGCTTGCACGAGGAGGATGGATACGAGTTATTTGGTGGTCACAGAAGGAAGCAAAATTAACAGAAAGGAAATAAGACAAGTTGTTCCCAGATAACAGAGGAAAACTCTGTACAGGTTTCAACGGCCACAGGCAGGTTGGCCACCCTGTCGACAATGTATCTCCACTCTCCTCCTCCCAGCTGAACCGACATTTGAATTAAAGTGTACTGTGGTAAGGTTCCTGCCCTTTTTATATGTCTAGCAACTGATCCATAAAATACAGTCAGTTTAGAAGGGCAAAGTTCCATTTATTGCTTCCCATGTCTAATAGCTTCTTTCATCAAAAAATAGTGGGCATTGGATTATAATAATACAGTGCTAAATGCCAAGCTTTGTAACAGTTACTAGTTCAGTCCTGCAAAGCAAGGCTGCTTTTTCATGGCTTATTGTACAGGTTGAACCTCCATAGTCTGGCACCCTGGGATGTGAATGGTCCTGGATGGGGGAATGTAACAGACCAGGAAAGGTCCCCTGTCACCAGCCCCCTCAGCCTGCTGCCCCTCCTCTCCTCCGGCTCCTTCGGCCCCTCTGCCAGCCAGGAGATGCAGCTGTTCCAGCCCCACTGCCATAACTGCTGTTCCAGCCGGGACACCAGCCCCACTGCTGGCCACAGAGGCAGATTTAGGGCAGGGCGAGCGGGGCGGCTGCCCCGGGCCCCACGCTTCCCGAGGCCCCGCGCATGCGCCTTGGCACCACGGCACATGCGCTGTGTCAAAAGGGGGGCCCCGCGAAATTTTGCTGCCCGGGGCCCCGCGGTGCTGCCCGGGGCCCTGCAGCACTCTCATCCGCCCCTGGCCGGCCAATCAGGCTGCCAACCTGCCATGGCCTCAGTTGGGTTCCCACAGCCCCAGACAGGCTTCCCCTGCTGGGCTGCCACGACCCGGCCTTACTGCTGGCCAGGCTGCCATGGCTCTGTCCCCACTGCCAGGCCAGCACACAGCGCTGCTTGGGCTGCCACAGCACAACCCCACTGCTGGACCAGCACGCACGGGCTGTGCCTCGGCCTAAGGATGTTAAATTTCAATTAATCAACTAATTGCCTTTGCCTCTTCTGTCCCCTCCTGGAGACAGTGCTGGGGAGAAATGGCTTTTAAGCTGGTTCCCCCGCAGCTCCTGTTCTCCCACCGGCTGCCTCTCTCTGACAGAGGCAGTGCAGGGGTGGGGGAGAAAGGCAAGCAAGTACCACTACCACCGCCAGGCTGCTGATGCCCTGTCCTGCTACCACTAGCTTTGCCTTGCCTTGCCTGGGGCTGTCAGCTGCAGGCCTCCTGCTCGAAGAGGGTTCTCTCTTCTAGCAATTTTCAATACTTTAAAAATCTAGGAAAAATGAGAGCCAGATCTGCCCTTTTTTCCTCCCTCAATGACAGGGGTGGGGATGACCCATAGAAAAAAAATCAGATGGGCGCTACACACAGGTGAGGAAAAAAACCCCACCCTTCACCAGGGTGGGCTCCCCAATGCTGGGGGAAGCCCTGAGCCTCAGGGGCCCAATTCAGACAAGCAGGGGGCTGCATCCAGCCCCGGGCCTTAGGTTCCCCACCCCTGCTGTAAGGAGAGCTGGGTACTACACAAACCTCCTTTGAGGATAATCCCATATTTTATAAGAAGGGGGAAGAGTAAGCCTGCTTTAAGTAGAGCAGCTAATTAAAATAAAGAACCAGGAAATGTTATAGAGTTAAAGAAGCTACTTTTTAAAAAAATAGTTATACAAATTAATGTATATCAAACCCCTGAGAAATAATAGTAGGCTTCAACAGAACACATACAGAGATTTAAAAGGTGGTGATGAATTCTAGGGCATCATTTTGAAGCTTTACATGGAACTCATTAAACTTGATAATGAAGACAGATGTAATTACACTACTCAACAAGAAAAAGCTTTAGAGAAGGACATTCCCCTGGAGCATTGGTCACTTATTTGACAGAAAGCAGCTTCCATATGAATAATAAGAAAAGCTTAAGTTACTATTAGCTGCGTACCCAATAGCATTGCACTAAAAGACTCTACAGAAGTGTCAGCTGGGGAGAATATAGAACAAGGGTACAGTTATCCATAGCTGGGAGAAGAAACATACGTCTGGGGTGCTTCCAAGTGGTTGTAAATGTAATCTCTTCCCTATAAAAGCATTCTGGACGGAGGCTGCTGAGGTGATATGATTCATCCTATATTACAGTCATTGTAACCACGTTCATGACCTAGCCGGTGCTCCTTAGTTATGGAGGGCTGAAAATCTTCAAAGGAGGAGATGTTTGCATTACTGAAACATGCACCTAGTGGATTTTGTCCCTTGGCAATTCAGCAGAATCAAACTGGATTTGATCCACAGGTATAAGTGCAAAACTTATGCTATTAACATAATTACCTTGAACACTGTTAGCTACAAAAGCAAAAATCAAATTACTTATAAGTGGCAGAATAGTTTTACGAATAAGATTTTCTTAAAGAATTTTTCATAGAATATGCAATATGGCTCTAATTTTTTTGGTAAGTAAGGTCATTCAAAAAGAGCTCTGGATAATGTCTGGTCCCCATGTCAATCAAAGGTGCAGTTCATATTCCCACAATATTGTCTAAAGAAATATGAAAAATTAGAAAAAACACTAAGTTTTAGTCTCTTAAAATAAATCAATAATAGTTAGTAATGAGCTCACACTATCCAGTGTGCTTCAAGCTAATAAAAGAAAACAAAATGATGAGCTGTTCTGGGAATTTGCTTCTTCACCTATCTTACCCACAGAATTAGGCTTTGGGAATTCCTAAAATAACCTGTCTATCACCCACTTAATCTGCTCTAGCTGGCATATTGGTCTCCGGGGTTGTTTAGGAAACACTTGAAGGACACAGGTATAACCTTCCAATAAAGTGACTGACATAGGCAGTATGCTTTCCCAATGAAGTCTCTTTTTTATTGGTGTAACTAATGGGGATTTGGTGCGTGGGGTCCAGGGCTAAATTTGAAACTGGAGCCGCACCAGCTAGGCCTGGAGGTTTCAGACCTGGGCAGCAGAGCTCAGTCTACAAGTCTCATGCTTAGGGCTGAAGCCCTTGGGCTTGGGCTTTGCCCTGTCCCCCTCCCTGGCCTGGAGTGGGGGGGTTGGGGTGGGCTCAGACTTCAGCCTCCTGGGGTCATATTGTAAGTTTTGTTGCCAGAAGGGAGCCCTGATGCGATGAACTCTGAGAACCCCTGAGTTAAGCAATGTATTCTACTACAGATGGCTGGTTTGTAACAGACCACTGACAGTGGTTCTGAAGTTATATTTTAAGTTTTACCTACGTAAAATACAATTAACACATTCTTCAAGTAGACATCTATACTAGATGGGAAACTTTTATTTAAAAAACCTGACACGCCCATGCTATCCATTATAATAGTGGTGCTATTATAAATGTTATGGCTACTTCTGTAAATCAGTGTTTCCCAATTTTATCTGGCCACGGAACACTTTTAAACTCGAAAAAAATTTGTGGACCCCCTTATAACAGTCTTATATAGGGAGGTGAAAAAGTAGACCACAAGTAAGTAAGGATAATAATAAACAAATGCGAAACAAGGTCATGAGAGCAACATTTAGTTTAATTGCACATATTTAAAAACAAAAATCACATTTAATGTGTACAAAAAATAAAGCTAAAAAAGTAATGCATTATATTGGCAGTTTTAAATGCGAAGAGTGGTTTTTCTTCTTTTCTTGGCAGATTCTTTCTATATTTGGCTTAATAGTGGAAAGTTGGATTTGTCTATCTGGTGAGTCTTGACTGCAGTAGTCGAGTTTTTATATAATTAATAATCTGTACTGGTTTGTCCAACACATTTTTAAGAGAGGAAGAAACATTCTTAACTACCAGGCGATCGCACCACTGACTGCCTGCGCACAGCGCTGAGTAGTGACATCATCGTCCCCACTCTCTGGCTAAGCAGGGCATTACACAGGAACATGTATTGTGGCAAACACAATGAAAATTGTTTTCAATAAAATTCATACATGCTTAAATATTAATTCATATTTTCTAAATCATAACTGTTACAATGGAATTTTCGCATGGCACCCTTATTTTCACTCCGCGGACCCCCAGCAAAACTCTGCTGTAAACTCACACTAACATATCTCTGTTTCTTTGGTTGCTGTTGTGACAGTTGCTATTGCTGCTGCTTGGTCAGCTCACTGTGCTGCTGTGGCAGTTTTGTATCTATTCTCCCTTCTTTCCTTCTTCGCTTACTCCTTTCCAGCAGCTCCTCTCACTGTCTCCTAACCAAGGCTGTGCCTATACCAAGCAGCTTTTAGCAACAAGTCTGTGTCGACCCAACCTTGTTGCTAAATGTCAGCATGTGCATACACTGTTTGTCAGCACTTTTACTTATGTTGGAAGTGAGGATTGCTTTGTTGGGAACAGAGCACTCTGCTCCCATCAAAGCAATCCCCACTTCCAACATAAGTAAAAGTGCTGACAAACAGTGTACGCACCTGCTGACATTTTGTCCTGCCGACAAAGCAGCATTCACATTTTTACTTGCTGCAAAAAAGCTTTGTCATTCTAGAGGGAAGGGGTTAAGCACCCATGAACAACAAAAGTTTTATCAATCAAGTGCAAGTGTACACACACCCTTATTGACCAACTACTTGCAGCTGACCTTGTTACACAGTCTCTTCCTTATAAGTGATTCCTGAGAATTCATGAAGGAAGCCAGGCATAATAAATGGAGTTTGAAATGTCTTCCCTATCACCTGCACTCAGTTATAGGTGTTCAACTGAGGGAGTTGTGTTTAGCAGTCCTCAGATTTGTTTTAAAAATAATCCTTTAATATGAAAAAACGCCACAAAGATTTGTCTTGTAGTTAACACAGGATTAGGAGTCAACTGTGAATTCTACGTCTTTGAACAATTCATTGTCATTTTTTCAAACTTGAGTAATTCAAGTTTGGTACTTAAACCCATATTTAGGCACCTTGAAAAGCAGTTTGATTTTTGAGATGGCATGAGCACACAAGAACTCTGTATCCTGCTTATTTTGGTACCTAAGTATGGACTTGAGTATTCATGCTTTTTCTGTCCCCAATCTCATAGTGCTTAAACACTTTTACTTCTAAAATAGGACTAATACTCGTCTTCCACAATTTCTGAACTGTAGTTTACAATTTTAATTTATTTTGTAAACTAAACTTTATTTCTGAATATCATGGCTGATTAAAATTTGACAATTTTAATATATGTGTCAAAATGTGTCCTTAAAAACAATAAACATTGTTACATGTATATAGATATATTACATGATACAGCAAAGGTCTGTAAATGTATATATATGCACATACTTTTCTAACTAAAAGTGGTTTAATACTCTGGATGATAAAAATGGGTCAGAAATATAACTTGTTTCAAGCAGTATTATAGGAGACAATCTTAAAAGATAATGTAACCTGTGATTATAGATAATCATGAAAGTGGGAGAAATAACATATGCATTTGCTGTAGTTCTCAAACAGTAGTATAGAACATTAGAAAAAATATTAGAAGAAAAAAAGATTAAAGGTACAATTTGAAATACCAAACAATATATAGGCCCCCTGGTTCTCTGAAAGCTCCAACAGTAATTGAACTGATGAAGCAGGCTACTGGAATAATACAAGATGATATGGGAAATATATTTGCTAAGGATGTAAACTAATGCCTGAACTAATAAATATTTCCTAACTGCAATATCAGAGCTAATTCAACCAAATCAATTTCCAAACTGCTCATTGTTGCAGATTTAGGAACCCTTAAGATTAAAAGTGCATCCTACCAGAAGACCCATTTAAATTTCTTTGGATCTGAAGGTAGTGTTATGCAGAGCACATTTAGCCAGGTCTGAATGCAGAGAATGTGGTCTGAAATGTATATATTATTGTCCAACAGAGGGATGGGTGGGTGTGTGTGTGTGTGTGCATACACACATACAGTGCTTTTTTTGTGATGGTACTGCCCAGTACTCAGTACCGGCACCTCCAGTCAGAGCTCAACAACTTTTTCCCTGTAGTACCGGCACCTTTTTTTTTTTTAAACAAGAAAATCACTTCACTTAGGTAATGTGTTTAAATAGTGAATTGCTATATTCATTCTGCGGAATAAGAACATGTCAATAACTGTTAACATACACCCCCAGCTCCAAAACATTTACAGCTTTATTGTATGCATTTTCAAGTGTCAGCAATCGCTTGTTTCCTCCCTCTTTATCTATCTGAAATATAAAAAATGATTAAAGTTCATTGTGGAGTCCTGTGGGTACCTTAAAGACTAAGGATGCATCTACACTGCACCCTTAGCTCGAAAAAAGCTATGCAAATTGCACAGCTTATTTCGAGAGTACAGGCAGTCCCCGGGTTACATGGATCCGACTTACATCGGATCCCTACTTACAAACGGGGTGAGGCAACCCCACACTAGCTGCTTTCCCCCCAGCAGACCAGGGAGACGCGAAGCTATCCCCCCCCCCCCCGCCCCCAGCAGACCAGGGAGATGCGGAGCGGCTTTTCTCAGCAGATACCTCAGTTTGAGAATAAAGGACTGAGGGAAGTGAGGTGTGGGAGAATAAAACTGAGCTCTGGAGAAATGTTTGGCTAGAGTTTCCCCTACAATATGTACCAGTTCCGACTTACATACAAATCAACTTAAGAACAAACTACAGTCCCTATCTTGTATGTAACCCGGGGACTGCCTGTATTTCGAAATAGCTTATTTCCTAATTTGACACTGTCTACACAGTGCCAAATTTCAAAACAACCCACTATTCTGAAATGTCCCTTCATTCTCATGGAAAAAGGTTTACAAGATCGTCAGAATAGCGCACCAGTTATTTTCAGATATTTTGAAGTAATGGGCTTGTTCAAAAGGCAGGAACTAGCTATTTCAGGATACATGAAGTATCCCGAAAGAGTGCTGTAGTGTAGACATACCCTAACAGATTTATTTGGGCATAAGCTTTCATGGGCAAATATCTACATACAAATGCACACAGACAACCTGACACAGAAAAACACTTAAAACAGATGGTTATGGTTTTGAGTGGTCCCAAAGAAATCATGCTCCCTTTTCTGGATTAATATACCCAACTCATCAAGCTCCCTGGTGGAGTTAGCTCTTGCACAACTACAAAATGCACCAGGGGTTAGTTGGTATTTTTTGGCATCTCACAGAAATGGTTGTGTGGTTAAGGAATCAGCTGGGAATTGAATATTCAGTTTGATACCCATCTTGTTCAAAAGTTACTCTGGAAGGCTGTGGCAAACTCATTCCGCCTCAGTTTCCCCATCTGTAAAATGGGGCTATTCACTTCCTTAACAGGAGATATTGAGCATAAATTCATTAATGTTTGAAGGAACTATGTTGATGAGTTGTTGTAAACTATGTTGTAAATCCATATCTTTTCTGACTAGCTTACATCTGACGTGCAACTTGCCCCACCTTTAACAATCAGTTTTAGCCCATTTCCTATTTTATTAAAAATGTATACAATAAGTCATGAGGCCTCTACGCCTAGCAGCAGTAAAGAAGCCCAAAGTGAATAAAGAACTTCAAGTGGGGGGGAGGGGGAAATATGCAGGTTGGCACCATATGAGTTCTGCAAACCACTTCAAATGGGCTCACAGACAACATAAGTCATGTCTTTTAAATAGTGCCTTCATCTAGCTTGGAGTCACCGGACTACGTTGGTCTGGATTTGTTCTCTAGAAATTGTCCAAATTAAACAAGCATGCTGTTTATTAAAGTGCCAATTAAGTGGATTCTGCTGCCTAATAAAATGAAGAGGCTTGGATAGATGCAATTCCCTCGGCTATGATTCTCATTTTTGTCCTTCTTGGGAGCAGCTGAACTAGCTTGCCCTACATTTCAACAGCATGTATAAAGGACACAAAAGATCAGCTAAGCAGAACATTGTTTGGGGTCAAGTTCTGGAAAAGAGACAGTGGCACAGGAGGGAAATAAATAGTGAGCTGCCACTGCCACCTGAGGTGTGCTGAACAGCACAGCTTTAAGTTGTGCCAGCTTTTAATGACCTTGGGGGTTGTTTTGTGAGCAGGAATCTTATGCGTGCAGCGTGCTCTCAGCAGTCCTGTGCCAGGAGGAAAGATGACACGGAGCTGTCGGTTCCTAATGCTCGGAGAATCCTCAATGGCCCACTTAAAGCAGCTCTATGTCCCCTTGACACCACTGGAGAAATGTCTGTAGACATGGCCCACTACCTACCTTCTGTGCACTTGTACCACCCTCACTTTGAAGGGGGGAAGGATCCTCTATCCCCAACATGAGCTTTTTTACAGCTAATAAAGAGACAGGAATAAAAAGCAATAAACTACTTTTCTGAACTCAAAAAAACTCAAAGTAGTTTGTGAGGTTTGCAGAGCCTTACACCTCATGGGGTTGGCCATGGCTGAAAGCAATTAACTTAATGTGCTCTGTGTTGTTTAGTCAGCCTCCTGAAACCAGCAGAGAGCAGGTCCCAGAGGTGTTTTTTGTTATGTAAAATATTACTACATTTAATTATGCAAGTGCTCAGCTTTAAATTTGTGAGGGTTAGAGAGCCTAAAAATTCTCATAAGTCTCAAACAGGTGAGCTTCCTCTTTAAGAAAAACTTGAGCGAAAATGTTGCTATCTACACAGGAATTAAGCAATTTCATGGCTAGAAAAGACTACTCACTAGACTGAGAACTTTTAGCCACTGTTACCCTTAGAAGACACACAGCAAAGTGCATAGGTTACACTCTCACTTTTCAAAGTTAATTAAATTTTTAATGCCAAGTAATAAAAATCACATAACTGTGAAAAATATAAACCATGTTTCACTGACCAAGCTATGCATGTCTTTAGCTGCTCAGAAGCTCACTTCCAAACACCAGTTTAGCTTTACAGTGTTCAGACCAACGTCATTGCTTGCAGAAATATGCCAATATTATCAACCAAAGCAGCTCAGTCTGTGTAACTCACCTATCTTTGGATACGTCTAAACGACGAGGGTTTTTTGAAAGAGGAAAGTAGTCTGGATGTGGTTTTTCAAAAGTGAAAGCAGGTCTTTCAAAAGTGAAAGTAGTCTGAATGTGGTGTTTTGGGGAAAAAACCCTTTTTCGAAAAAAAACACTTCCTAAAAAAAGGAGATTTACACGGTTTTTCGAAAAAGGGTTTAAAAAAAACCCACAACACGTCCAGGCTATCATTATCATGTTTAGGAACTCTAAGGATGATTTACTAGTGGCAGATGAGATCACCAGCATATAGCCACCAGATTGGCAGTTCTTCACTATGATGCTATTTTTCTACACATAATATACATATATGTTTAAAAGAGAGCTGTTCATCCTATTCTGGATTCAGATTTGATGGTGTCTAGCAGTGATCACCCCTCACTATCCCATATTGTGATTTTTCAGAACTGCTCCATAAGCATTCCAGACTCTGACCTTCTGGATTGTCTAAAGCAATTAATGAGACTTCTGATCAGGGAGCTGGCAGCCTCCACTGGTCCATGGGCAAGGGTGGGGGGGGGGAGGCTCCACACTCCTGGAAGGGATGGGGCCTCAGGCAGAAGGGGTGGGACCTCCTCTGCCTCCACACCACCCAGAGTGCACCACGCTGCCCCCCTCAGAGCCGCACAGAGCATTACACACCTCCCTCCCCCCAGCACTTGGTGCTCCAGCAGCAATTTAAAGGTCTCAGGGCTCCAGGCCCCAGAGCAACTGTACCCTTTGCCCGCCTTTGGCAGCAGGCTTACTTCTGATGTAAAATCCCACTTCCCCAGCCACCCATTCTGTCTTTCCTAAATACAGTTATTTTTAAACATGCTAGTCATGTGACTCACCCTACCAGGTTTCAATAAAAGCAACTATATCAGGTTTCTTTTAATAAATTAGAATTTCTAATTCTTGTTATTGGGCCTATGGATAGAGTCACTCAGGAAATGGGATTCTATTCCTAACTCTGCCAGTGGCTTGATATACAACCTTAGGCTAGTCACTTCCTCTGTACCTCACTTTCCCCGTCTATTAAATATGACAGTGACTGCTTTTTGTAAAGCACTTTGAGGTCCACTGATAAAAGAGCTAGGAGTAGGCTTATTTGTTTTCATTTTACATCCCTTGATGCCTTTTCATTAATGTTTACCTGATGTTTGAGTTATATGTTTGAGCATTTGTACTTTGTTTATACCCTTAGCATTTCCTCTCCTCCGCCTCCAACTGGAAATTAGTTTAAAACATTCCCAGTTCTTCTAGAAAGTCTGCTACTGAAAAGGTGGTTCCATCTTCTGAGAAGTTTGCAGCAGTTTAGATAAGCCCTGGATAATCAGCTAAACCAAATCCCTCCATCCAGAAAAAACTGCCAGGCCATTTTTTCTGCATGTATCTGCTAGAATCAGCTAGAAGTTTAAAATAAAGCAACCATGGAACAACCATTTATAATTATTTCACAGTGACGGAGAAGTTGTCCACATGCAGCCATGTGGAGAATTACGCATGATCATTCTGCACTTAGTTGGAGTTTGATCTACTGTTGCTCCCATTATCCTGTGCCTCGGCAGAGATCAGACAGACCAGGAAAGTAATTTTAAATTCAAGCATCTGTAAGTATTATAACTAATGAAGAGTGAAAAGCATACTATAAAAGGGAATATTTCAAAGTAACCTCTAACACTTTACTTTTATCTGAAAAGATTTTCACATCTATCTAAACATAGTTAAGACATTGCAGCGTCTGGTAGCATGTCAAATAGTATCACTATCAATACGATAACCCTAGAGTATTAAGATACTTGTTTGTTTTACCAACACAACACCAGTTTAAATGGAAATTCTCTTGTCTCCTTTCATCATATTTATAGAGCTATAGAATGGAAAGTGTTCCATACCAATGCTATTTATCACTGCAAAGCAAACAACGTTTGCAATAGGGATATCCACTCTTTCAACTTACACATTAGCCTAAAACATAAAAGTGGGCTGAGCTGATGAAGTATTTGAATTTTCTATTCTATATTTCCACAGCATGTACCATTATTGTCTTCCATTTTCTCATCTACATATCCAGTGCATGTAGCATTATTGTCTATTATGGGAATACTACGTTCTTTTTTAAATCAGATTCAGAACAAAATCATACACTCAGATGAATTTCCTGAGTTGGCCATATAGTCAGGTCATCCTAGTCCTCCACTTCCAGGGTCGGACAGCATATCTGTAGACAGCCTGGCCCTCTGCTACTCCAAGCAATCTTCCATTCTACATCCAATGTTGTGCCACTTCCCTAGTGGATGGCAGGGGAACTCTGGCCCACCCTCTACTCCAGCCCAGGAACCCTATGCTCTGTAACTATGGTCTACTTACACCCAGACCTGGTTGCTAGTTCCCTGGATTCTTTTCTGTTTCTTCCTTCTGTGTTTATCACTAATCTGAGAATCTTCTGCTCCCTGGACTACTCTTCCCTCTCCCCTCTGGCTTCTTACCAGACCCTATAATCTCTAACGAAACTCCATCCTATCAGGGAGTGACCGTGAACTATCGCCCCCTCCCTCACCCACCTCTTACTGCTGCCATCTTCCTGGCTTTTTACTAGTTTCTTTTCTGCTGGGCTCCCTAATCAGTCAGTCTTTCCAGCTCTGACTCTCCTCGAAGATGCAGCCCATCAGATTAATTAACTTAATTTAACCTGCTCTGTCTTGTCCCGTTTGTTGGACACCTTATCCCAGGTCATAACAAAATGTTACTAGTGGTAGAATTCTGTACTACATGAGCATAGGGTAACATCCAGCATGATCTTTGAACCCAGCATGCTCTTTAACTTCAGTGGAAATCCAGGCTGGCAACAAGCATGCAACCCAAATGCAACAAGTGTCCTGCAAAACCAATACTACAATTGTATCTTTTGTTGTTGCGTGCCATGCCCCCTCCCCAAGAACTGAAGGACAAAGAGACAAATCATCTCAATTCTGAATTCTGTTTCTCCAAGGTTCAAACAGACATGACAGTGACATGACATTATGAGGAAATCTACATCTTTCACAAGCACTCTAGTTCAAACTTAACATTCCAGTGAAATCATATATTATAGCCCAGTGACTCCTCACCATCCTCCAACCAAAAATAGATAGGATTAATCATCCTGACTCAGAAAAGCATTTAGCGCATGCCTTAAAAAGTTAATCGTGTGCGTAAATCCTATTGATTTCAATGACAGTTAATTACTTGCTTAAAGTTAAGTGCTCTTTCTGAATCAGAAGGTTCCTGAATCAAATAAAAAATTAGTTTATGGGTGACATTAAAATGTGTTCCAGGATAAAAGAGCAAGTTCTAAATAGTGGGACCCTGAATTTCACTACTGTCCATATGGTTGCATGTACCTGAGATGAATATGCAAGCACAGTGATTGTATGAGTAATTTGGGTTTTTGACCCTGAAAATGCTAGTAATTCATCTAACTGGCCATGTCTGATTTGTAAATGGGTTTATATGTCATGCAGTACTGAAAATGAAACCCAGAATATGCATCTTGTATCATATTTAAGTTACTACCACAAACAAGTCTATGCTATACGGTTAGTACCCCAGAGCAAAAAAAGAGAAAGGAAAAACTGCTGAATTCTATTCTCTCTTATGCACAAGCAATAAACTAAACTAAACTCTAATTGCAGAATCTTGATTAGTGGTCACTACAATTGTACAAGCAGAGTAAGATCTTTCCTATAACACTGTTGTTCCCTAAGCTTTTCCTTGTGGGTAGCTTTGTATTTTCCCAAATGTTGCCTTTCCGTTATGTTTGGGGAAATGGCTATGGTGCATGAGCCATGAATGTTAGATATACCAATTCTTCTTCTTAGATATACCAATAGGCTAATTTCAGCTTGGAAATATCTCCTATTTCACTGAAAAACTGGTTTCTCCTTAAACCAAAAGATTTACAAAACATGGAATATATGCATGGGCTGAAGGGGTATGTTTCCGAGATTAAAATGAAAAATGCCGTCATATTTAACACATTGGTGATTATGTCAGCAGTAGAAAAAAAATGAAGCTTTTTTGTTTGACTGTGAATTGAAAATGTGTACCCTGAACCATGTCCTATGCTGTCTGACTCAGTCCCATCATTACAGGGATAAGATGGGGACCAAATCTCCCACTGTGACCTCAGAAACAACTCTGCTGTAAGGTAGATGAGCTCTGAGGAGCAGCTTTCCTTTCCCTGCTGCACATGATCAGCAGCTCCTTTTATGGCAGGTTGCTTCATTGCAAAAAAGCTAAGTAGATTTGCCCCACTGCTCCTATTCTTACTGGCCTCTGGGAGTCCTAGGAGAGCAGGTCAGGTATTTGACTGGCTCTGCCTCAGCTGAATAGTTTACCCTAAAACTGATTACGGGTTGAACGACTCCAGCCTGGCACTCTCTGGTCTAGAAACATCTGTGGTCCAGCATGACTTTAGTTAGCCAGATGCCCACTTATCATGGGTATGGCTAAATTTCCTACAGTCACAATTTTTTTTTTTTTTTTTTTTTTTTTTTTTACAGCTGCTGTTATTTAGCTCTAGTTCGCCCTTAAATGTTTTCCAACAGCCTGGTAAGCAGTGGAAGTTCTGGTAATGCTTTTAGATAATATTGACGACCTGTGGTCTGGCAAATTCTCTGGTTCAGCATCGGTCAGGTCCTGAGAGTACCAGACTAGAGAGATTCAACCTGTAGTTACCACCATCAGGTCAAAGAGCAGAGTTGATTCCTGGGAACTGGGCACTGGAATTTTGACTGAGGGAGGTTTCTGTGTGCTGTTTGGGACCCCTATGTTCCAACATATGAGTAAATAGAACAAGTTGTACTGAAAACATGCCCACACTTCACACAACTGATTTCTCTCCCACTTGCAAGCTAATTCCAAGGCCTTGATCTCAGCTCCATATCACCTCTTGAGCAAAATCTCTATTCTAAATGGTGGGATACTCTTTTGATGTGCATAAATGGGTACTGGAAGGAAATCAACAACTGAATTTCATTTATGATTTGATTTGATTAACAATTTAAGCTACACCTCCAGAGCTGAAATATTTGTCCATTAAGCCACCCTGTGCTCTGGCTTCTGCAGGAATTGAAGACACACTCAAAAAATAGCCTGACGTTCCATTTTTTTCAGAATGTCCTCTAATGCTAGACATCACTTTTACAGAGATGATTTGCAGGGTGGCCCAGAGGTGGAGGAGAAGTGATGGAGATGGTTTGCCCACATTCATTTGACTATTGTAAGAAAGAACAATAATCACTTTGCAGAAAAAAAAAAAATGCAAAAATGCCTAAATATTTATTCTCATTCAAGAAAATGAGATGAGTGCAGAGAATTCCACCGGGGTTGGGGAACAGCTCCAATCTATGGACAAGCGGCGAGGAGTCCTGTGGCACCTTATAGACTAACTGAAGTGTAGGAGCATAAGCTTTCTTGGGCAAAGACCCACTTCATCAGATGGTGGGTCTTGACCACGAAAGCTTATGCTCCTACACTTTTGCAGATTCAGACTAACACGGCTACCCCTCTAATACTTGAATCTATGGACAGTCTGCAGAGCTGTGACACAGCCCCTTCTACAGTTACTGGGCTAGTGTGTAAGCTGGAAATATTGCCACTGGCCCTCCTATGAAGGGATTTTACCTCCCTAGATATACATCCAGCAGATCCAGCAGCCTTGCTCCAAATTCCACCTCCTGCACTGGCTTGTTCGGAGCCAGTATAGAATCTGTGCTGCATAATGCACAAAGAGCCTGAGTCCATCTGCCCATGGCACACCTTTGAATTTAAAGTTTCACAGAGGGTCTGACATAGACTGACTGCATTGGAGTGAATTTCAGCCCCATTGTGCATTTTTGTATATTGTAATGCAGTGTTTCCCAATTTTATTTGGCCATGGAACCCTTTTAAACTCGAAAGAATTTTGCAGAACCCCTAACAATAGTCTAATATATGGACATCAGCACTTAGTAGTCACATCATCGTCCCCACTCTCTGGCTAAGCTGGCATTACACAGGGACACTTATCATGGCAAACACAAATGAAAATTGTTTTCAATAAAATTCATAAATGCTTAAATATCAATTATTATTTTTAATAATAAAATGTTATTGTAATAGAATTTTCTTGCGAAACCCTTATTTTCAATTTGCGGAACCCCAGGGTTCTGCAGAACACCATTTGGGAAACACTGATGTAATGAATGGTGGATTTTGAGTCTGGTTATCTAACTTTACATGGCTTTCCTGCCAAATAAGGATGTTGACCCTTTGCAACAGTTTAGTTTAAGTGTTTTGGAATTATATTTTGATGCATCTTAAATTTAAAAGTGTGCTAACAATCCTCTTTTGATTCTTACATATCTATAACAGCCAGGTGACCACAGGAAACAGAAAATTGCCTCTGCTATTACGCCACTTTCTAAATAATCTCTGTAAAAATGAAGGCTAACAATGCTGAAGCCAAAGGAATAGCTAACTGTTTAGTTAGGAGAGAGATGGTAAAGTTATTTAAGCACTAGCTTTTCATCTTTGAAGACCTTGCTCAAGTTCCAATTTAAGTCACATTGAGGGTACATATGATTTATTTAAAAATAAATCATTATGGGGCCTTTCAAAATGTAAATGGGGATAATGCTACTAACCTTTGTAACATGATTTTAATGTACTGAAAAAGTACTATGAAAGAGATTAGTATCATTGTTTTTATTATTAAATCAAACTGCATTTACATTTGCTAATTCTTTATTTTTTCCCATTTTAGTCTTAACCTGCTAAAGCAGGTTTTTTGTACTCATATTTTAATTTGTTTCTTAATTATTAGTAGAATTTTTTATAGATATTTTCTATACAATTTTTTGCTACTGGGAAATTTTACATTTCAAACACTAATTTATGTTGGAAAAGTCCACATCCCCAAAGACATCCTTATTGTAAGGACACCACTAACCTAACACAAAACTAATAAGCAAATAGCCTGTGCTATATTTGCATCTAACACCATTTCCAACATGTCACACTTCCGTAACTCAGAAAGTTGAAATGCTTTGAAGAGGCTACAGAATTACTGTTTGATGCCTTCCTTCCTTCCTTCCATCAAACACACACACATACACACACACACACACACACACACACACACACACACACACACACACACACAACCATCCTCATGAAATTTCACATGCCACGTCTCCATCTCCTCATAGAATATTTCTGAACAGCTGGTGGTTCTGTCTAGGCGCCTGCACCCCTGGCAGTGGGAGGAGACTTTGCATGCTCCTCACTGCTGCCCCCAGGTCAATGGGGAAGGGGAGCATGAAAATCTTTCACTCCCTGCCCTGCAAGGGAGCGACATGCTTAGCATCAACCATCTGATTGGCCTGGGGGAGAGGGGAGCAGCATGACCTCCGCAGGCCGGATCCACTTACTTGGCAGCCGAATCCAGCCCCCAGATGCTCTTTTGCCTACCCCTGGCTTAGGAGTTCATCTTCCCATGCTTCCAATTTCCTCATTTTAAGCCACAGACCTGGGAAAACCTCTCAATCACAGCAGAAAATTCTTTTATATGAAAAACTGAACATTAAGGGCTAAATTTGAGACATATGACATTAACTGGGAGTGTTTCCTGATTGCTGGATTGGGACCTGTGATTTCAAGTGGAAAGTCAATGGCAGACGCCGATGAATTCCCAAGCAATAAAAATCTGTCCTTCTGTAAATGCCTCTAGTAACTGAAAAAGGAAGAAGAGAAAGCAGAAATGGTATCAGAGAGATGCAGCAATCTCTGTAAAGAAAATGTTTTTCATCATTTTCTACAAGACTTCAATAGCTCTTTAAATACCTTATAACTGTCACTTTGGTGCTGTGGAGATATTTCAGATTCATAAATGTGGGAGTAAATTTGCCATAAAATTTTATTATCTCAGTCTCACCACTAGGTATTTCAAAATGTCTGTTGTTCTAATGCGACTAAAACTGAGCTTTTGGAAATCTTCATCTGTCTCAGCCAAAATCCACACACACGCGTCTGCATAACAAACCTACCAAACGCAATCAGCATATTGTTGGAACCTCGACAGAGAGGTTAAAAATTGTAGTGGCCGGGCAGAATGAGTTATGCTATCCCACCTACAAGCTTGCAGTGCATTGGTGAGGCAGCGACCAGCAACTTGCAATGTAACTGTACCTTGAGCAGAAAACTTCAGATATGCATTCCCCAGGACACTCAATCTGTCACTTTGCATGAGCATTAGCATTAATATAAGAATGTGTTTTTAAAAAGAAAGAGATGTGTTGAAGGTGATGGGAAGAAATGACTAGGCAAAAAGACAGGGGATTCTATTGTATGGTAATCTGAAGAGGGTAATAATAATGGTGCAGGGGAAATAAAGGTAATATTTTCTACTAATTCTTCCTTCCTAATTTAGAACCTGATTCCGAGAGGGGGGTGAAAACTTGCAGTCTTTAGGGGCTCAGCACGTGAAGATCGGAACTACTGGTATTTCTCAGTATCAAGGACAAGTATTATCACACTCAATCAGTTAAAAACCATCCCTCTGCCTGAGGAACCGTATCCTAATTTCTGATCAGGGAACATTTCACAGAAAGAAGAGCCTCTAACCTACATACTTTTCTTTTCTTTTTTAATTAGGTGTGATGTCTGTTCTCATTTATCCTGTGGTTGAAATTAGATGCTTTCAGATACCTTCTGATGTGCCACAGTAGCAATTGTATCTGGAAATAATGGACGTTTTGAATGCTAATAAGAAGCAATCTACATTACAGCTTAAAATCATAAAGCGTGACCCGTGCACACAGGCAGTCAGAAATTAATTCTTATCACTGCTGTTTGCTAGGAAGCCATGCAGTGCTGAAGTGATTCAATGCTGCTGGAATTCTATCACTAGAAGAAGCTGTTTATAACAGATAGGACCCTGCCACACCCATAGAAATACCAACCATTTTCCTAAGTGCAACAGATGTTAAGCTATTCGGCACTAATTTCAACAGTCTTTTCTCTTATATAAAAAAAAGCTAATTTAATGTTGATGCTGTGGAGAGAATGTATCCATGGAAAACTAACTACTAAATATTGATATAGTTGCTAGCTTTTATAATGGAATTTAAATCTAAGGACAACACTAAAATATATGTCCAATTCTAATCTTATTGAAATCAGTGTTGAACTGCCTCTTCCTACTAAATACAAAACTCCTATTAGCAGGGCTCGCCGAACTGCAGCGAGCCCCGCTCGCCAGCTGCGCTATCTGGCGATCTGCACATGCGCAGATCGCCCGAACCCGGCTCTTCCGGGTTACAATGTACTCGCCCATGGCGAGTAGATTGTATTATTTTTTGAGCCCTGCCTATTAGCTTAAAGAGCAGCAGAATACAACTATTTTTGTTATGCATGGCCAGCAGAGTCCTAAAGAGTTTGAAACAGAACAACATGAAAATTCAGCAGTGTACATTCATACAAAGCTTGGCCTAGCTCAGGGCTTTATTATGAACTTCAAACTCAACTGCCACTCACCAAAAGGTACACTAATGGCATGTGAGCCTTTTAAGGAATGTAGTCTGATGCAGTGATAGTGTCAAAACAATGGAAAAGGAGAGGTTAATTACCTGTATAGTAACTGAAGTTCTTCAAGATATTTTGTTTCCACTGATGCTCCACTTCAGATGTGTGCATCTCTGTGTAGATTTGTTTGATTTTTTTTGTCAGCAGTATCTCTGCCTGTGCCCTATACCTCCTCGTGCTCCATACCAAGGATACAGAGAAAGATGTGGGTCCAACAACACTATTTTGGTTCCTTTTCAACCATAAAGCCCAAAGGCAAGAACTCTGAAGCAGAAGGCAAAGGAAAGCAGGAGGCGGCGCACGCAGAAGGAGAACACATCCAGAAGAACTCCAATACAGGTAAGTAAATTCTTACTAAGTAATTGTGGGTGCTCGGTCACTAGGTGATTCCCAAGCAACATCTCAGTTACAGAAGAGCAGGCTGAGGAAATCGGTAAAGAACAATTCAGACAATGGTCTCAAAAAAAAAAGGCTTCATCTGATCTGGGGGCGTGAAGGATGATGTAGTGAATGGTTTTGCAAAGGGTCTGTGATATGTATGTTTCTAGGTAGGGTAGAAGTGCGGGGCCCAATTCAAACAATTTTGATGGGGCCCCGTGGCAGCCAGCAATTTTTCTTGAGCAAAAAAAACAGAACATTACACACAAAAGTTTCAATGGGGGGCCCAAGAATTTTTGTTGAGCAAAAAAAAACCACACAAAAAAAAATCCCCAGCTACCTCACCCGCCAAACCCTAGGGCCAACCACCCCTTCCACAGCACAGGGAAACCCCTGCGCTCAACTCACCTCTCCTGTGGCGCAAGGAAGCCGCCTCGCTCCTCTTCTGGGGCCAACGCCGCCTCGCATAGCGCGCCCGACACACTTCCGGCTTCAGGGCACGGGACCCTCTTAGACGTGGAGCCCGATTCAGGGGAATTGGGCAAATCATCCTAAAGCCGGCCCTGAGAAGACCCTGGTGGAAAAGGCTACTGATCTATGTCGGGGGAGTACCCCAGAAGCTTCAGAATCTGCTAAGATATATCCTGAAAACCATTTAGATAATCTTTGGGCAGAAAGAGGAGTTTCATTCACTCTCCACATTGGTAGGACAGAGTCTAGAGGAGGTTCTGAATGGGTTAGTCCAGTTGAAACATAAAGCAACAGCTTTTCACACAACTAGACTATGCAAGCTGGCTTCCTCCCTTTAAGCACGTGGTTCCTGGTAAAAAACTGGTGATAGGTAATAGCATGGTTTTGTAAAGAAAAAATCATGTCAAATCAATCTGATGGCATTCTCTGATAGGATAACAAGTCTTGTGGATAAAGGAAAAGCGGTGGACATCATATACCTAGACTTTAGGAAGGCATTTGTTACGATCTCGCATGACCTTCAATAAACGAGGCAAATACAACTTAGGTGGGGCTACTATAAGATGGGTGCATAACTGGCTGGATAACCATTCTCAGAGAGCAGTTATTAACAATTCAAAATCCTGCTGGGCGTAACAAGTGGGGTTTCTCAGGGGTCTGTTCTGGGACTGGTTCTGTCCAATATCTTTATCAATGATTTAGACGATGGCATAGAGAGTGCAATTAAGTTTGCAGATGGTACCAAGCTGGGAAGGGTTGTAAGTGCTTTGGAGGATAAGGTCATAATTCAGAATGATCTGGATAAACTAGAGAAATAGTCTGAGGTAAATAGAATGAAGTACTTAACTTAAGAAGGAGCAATCGGTTGCACACATACTGAATGGGAAGCGACTCTCTTGGAAAGGGTACTGCAGAAAGGGATTAAGGGGTAACAGTGGACCACAAGTGTGAATCAACAGGGAACTAAGCAGTTCTATCTTTTGGAATATGTGTCTTGGATGGGGCTCCTAGCAGAGGTGCCTGCTTAGGGGGTCTGCTAAGATGTTCTGCACATCCAGCAGGTAGACCTCTGAGATGTCAAACTGGTGGATTTGACACCAATTCCAGAGTTTGCCTAGGTATACCAGGATTGGGATCCTGAACCTATTTGGCAGCTGATGTAATGCATTCTGTAATATGTCATGAACCTGGTGCAGTGACCCCGACGTTGGGTAAAAAGTTTGTGTATGTTTGTTAAATTGCCCCGAGCTTGAGAATGTTGTTTATGGAATGTCTGTTGTTGAGAGAGCAGTAGCTGGGTAGGTCTGTCAAGATTTGAAGCTTGAGATTTGGGACATAACCTTGAGAAAGAAAGACCATAGGCAAGCAGGGAGCAAGGGGAGGCAAAGGTCCTGACCATGGCAAATAAAGGAAGGAGCTAGGGACCCTGAAAGGCATAAAAGTGTGCCTGAGAAAAAACAGTAATGAATTAAAGAAAAGTCAAACTGTAAAGTAAGAAGGAAATGGTAAAGTAGGTGGCCAAGCTAATAGACAACAGCACAATGCTTTATTTCTAGCCTCAGGCAGTTGAAAGGAAGTAGGGTGTTGGCAGGTCTGTCCCTTCTTTTATGAACACTGTCCAGAGCACAAGAGGGGCTGGTCTCCACTACAGCTTTTTCCGATTTTTTTTTAAGAAGAGGCTTTTCTGAAATTTGGCCTGTCTACACTAGGCCAAATTTTGGAAAAATCCCCCTCTTTCTGAATTTCCCTTCTTCCTCATATAATGAGGAAGACAGGGCTTCCAAAAGAGCGCATTTGCACTTCTGCCAAAAAAAAAAAAAAAAAAAAAAAAAAAAAAAGGAGGGGGCGGGGAGAACAAATGCGCTCCCTGGACATGGAGGAAAAACCCTCAGTGTAGTTGTACCCTAGGCGTAGGGCTCAGATACAGACCTGTGGACACTGCTGACAAAAAAAAAAAAAAAAAAAAAATGAGCAAAGATGCATAGCTGCAAATATGTACCCATGGAGACAGTAACTCCAAGAAGAACTGAAAGTTTTCCAAGGTGTCAATGTGAAACCACATGTAACTTGTTAGATTTTATTCAGTCTCAAAGCAAAACAAAGGCTCTGAGAAGCAATGGAAATTAAAACCAAAGAAAAGGGTTTCCATTAAGAACTGTGAAGTGCAACTACTCTTTTACACAGCTGTAGATGTTTAAGAAGATGTATGCATTTTTAGGTTTAAGATGATGTTTATATTTTTTAAAATGAAATGACTAGGTTGTTAAACCTAGAGGCTTAGGTGGAATAAGTTTACAAGTCTCAGTCCAATTTCTAGTAAGCATATGTCCCCCCCCCCTTCACAAAAACTAAAAATTGCAACCTTTCTTATGAATCCCTGAAGAACAGTCAAGGCTAAGTGGGATGAGTTTTAGACAACGTAGCTTGCATCTGGAAGATCTCAACCTACATAAAAGCTTAGATATATTAGAGAAATAGAATGAGAAAGCTTCCACTCCCCTTGTGGCATCTTTTCTATACAAGAAGAGAGGGTTTCAGTCACCAGGGATGCTAATCTCTCTGAATTCAGTGTTCACCAAACTATTAAAAGAAAAACCCAAATAAACACAGAAGGAAATTCTGCCTTTAGATATATAGTCACAGTGCCCATTGACTGGGAAGGAGTCCTGCAGGATTCTGTGGACACCATATAGTTCCTAGATTTCAGATTTGTAAGAGAAATGCTGTGAGGCCTTTCAGAAATGCAATGGAGGAGACACAATAAGCCTTACATTTTCATATCTATAGTAACAATAATACATCCACAGTATGGAAAGTGCACATACTTTATTTTTAAGCTAGTGGGAAGTGTTTAGACTCTGCACTGCTGTTGCATCTGCATGCCATATAACAATTCACACCCTTACGTTGTCATAATATGTATTCTTTGTGATTAGCACTTTGAAGTGCCTTAGGCAAGTTGCATACCCTAAGTACTTAATTTAGGAAGGAACAATCAGTTGCACATATACTGAATGGGAAATGACCCTCTTGGAAGGAGTACTGCAGAAAGGGATTAAGCGGTCATAGTGGACCGCAAGTGTGAATCAACAGGGAACTAAGCAGTTCTATCTTGTGGAATATCCTAAGAGTATCCTGGACAAATTTAGAAGACGATTATGCTTTATTAGCTCTCTGGTATACCAAATACATTTTTGTGTGAACTACATTTGCAATTATTCTAGGGGAGATTGCAAAGCACATCATGTAGTGAGAAACATTAATCTTAATACTAAAACAGCATGTTAAACACTTAATTGCCTTTCATTTTATGCAGATCAGTGTGTGTCACCCTTTTTGATACCAGCATCTTGCTAACTTCCTAAACTGCGTCAGGAAGATCTCAGGGACTGGAGCCAGTGCAAGGACTGGTCAATTGAGAAACACTGTGGTAGAGCATGGCATGACACATTTTCAGTTTAAGAAAAAACCAAATAATTAGCATCAGATAGTTTTTTGTCTTA
Source organism: Pelodiscus sinensis (assembly GCF_052426305.1). Classification (NCBI taxonomy): domain Eukaryota; kingdom Metazoa; phylum Chordata; order Testudines; family Trionychidae; genus Pelodiscus; species Pelodiscus sinensis. The sequence goes on along the minus strand of NC_143052.1, from coordinate 163,724,389 downwards.
TGCTTTAATGCATAATTATGTGGGTGATGGAAACAAACACATTAAATCATGCACAGTGGGTTAGAGCGAGGCAGAATGCAGGGTCAGGCATGCAGCTGGCTTCCACAACTCTCAGCTATATCCAGAAATCACCATTTGGTCTCCTCATTAGTTGAAGCTACATCCAGAGTCATCACCAAGAGACACTAAAGTGGACTGGTTTTGTTTGTTTGTTTGTTTGTTTGTTTGTAACTGAAGAGAAACCCATACTTGTAGTTTACCTTCTTTTTGTTTCTGAACTGCATGCATAATGTTGCTCCATCAAAGTATGCAACATTGTCTCCCAGAGACCAAATTAAAGCCTGCATCAATAGCCCTTTTTTTAACACCTCTTTCTAGCATTTCAATGTTATGCGATGTTAAGAGACTCACACGTAGAGTTGGATGTTTGCCTTACCCACAAATTGCATGCCAGCCAACAGCTGGTTTACAAACAAGATTTCTTTCCAAACCCAACACTCATAAGAGACATTTAATAGTTTTAACGAAAGCTTTAACTAAAGTTTACTGAGGATTGTGCTACAAAATTAGACTTATGAACAGAACAGAATACATTTTTTAGAGAGGTGATTCACCGGATGATAATTCAACCCAGTGATTTCATCTAACTGTTAAACAACTGATTAGGTTATAAGTAGGGTTGCCAGATGATTTAAGCAAAAATACCGAACATCCCCTCCCCACAACAAAATAAACCGGGGGGAAAAATTCTCTTGAGGAAAAAAAAAGGGGAGAAACCAAAGTTGTTGAGCAAAAAAAAAACCCCAAAAACAAAAAAAGGACCTCGATAGCAGTTATTAAGCAAAAAACAAAACAAAAAAAATTAAAAATATAAAAGTCAGGATGCCCCCTTTAAGAAGAGGCTTTTTTGCCTGCAGCCATTTTGTTTTCCTATTCCAGCCACAAGACAAACCCCTCGGAACCAGGTAAGCAGGGGTAGGGGGGATATCCAGGGGAGCCCACGGGTCCTTGTGGGAGGTCCGATGTGTCCTAGGGTTGCCAGGTGTCTGGTATTTTTACTTCCTGGTGGGGGGGGGGGGGAACAGAAAATACCAGACATTTTAGGTGTCCAGGATTTTCTGAATTTTTTTTTTATCGGACAGGAGGCAATACCACCAGATTGTCTGAGTCAATACCAGACACCTGGCAACCCTAGCTAAGGAGCCAGTTTGTTTTTGTGTGGGTGTGAACAGCTAGCTATTTTCACCCCAATGTTGTCTGCCTGGCAATTGCTTCCAGTGAACAGAGAGCTGGAGCAGCTGCCCCTTCAGTGCTGAAATACTTGTGAATTCAGTAGACACAGCAAAAGATGGACCAGTGCTTACGGTGCCATCCTGGGACTTAGGAGACTCAGGGTTAAACTCATGCTCCATCATAGAGGTGTGAGAGGAACTCTCTGTGTCTTACTATCAGTGTACAGTTTGAAATTCTCTTAACGGGGACTCTGGTCTGGCAATATCCGTGGTCCGGCATGACCACGGATGTTCCGGAACCAGAGAGTCCCATTGGAGGGCAAGCACCAAGGAGCCCTGCAGGCTGGCAAGGTGGTGGGGCTTTCCAACAGGGCTGTGGGAGCCCCATGCGCGACAACAGCATGAGGCTGTGGGGCTGCCTGAGGCAGCAGCAGAAGCCTGGCTGTGCAGCAGGAACCCAGCGTGCAGAGGCAGCAGGGCTGCCAGACACTGCAGCAGAAGCCTGGTGCATGCAGAGGGACGGGGCTGCCTGGTGCGGCACTGGGAGCCCAGCTGCCTGGTAGGCAGTGGGGGATGACAGAGCAGCAGGGCCAGCCAACTGGGAGGGCAGTGATCAGGCCAGGGCTTGAGGGAGCTGGGGGGGGCAGAAATGACCACCCCTGGCCTGTCAAAATCCCTCATCCAGGACCGGTCAAGTCCCTGGGTGCTAGACCAGGGAGGTCCAACCTGTAAAGGGAACTATCCATTCAATAACACCTCCCTGGTCTCACAGGAGTTGTGAGGATAAATATGCTCACAATGGAGAAGTGCTCAGATACTACACTAATGGAGATCATATAAGTGCCTTAGACACATGCCAGCAGCATTTAAAAGCACAGTGAAATCAAGGGTCAGACTACTGCTCAAATGGCAATGAAAACTATGCCTCTTTTGTGAAAGAGCAACAATATCCTTTTCATCATGGCAGTAATAGAGAATCAGCAGATAAGGCTCAGATGGGAAACTCACGAAGAATTCAGAAATCCAAGACTTCAATATATGTGATTAAATAAATACCTCTGGCTACAATGACACTTCTACACCCAGTGCTTTTTTTGTGTCGGTACTGCCCGGTACACAGTAACAGCACCTCCAGTCAGAGCTCAACAACTTTTCCCCTGGCGTACCGGCACTTTTTTTTTTTTTTTAACCAAAAAAAGCACTGTCTACACCCAACACTCACATTTTTCACTGGCTGTTAATGACATCACCAATTTTCTGTAAGGTATTAGAACTGCCTGTCACATATTCTGTATGTACTTTGTGATGTGCAGAGTTATTTGCAAATAGACACGCTTGAGTATCAGCAACACAAACATTTTGGTTCTCCTCCCCGTGAACAGAGAAGAATAGTACATCCCCCAGCTGCACTGTTCAGATAACAAAAGAAAAAAGACTTGGGAGGGAGATGACACAATGTGTTAGGAAGCTGCACAGGGTTCTATTGCTAAGGGCTCAGATCAAAATGTATGGGTTTGATGCTTTGAAAAGCAAAATTGTAAAGAAAACATATAACTCACTTCCATAGTACTATATGATCTTTTTATATGATATCTGACAGATCTTGCAGTATATTGCTGCTTTCTGCCATAGCAACCAATATTCAAGAACAACAGATATCCATATATGCCTTTTTAAAACTCACATTTTTTTATTTCATTTCCAGGTTTCACTGCATACAATGACAGGAAATAGTATGCAATTTGATGTACACGTTTTATTTTTCTCAAAAAAGCAAACTGAGGTAGGATGGGCTTTTTAGGTAGGACGCAAGCTTCCAGACTTGGAAAACCCAGCTTCAATTGTCTGCTTAGACACAGACTTCCTTGGGCATGTCTTTTGCAACCATCTGTGCCTCTGTTTCTCATATGTAAAATGGAGAAAATCTTTCCTGACAGAGATTTTATGTGGTTAATACATTAATGATTGTGGGGCACTCAGAGACTGTTAATGGGACCATAGATAGAAATTGTGGCCCAATTTAAGCCAAGTTGAAGCTGTAGTTTGCAGCATTTGGGATGAGGCTCAGAAACCGTGGGAGATGTCAATGGCAAATCATTTCTAACAGAACCAGGTTGCTGTCAGAGTACAGCAAAAACAACCTGAATGAATAACATTGCTTTTTCATGTTTTTTGCTTATCTCAGTGTTCTACACTTTGACGCCTTTTTTAAAGCCAATTGTGGATTAAAAGGCACTGGCCAATATCTTGCATGACAATAAAGACAAGACTTTGCATTGTAGTATCTATTAGCAAGGAAATGGTGTCTCATTCTAAGAGGTGCATAAAAGATTGAAGGGCAGTTTTCTAACAAATTTATGGAGATCCAAAACAATTCCACTACCAAGATCAATAAAGATTCTGCTCTTCATTCACTATTGTTATTCAGGAACAACTCCAGTGAGCATATAAGTGTTCTTAAGGGAAATTTACTCTAGACTATAATGCTGTTTATCGACAAATTCCACTAATATACTATTCACGCTCTTGAAACATTTTTCCATGGAGCACTCAGTAGTCATTTTTTCCCCCAAATCAAATATGATTCTCTTCCATTCGGGTACTAGTACCACCTCCATCACCCATGATATCTGAGATTCTTTGTAGCATCACATCCACCACTGCACCAATGAGATCTCTTCAAAAAGAACTCTTTTTAACACCAAAGATTGTAAGGGTTCTTCTCGTTGACATTCTAAAATGCACCTCCACATTGTCACATGGTCTCAGAAGCGTGTGTGCGCGCTATTACTTCAAGGTCCCTTTCAATTTTCTCCCACTCTACTTCAATCCCATACATTCGTATTCATGAATTTATTTTTAAGCCAAATGTGTATTACTTTACACCTGTAGATATAAAATTTCATTTGCTTTCCCTGAGACCACTTAAACAGCAGATCTAAATCCTGTTTGAATTTTACTTGCTGCTCAGTAGTGACCTCAATTTTGTGATTTTGTGGCATCAGCAAATTCAATTAGTTTATTCCCCACATCTAGGTCATTCGAATAGATTGGAAATAGCAGAGGTCAATGTAGTGACCTACAAGGAACTCTCACTTAGTAATGCCTGCCAGTGAAACACACCTCTGCTGTTTTCTATTGTTTAATTGACTTTAACTGCCTTCGCATCTCCATTTTTCTGAATTCCCTTGGATGCTTAAACTTCATACACTGAACATGGCATGTAAAACTTTGTACGTTTCAGAGCTGCCAAGAATCATGTGAAAACTGAAATGATCAGCATTGACTGGAGTTATACTAAGAAGGAAAGGGAATCAAAAGAGTTAGTCTGTTCTAAAGTCATAACATCCATTTCCTTCCTTCCTTCTGACAGCCTAACTCCCTCTGACAAGCCTGTGCCCTGGGGAGAAATTCCCCAAGATACACTCAGCCCCAATCCTACACTCAGCCCCAATCCTACAGCTGAACAAAAAACTTACTTGTAAGAGATTGCTCGGTGATAGCCCTATACATATGCACAATCAGAGAACAAGTCAAAGAGAGAGAATTCAATATTCTCTTCTGAAATCAAACTTTATGTGTTTCAGCATCTGGGTTTGTCTCAACCTGATGATTTTTTTAAACAAGAAAATGAATGAATTTTCTTTAGTTATGAATAGCAGAACTGTGCATTATTTACCCTCTACAAGCACAAGATTCAGTTCTCAAAAATACATATAAATTACTTTGAAGAAAATGTCAAAGATTGTGCTGTTGTCATTTAACATGACTGAAACAGTACAACACCAGTAAACACTCATAATTTTGGCGAATATTTCACACTATGTTTAAGTTCCCAAAACTATATTTAGATACTTACATAAGAAAACCACAGCTCACAGCTCCTGAGAAAACCACAAACCTCACTGAAATCAATAGGAACTGCAGGTCATCAGTACCTAAGAAAATCATGTTTTTCAGACTGAATATCAATTTAGGCACTTAAATTTAGTATTTGGTAATGAAAATTATCACATCTCTAAACAGACAAACAATTACATAAGAATCATTTAAACAAATTTTCAGTCGATATACAATGAGAACACTAAATGTAATCCCTATAAAATCAGCAATATTATATCATTAAAATAAATCTTCATTGAAAAGGAAAAGAGACAGTAAATTGACCTTCAAAATTTAAGTACAGTATACAGACATATACTGATTCAAAATGGCTAATAGTCCTCTTTTAGTAAAGTGTTTGTTGCTATTTTCATTTCTATTTTATCAGGAATGTAAGACAACATGGAGTTACAAGTGTTGAAGAATCAACTCCTTTTTGTTATTCATTATCTGAGTGGAGTATTACGTTGTTGGAACCGGCTACCTTGACAACTCACAGGAACATTAACAACAGAAAACTTCTGCTTTATTTGAAGGTGTTTGGTGTAGTACGGCTGTTAATAGATACACATTCTATGCTCCGTAACATGAAATTCTATACAGTGGAAGTCATATGCACTGCAGCTACTGGGAGTTAGGCAAAAGCATTCGACTGTAGAATTTTATGCTCAGTGACGGTACAAACATATGAAAACATATTATTATTCTTAAAAGGGTTTAAAGTACCAGACCCCATGATATTTAGGCTCACTTCTTATTATGGAAACATGTAAATTCTCCTGACAGCAGAGTCATTAATGCCTGACCTAGCAAATTATGGTATGCCTACAAAGGAAGGACTTAGCAGTTTGTAGAGTCGGCACTGACAACATTTAAAGTGTGTCACCCAAGACACATAATACTAATGGGATGGACAAATTTAAAATTCAGGTTATTTGTCATGTCAGGTTGGCAATCTGTATCAGCTGGATGTTTACTTTCATTACGTGAGTCTATACACTGGTGTATATGAATGAGACTACTCATAAGTTCTTACATAATAGTCCTGGAGGTAACCAAATTTCTCATATTACCACTGAATCATTTTGTACAGCCCTATAGGTTTCACCACTATTTTCTGCCATTTAAAGATATATGAAATTTAATGTACTAGTGAGAGCCAATACAACATGTATAGAAAAATCACTTGAAACTGTGTTACTTCTATTCAATGTGTCCATTGTATAGGTAGTACATGCCTATAAAATGCACGCTCACCCTTTCCTCCAGTAGTAATGAGCTCAGCAAAGTGACAAAGAAATTCAGCTCCAGTTTATCAGAACTTCAATAATTCAAATGCTTTTTTCCTTCTTGGTTAGTATCCAAACACTTTTAGAATGCAGAACTATTTGTAAGATGCCCTATGCATATCTGAAACCTTTTCGATTACAGTTTCAAAGTTCAGTGCATCCGAAAGGAATTCATATGCAACAAGAAATTTTTGGCTACGTGAAAACAAACAAGTGTTGGCATTTGAAAACAATGAAGACAGGGTCTTTTCTTCATTGTCATGCAGGATATTGGCCAGTGGTTTGACTTTAACTCAAAGGTTGAGAAATTTGATCTATATCTAAAAACAAAACAGCAGAAAATACATTTTGACTGTTTTTTTTAAAAGGTCACAACTAAGATTGGCATTATTTATATTCTTCCTGCACACAGGAACTATAGCAAGTGACCCACCTTGGTTTAACCAAAGATCTGAAATGATCTGAAACTCGAAAAAGAGTCCTACAAAAAGTGGAAATTAGGTCAAATTGCAAAGGATGAATATAAACAAATAACCAAAGTATGTAGAGACAAAATCAGAAAGGCCAAAGCACATTAAACTAACGAGACATAAAAGATAACAAGAAAACACTACTTATAGACAAGAAGCAAGAGGATGACCAAGAACTGGGTAGGTCCATTAGTCAAAAAGGGGAATAAAAATAATAGAAAAAGTGGAAATGGCAGAAGTGAAAAATGATTTTTGTTTCAGATTTTACTAAAAAGTTTAGTAACAATGGAACATATAATATAGTGAATGTTGGTGAAAATTAGGTAACCTATTTAGTCTCAGATCTTAACAATTACTTTGACAAGTTAGATGTCTCCACATAGGCAGGACCTTGTGAAATACTCAGAGTCATTAGCAATTATCTTGGAAAGCTCATTGAAAATGGGAGATTCCAGAAGCCTGGAAAAGGGCAAATATAATGCCAATTTTAAAAAAGAGAAATAAAGACAACCCATGGAACTACAAACCAATCAGCTTAATTTCAGTACCCAGAAAGAGAATGGAGCAAATAATTAAGCAACACATTTGCTAACACTTGAAAGATAAGAAGGTGGTAAAAAACACTCAATATGGATTTGTCAAGAACAATCAAGTCAAACAAATCTATTAGCTTTCTTTGACAGGATAGCTTTAGGGGTCAGCCACATTAGTCTGTACTTGATAAACTTAAACAACAAGTGGTCTGGTAGCACTTTATAGACTAACAAAACATGTAGTTTAACTCTGGTCATCTGAAGAAGTGGGCTGTGCCCATGAAAGCTCATGATACTGTCTACATGTTTTGTTAGTCTATGAGTGCTACCAGACCATTTGTTGTTTTTTGACAGGGTATCAAGTCTTATGGGTGGGAGGAAGCTATACATGTGGTATATTTTTACTTTAGTTAAGCATTTCATACCATTTCTCATGACCTCCTCATGAACAAACTTGGAGCGATTATAAGGTGGGTGCATAATAAGTTGGAAAGCCATTCCAAAAAAATAGTTATCAGCAGTTCAGTCAAGCTGGGAAAACATATTGAGTGGGATTCTGCAGAGATCATTTCTGTGTCTGATTCTATTCAATATCTTTATCAAGTATTTAGATAATGGCATAGAGAGTACACTTATAAAGTCTGTGGGCAGTACCAAGCTGGGAGGGGTTGTAAACTCTTTGGAGGATAGGGTTAAAACTCAAAATGATTTGGACAACCTGAAGAAATGGTCTGAAGTAAACGTGATTACATGCAATAAGGTCAAAAGCAAAGTATTCCTCTTAGTAAGGAACAATCAGTTACACATGCACAAAATGGGAAACAACTGCCTAGGAAGGAGTACTGCAGAGAGGGGGGGGTCTGGGAATCATCATGGATCACAGGCCAATATCAATGAACAGTATAACAATATGCAAAAAAGCAAGTATCATTCTGGGACGTATTAGCAGGAGCGCTGTAGGCAAAACATGAGAAGTAATTCTTCTGCTCTATTCCGTACTGATTCAACTGCAGTATGTCCAGTTCTGGGCACAAAATTCCATAAAACCGAACTGAGGCTGTAGTTTGTAGCATAAGGGGTGAAGCTCAGAAACAGTGGAAGATGTTAATGGCAAGTCATTTCTAACAGAACCAGGTTGCTTCCCACAGGTCTGATTAGCTGGGAATAGTGTACTACGGCCAGGGGGAGCCATGCCAGTCAACAAACTGTCTCAGTTTTAAAAGTTAGCATTTGACACCAGTTATAACATGGGGTACATTATGGTTGGTTCTACCAATTAAGATTTAGTAGTACCCTTTTACCGGAGCAGACCCATTGATTCCAATGGAACTACTCTGCTACATCTACACTGGCCCCAAATTCCGGAAAAGGGATGCAAAGCAGGTAAGTCAGAATAGAGAAATCCGCGGGGGATTTAAATATCCCCCGCGGATTTAAATAAACATGTCCGCTGCTTTTTTTCCGGCTTTTCCCCAATTTCTGACTTACCTGCTTTGCATCTCTTTTCCGGAATTTGGGGCCAGTGTAGACGTAGCCCTCATGAAGCCTCATACTACTCCATGTGGGTAAGAATGGCAAAGTATGGCCCTTAAATGCTACCCTTTTACTTATACATAGAATACACATAACCCTGCTGTACTAATTATTGGCCAATATTGACTTCTAATGGGAATCACTATACCTTCTACATGTAGATAATACATCTAGCTAGATTGCATCTGCTTATATGAGACACAATCTGGGACACTGAACAAATTTCTCTCTAGAAGTCTTTTTTCTCATCAGTGCTTGCAACAAAATTACAGTCGTCTCCTGGGGATATGATGATGGGTCAGAAGAAGTTCTTTGAATTTTTGTGCCTCTCCCCTCTCCCTTCCCGGTACACCCACTTAGGGCCATCCATAAGTCCTAACTTATATTGTGTACACACAACATTTTGTGACCAAAGACAATGCCAACTAGTGGAGGTGGGGAACCTGCTAGATTGCCTGCTAAGGATACTTTCAAGACATAAATGTCAGAAGAGCAGATATTCAGCATTCTGACATCAGAGCTCTGACATACACTGCAGCTGGTTGAGGATGAATTTGTTCCTTCCATTGACAAGTGATATTTTGAAAACTGTCCTTTTAAGTATTTGCTGTAGATATCTTGGATTCAGCTCTCAGAGGGAAAACTAATCCTTTGGTCATAGTTGAATCTGTGAAAATTCATGCTTACACAGGCTTGTTAGAATGAAATATAAAGCTTTCAAAGTAGCCAGATCCTCCAGTCTACCCAAGCTGCACTCTACACAAGAATGGGAAGAAGCAGCACATACGTGGTTTAAACTCCCACCATTCAAGTCACTGGAAATTTCCCCATTGACATGAAGGGGAACAGGATAAAGCCCCAGGCCATAACAGGAACGACGACTGTCCCAAAAGTAATGATTGTGAGCTACTTGTTCTTTTGGCAATAAAAGATTGCTCCTTGGGCTGAAAAGGCTGAATATCACTGATTCATAAGGAACAAAATGTTACCAATTCATAATTTATTGCAGATTCAAGATATTTGGTGTTTTTGTTAATAGCAAATGCTAAGTCAGCTTTCATTTAAAAAATCCAAACCATAAGTTTATAGCTCTCATAATTGCCGAGAGTAACTTGAAAACATGAAGTCTAAATGCCAAAAAAACCAGCAGGCAAATAAAAAGAATAAAAATTACTTTTTAAAATAATCTCATGATTTTAAGTGACTCTTCTTTTTTGGGGAGGGAGATGTGATAGGAAAGTGCCCTGCCTCAGGACTTTCATACACTAAGAACACCCTTGAGAAACCTTAATTTTGTAATAGGCTAACCAACTAAAAACTTCTTTCTATCAGTAATAGGGGCAATACTTATGATAGAGAATTCACGTGTATTTATTATACACACAAATTCCCTGGAAAAAGGAACAAATTTATGCTATTGCATATTGGACCTCATTATGCAACATATTAATCACTTCAATCAGATGCATGATGGTGCTATAAAATTAAATTGCAATTATGATTAATAGTGAATTACATTTATGTACTGTCTTGGTTTCCAAAAACGTCCCCTAACTATTTTACAAAGGTTACAAGCTATTTGGGCCTCATTACATCCATCTTGCCGAATACAAGAAATGTGGCCATTGTATAAGAGCAGTATTCCCCATCACTTTGGAACAGTAAGTAAAGAATTTCCATGGAGCAAATGTAAATAGTCAAGTTGTAATATGGCCATAACTTTGGGACTGATACTTCGTTAAAAGTGTCACAGGAACAACCACAGATAGTCAGAATTTTAGTTTACATATCACCCACAAAATGCCTCCAGCAGCACAATGTCTCAGGACAACAATACATTACATACTATATCCTACACTACAGCACACGTACTTATGAACACCAGGGTAGATGCATATAGTAATATATGTATTAATAGAACCATAGATATGTAGGACTAGAAAGGACCTTGAGCGGTCATCTAGTCCAGTCCCCTGCAGTCAAGGCAGGACTAAGGTGTAGGTCTCAACATAAAAACCACCAGTAATGAAAATTATACAATATCCCTGGGCAATTTGTTACAGTGCTAAGCTACCTTGGCAGTTAGGAAGTTATTGCTAAAGTCCAACTTAAATACCTCTTGCTGCAATTTAAGCACATTGCTTTTTGCTTTCTTCAAAGGTTAAGGAGAACAAATTTCCCTCTTCGTTATATCAACTTTTTATGTATTTGAAAATTGTTGTCACGTTTCCTCTCAGTCTTCTCTTCTACAGTTTTTTCAATCTTTCCTCAAAAGTCATGATTTCTAGACCGTTAATCATTTTTGTTGCTCTCCTCTGGATTTATTTTGAATTTTTCAACATCTTTCCTGAAATGTGGCCCCAAGAACTGTACACAGTACTCTAGCTGAGGCCTCATCAGTAGAATGAGAGAATTAATTGTCACGTTGCATAAAACGTGCCTGCTAATACATCCCAGAATGATATTCATATTTTTTGCAATAGTGTTACACTCTTCACTCATATTTCACTTGTGATCCACTCTAAATCCCAAACTCCTTCCTAAGCTTTCATTTCAGATTTTCTGTGTGTGCAATTGATTGCTCTTTTCTAAGGGGAGTACTTTGCATTTGTCCTTTCTAAATTTCATCCTATTCACTTCAGACTGTTTCTCCAGATTACTTTGCATTATAATCCTATCTTCACTTGCGACCCCCTCCCATCTTGGTATCACCTCCACACCGTATAAGTGTACTGTCTATGCCATTATCTAAATTATTGAAGATTTTGAGCAAAACCGGACACAGGACAGATACTTGCGAGAGCCTGCTCTCTATGCCTTTCCAGCTTGACTGTGAACCACTGATAACTACTCTCTTGGAATTGTTTTCCAACCAGTTATGCACCCATCTTATAGTAGCTCCATCTAGGTTGTATTTCTCTAGTTTGCTTATATGGTCATGCAACTCTATGTCAAATATGCTACTAAAGTGGAGATATACCACATATAGTACTTCTCCCCCATTCTCAAGGTTTGCTACCCTGTCAAAGAAAGCTATTAGGTTGCTTTGACACAAATCCATGCTGACTCTTACTTATCATCTTATTATATTCTAAGTGTTCACAAACTGATTAATTAATTACTTGCTCCATTATCTTTCCACATACTGAAGTTAAACTGACTGGTGTTTAATTCCCTGGGTTGTCCACATTTCCCTTTTTATAGACTGGCACTGTATTTGCCTCTTTCTAGTCCTCTAGAATCACTCCCATTTTCCCCGAGATTTCCAAGATAATCACTAATAGCTCAGCTATCTCCTCAGTTAGCTCCTTGAGTATCCTAGGAAATATTTAATCAGCTTCTACATGCTTGAAAACAGCTAACTTGTCTAAGTAATTTTTAACTTCTCTTATTTAGTCTTTGAACTTACCCCATTTTCACTGAAATTATTATTGCTAATAGTAGTAGCATTTATTGGTGTGTTCCTGCAAAATTGTTCTAAGTACTGAACGGCTAAAAGCTCAGTTGCTTGGAAAAAAAAAACTTTCACATGAATTGTTTTCTGTATTTTTTATTTCTCATTTTGAATCTATTTTTATTTTGATTTGAATCGAAATTTTTGTTTCATGCTATTATCAGTTTTCCCATTTCTCTCTACCTTCCCCTCACATTTTTTCTCCTTTCTTTCCTTTTGTCATTCTCTCTTTTCCAGAAAAATGAGGGAGGAAAAAGGAAAAGATGGTAGAGGACCTAGACCACACTTAGGCTGAAAATTCAAATTACAGGCAGTCCCCGACTTACGCGGATCCGACTTATGTCGGATCCGCACTTACAAACGGGGCTTTCTCGCCCCGGAGGTCGAGGTAGCGGATTGCTACCTGCGAGCTCCGGGACGAGAAAGCCCCGTTCGTAAGCTGCTCCGGTGCCCCTGGTCTGCTGGAGACCGTCTCCAGCAGACCAGGGGCACCGGGCGGGTTCCCACGCTTCTGAGGCTTTGCCAGAGCAAAGCCTCAGAAGCGCGGGAACCCGCCGCTAGTGCGGCTTCAGTCCCGGTGCCTGTGGTCTGCTGGGGACCGTCCCCAGCAGACCACAGGCACCGGGACTGAAGCTGCAGCCCCGGCGGGGTCCCGCGCCTCTGAGGCTTTGCCAGAGCAAAGCCTCAGAGGCGCGGCACCCCGCTGCCGCTGCGGCTCTGCTCCCAGTGTCCCTGGTCTGCTGGGGGGGGGCGCAGCTAGTGTGCCCCCCCCACGCAGACCAGGCTTTTGTTTTGGACCCTGGGGCAGAGCAGCTGGGGCGCTGCCCATTGGTCCTGCAGCGCCGCTCTGGACACTACTGGACCAACCCGGCAGCACCCCAGCTGTTCTGCCCCAGGTCCTGATTCAGCCGCTGCTGGTCAGTTTCAGCAGTGGCTGAATCAGGACGCCTGGGGCAGAGCAGCTGAGGTGCTGCTAGGTTGGTCCAGTAGCACCAAGGAGCGAGGAGTGGTGCTACTGGAGCAACCCAGCAGCACCCCAGCTGCTCTGCCCCAGGCGTCCCCAAGTCAGCTGCTGCTGAAACTGACCAGCGCTGACTACAGGAAGCCCGAGGCAGAGTTGTTCTGCCCCAGGCTTCCTGGAATCAGCCGCTGATCAGTTCCAGCAGCAGCTGACTTGGGGACGCTTGGGGTTCTTAAGTTGAATCTGTATGTAAGTCAGAACTGGTGGTCAGTTTCAGCAGCGGCTGAATCTGGACGCCAGTTCCGACTTACATACAGATTCAACTTAAGAACAAACCTACAGTCCCTATCTTGTACGTAACCCGGGGACTGCCTGTAGCTCTATAAAAATGCAGTAAGATATAGATAAAACTTTAAAAATGACTTTCAATGGTAGCCTGTTCCTTGTTCTGTAAGCCACCCATCATTGCAAATTCATGTTCATCTGTCATAATTTTAAGTTAATTGTGGATATATTGTAAAAAATTATTTGAGAAGAAATGTGAGGTTGGAGGAGGAGAACAAAACAGCAGCAAATCTCTTCGCTAGCTGGATCTCATTCCTTTGAGAGAAAGCCACATCTGTCAGTGATAAATACATGGGTTCACATACACATACTTAAATGGAAGTTTTGGTCACCTATTACTACAATCTTTTTTGAAGCAACCTCAATAGTCATCAACAGTGCAACATCCAGTAATCTAGTTGAGTACCCAATGGCCAGTAAACAAGAATATGTCTACACTTGCACCCTCTTTTGAGAGAGGGATGCAAGTGCAGCTGAGCAAAATTGCAAATGAAATGCAGATTTGAATTTCCCATGCTTCATTTGCATAATTGTATCCGGGCACTATTTTGAAATAACCTATTTCAAAAAAAGAAATGCTGTCTAGACGCAGTTATTTTGAAAGAAAACCCTTCTTTCAAAATTACCCTTAAACCTCATTTGCATCCTTCTCTTGAGAGGAGGGTGCAAGTGTAGACATACCCCATGACCTTGCTCCTGGGGTGCAAACATACGTGCATGGAAAGAACTCACCTATGATGATGTGCACATCCATGCAACCCCTGTGTATCATTTATGACAAAAGTTGGCCTAAAAATGGCCATTTCATCATTCAGCAAGTTTTCTCTGATAAATTTCAAGTACAGAAGTATGAATCAAAGACCCTAGTGAATCTAGGTCTGGCATAGCCAGAGCTGCAACTCTGGCTTGGAGAAGCCAAATGTTCTTTAGTGGATCTGACTGAGTTGGTTGCAATAGGGGACCTATGAAGTAAATGCAAAATTCTCTCATGGAACATCCAAATGCCACCCCCCCCTCCCCCCCCCATAGTTCACCTGCCAAATAATTCCATCATTTACAGTGGAATACTAAAAAATCTCTGTCCTCCTCATTGTCCTCCCCACAGGCTCATCTCCCCCACTGTTAGATCATCCAATGCAAACTTCTCCTAAGGATAAAATGTAAAGGAAATTAGACCATGGAAAACACTATCAGGGTGTTTCATTCTGTCACCCACTGCATCTAGCTCCTTCCCCTCACATTCTCACTGAGGCATTAGTCACACCATAATCTAGAAAAACATTGCTGAACTACAACAAACAATAAAAAATCAAGTCTCAGAAACTTAAAAGAAAAAATAAAATGGCAGCAAAAAGAATATAAAGAAACAAGCCATCTGTTCCCTCCCTTAGAAAAAAGCTTCAAATGCCACTGGTTGGAAAATGCTTTTAACCAGTAACACTAGGGCTACAAAGTCATTTGTGAGCCATTTCTCTGGCTACCTCCCAACCACTGCATCTCCATCCAAGATGGATTTGCTTTGGGTTTTGCCTCCTTGATCTGTTTACCAATTCCAGAATGTTGTTAGGTTTCAATTTATATACTACAAGAAACCTTTTTAGTAAATATCACGAGAACAGTATGTGACATGTATTGAGCTGGTCAGGCCACTGTGGCATAATGGGGGATATAATGTAATTAGCATCCCAGTGATATTACCAGCATAGATGTGATTGATAGAAACTTTTTCAGAATATTTCTTCCCACACCCCAGAAAGACTTAGACGTGGAAAAACAACGATGAGTCCCATGGTACCCTGGAGACTAACAGATTTATTTGAGCATCAGCTTTTGTGTATAAAAACAACTACATCAGATGTGGAGTCCATGTGTCTGATGAAGTGGTTTTTACTCAGGAAAGCTCATCCCCAAATAAATCTGTTTGACTTTAAGGTGCCCCAGGACTCCAACTTGTTTTTGCAGAAACCAACTGACACAACTACTCCTCTGAGTCTTAGATGAGGAAGACACACCCCGGCATATTTTAAATTTTAAAAAGATACTGTCCGCTCATCTGGAAAGGCAAAGACAAATAAAAACAACAAATAGTCTGGCAGCACTTTAAAGACTAACAAAACATACAGACGGTAGTGCTGTCAGACTATTTGTTGTTTTAAGTTTTTCCTGTTACAGACCAACTCAGCTACCCCTCTGAAGCTCTAGAAGAAACAGACAAATGTACCTGATCTTCACCTATGTCCATAAGATGAAGCAAAAGGGCACACTGGCTAAAGAAGCATAGACTTGTCTGGAATAGCTAACTTTCAAATTAAAAAAGTTAGTGCAAGAGACCATCATGTGACAGGGTTTGATTCCTTTCTGTAGAATTTAAAAACAATTTAGGTGATTATGCAAAGCAAATCCCAGCTCAGCCGAAAATCAAACCTCCGTGACAGGCTTGTCATCTGAGTGACTATTCCCTCTGCAAATCAATATACAAAAAGTATATTCTCTTTCTGGCACTTTCCCAGTCTAAGCAACACACATTATCCTCCATCACAAAGCACTGAGGGACTCTAAACAGAATTACAACAGACACATTCTACTCCCACCTGATACTGCTCTCAGATTTTAAGAGAGCTGGCATCCAACACTGTGATACAAATGATTCTAATTAAAAACCTACAACATCCAAAAAAGGAAACATGCCACCTATTGGAAAGAATAGTTGAAAAGTGGGATTTTCAAAAGCATCTAAGGGCTCATCTACACAAGGACACAGGAAATTTAATCCAAATTAACAAAGGATGAGAACATAAAACAATTGGTTAAACTGAATAAAATCCTTGGCAGTAGCCTCCCCAGGAATTGAAATTGGGGGGGGTGTTCAAATTTACAAGGGAGGATGTCAGGGCCCATGAGGGTGAAGGTGGGCTGAATGGCACCATAGTTCACAAAACTGGGGGGGGCTGTTGGGGAAATTCAGGGGGGTATACACCCCCATAGGGAGGTGTAGGGAAATCCCTGCTTGTGTGTACACTCTTGTTCTGAATTCAAGTGGCCTTAAATTGATTTACCTTCCTTAAGAATGAGAGTGTCCACAAAAGGGTTTAATTTAACTAATCCTCTTCAATTCATGTCTTTAGTTAATTTGGATTATTTTTCTTGAGAGATCCTGTAGACAAATCCCATGCATTTTAGAATGGCAAGTCCCAAAACTTTCAGTGTGTTTGGGCTCCTAAGTCACTTTGGCACCTTTTAAAAATCTCACCCCAAATCAACCTGCAGCTAGACAAGATGCCATCAGTAGCAATAGCAAAAAAAAAAAACCATTTGTCCATGCATAAAAGCTTCACAGCCACAGACAACTAGAGATGGAGGTGGAAGGTGCAGTCAAAGTCAACTGAACAATCCCAATGGATAACAGCCACAAAACCATCTCAGTAATTTAGAAGCCTATGCCTAGATCCCATTTTTAAAGGTGAAAAGCACAGTTGAAATTATTACTCAAACTTTAAATACAAACCAAGACATACACAGAGTGGAACCAACCCCTTGAGCACTTCAGTTGTCATCAGTGAGACCAAGCAAAGGTTGAAACAAAATTGTTTTTTGTTTCTTTCTTTGTTACTCGAGTTATACAAACCACCAGCAAGGTCCTACGCTTTTTCAGTCACTGAGAAAGAGTTGAAAGCTTCTCACGAAAAAATACAAGAAGATGGGCGGGGAAGAGGTGGGAAATTCCCCTGTATAACTTTGGGAGAAAAGAAAACAGCAAGGTCACCTTACAACAGCCTAGATGCTAAGCTGAACCCAGGCCATGCTGAACACAACTCATGAAGGAGTCAGCAAAAGAGGTTTTTATACTGCATTTGTGAGCACTAGATTCCAGGGACCAGGTGGAAATCTGTTAGGTCCCCAAATTAAGTTAAATCGGATTCAGGGTGATTCCAAACTCGATCTATCCTCCCACACAACAAATTGGCTATTTAAGAAGTCAGAAATAGTTGGACTGTAGAGGTACAGTGCCCATGTTTTCCATGCTATGGGCTGGGAAGTACAGTAGCATGCAGAAGCTGAGCTGGTCCTGTAGCACCTGTGGGTTTCCTCTTAGGAAAATGTGGCTGGTTAAGCTGGCTGGCAGCTTTGTATTACAAAGCACAGTATGTGGCATCCTGCCACAGTATCAGCAATAGACAGTAATTCAAAATTGTCACAGAGGTGAGGTATTAGCACATTACTGAAAAGATTCCAAAGGATCTACTCAGTTAAAATTTTCCCCTTGAGAGGCCTTTACAATCAGATCTATACAGTACAAATCTCAAGTTGTCAGAATACAAAGACTCTGGCAGTGCTATAGTAGCACTCTCTAGAGCAGGAAAATGATACTAAGTGCTGAATGCCACAAAGCAGAAGCAATTAAATCTAATAACACAGTAATAATAGTTGACTTCAACTACCCACACAAAACTGGTCACGTTTCAGGTTTAGAGAAGGATTTTCTTGACAATTAGTTTTAAGAGCACATAAGAGGAGATACTACTGTCAACTTTGTCCTAAGTTATGCATACAAGTTGATTAAAAAAGTTAACTAGAGTTAAGTAACTATTATAACAGAGAGCTTCAGGGGGTAGCAGAGTTAGTCTATTACAGAAAAAAACAACAAATGGTCTGGAAGCACTTTATAGACTAACAAAACATGTACATAGTATCATAAGTTTTCGTGGGCACAGCACACTTCTTCAGATCATGCCCACAAAAGCTTATTATAACATAACTGCAGTATCCTTGGGCAAGGGGTTGTATCACAAATTAGAACTATGGCCCTTTAGAAACAGAGGCAAAATAGGAGAGACACCACAAAAATGTCTTCCAAGTTGTGCTGTTCAACACATTTATTGATAATCTAGAAAGAGTGTTGACTTATAAAGGTAGCAAAATCTGCAGATGACTCAAACACATGACGGTTAATCCACACCACAGAGAACTGCGAGAAACTTCAGGGAGACCTTAACAAGGTAGGCAAATGAGAAACATGATGGCAAATGATAATACAAGATTGGCAAATGCAAAGTAACACAGAGAATGACATTAGCATCACAATAGACACGTCGATAAAGATAATTGGTAACTGAGAAAATGCAGTTTAAAAACAAACAAATAAGGTGTTAGTGTGTATAAGGGATAAGATGGCAAAATAGGGAGATTATAATGTCTCTACATAAATCAATGATAATGGCTCATCTGGAATACTGCATGTAGTACCAGCCACATCTCAAAAGAACATGAAGAATTAAAGTGAGAGTTCAGAAAAGAGCAACAAAAATTATTAAGGACACGGAAACATACTCATATACAGAGAGATTGAAAAGAGTTGATATAAGAAAGGAAAGGAGATATAATAAAAGTATATAAAATGCTGGTCTAAAGAAAGTAGATCAAGAATTTTAGTTCTCCCTCATATCAGAAGAGTAAGGGGACTTTCAATGTTTTTTCATACAACGTGTGTGTAACAAGGTGGTCTGGGGAGGATACTGCTGAGAGTATCTATTCAGGGTGAATTGCTTCGAGACAGGACTACTTACAGACAAAGAATGTAAGTCCTCCACCTTAAGGCACACCAAACCAGTCACAAAGAAGCTGTCTGGTTCACCACTCCGGTAAACAAGAAGTCATACAAGCAATTCCCTCATATACTCAGTTCGGCAAGCCCTGGTCATCTGCTATCTTCCAGGAAGCCCTGCGATTGTAGGAATTTTGAACAGACTACTCGATCCATTGACAGGTATCTTATCTGCCAGAGGCATAGAACTTGCTGGAAGATTGACTGAGCAGGCGCTTCTTCCAACAGAAATGATCGATCCACCTGGACATCTTGCATTCAATTTTCCTGAAGTGGGGGTTTCCCCAGATCAACCTCTTTGCGACCACAGCCAACAGGGAGTGCCTGATGTTCTGCTCCTTCAGGAATCACAGCCCAGGCTTGATCACAGATGTGTTTCTGCTCTCATGGGAGGGGGGTGTGGGAGAAAAATCAAATAACTCCAATTGTGTCTAAAGGGGGGACTGTGCAGGAAATCAAAACTCTCTCAAAGAAAATTGCTGTAAGGGTTAAAAAGTTTTCCAGGCCTCTTTCCCTGTAACAGAGAGAAATCAAATTAGCTCTAATCAAGACCCTTACAATGCCTCTCTCAAGTTCATGGATACTCCTAGTCTGTCACAATTTGTCATGTAAACCCTTATCTTTGTCACAGTTTGCCTTGTAGACTTCTCCACTCCACATTCTCATGTGCCTTTGTTCTGTAAAACTTACTTCTAGCACTCCTGGGGTGAACAGAAGTCTCAGAGTACTTCTGCTGAGACTTTGATATGTTAAAGAATAACAATCAACAACTGAACTGTCTAAGCATTCTGTATATAGGATACCTAAATCTGTCTCTCAGGGCTGCTTTCACTCTTGGTGTGACAGCCTGCATGCATGCATCATAAAGTTTTTCCTTCTAGATTTCTCTCCTGCCTCACTGATTTGACCTCCGGCCTCGGACCCTTCTGGGGGCTCTGTACACCAGGGGAGCGAGATTTCCCCCTCAGGGGCGCTGTCTGCTTTATGCCTTCCCACTGTTTCCAGTGGCTCACAAAGTGCTACTCAAGACCCGCAGGGACAAGGCAGACATCATTCCCAGAGCCTCAGCCTGGCTCTGCCTACACTGGTATCCATGCTCCTGGAGCTCTTGATTCACCCACCCATCCAACTGTCTCTTGTTCCTGATCTGATTACATGGGATCACAGACAGACTCATCACCCAGATCTGTAGTCCCTCCACCTCATGGCCTGGAGGCTTCATGACTGAACCCGACAGAGCTTGCCAGCTCAGAGCAAGTGAGAGAGATGATCCTTGGTAGCCATAAACCCACCAACCAAGGTGACATACCAAGCAAAAGTGGAAGAGGTTTTCCTAGTGGTGCCCCCCACATCAGCTTGGCCCCCTTCAAGCATCCAGTTCAGATATCCTGTAGCATTTCATGCACCTAAAGCAGCAAGAACTTGGATCATCATCTCTAAAGGTCCATCTTGGCCTTCTACAATGGGGTCTCCAGCCCCATGGTTTTTGTGCATCTGATCATGAAGCACTTCCTACAAGACCTTGGAAGATGGCATGCTCCCATCTGGCATCTGGTTCTGGCTTGGGACCTCAAATTAATCCTCTCCCATCTCATGGGACCCGCTCTTTGACCCACTGGCAACCTCTTCATTCCTCTACCTCTCTTGGAAGGAAGAATTCCAGATGGCAATCACCTCTGCCCACTGCATTTCTGAACTGAAAACCTTCTGTCGAAACCTCCTATACTAACTTCCACAAATCAGCTTGGAACCACACCTGGTCTTGCTGCCCAAGGTGATTTAACACTTTCGCATAAGCCAGGACATTTTTACCACCTGTTTTCTACCTGAAACAGCACCGTAACCCCTAGAAGCAGAGACTGCATGCCCTGAACATTAGAAAGGTGCCCACGGTCTATACTGACCACACATCATGTAAGCTGGTCAACTTAACTGTTTGTAGTGGTTGCAGAAAGGATGAAAGGGCTCCCAGTTTCTGCACAATCCGTATCCTCCTGGATCACTGCTAGCATTCAGACTTGCTATTCTCTTGCCAAAGTTATTCTGCCTAGCATCATGGCTCATTGGACAAGGCCCCAAGTCTCATCTGACACGTTCCCGGGGGGAGGGATAGCTCAGTGGTTTGAGCATTAGCCTGCTAAACCCAGTGTTGTGAGCTCAATCCTTGCAGCAGCTATTTAGGGATTTGGGGCAAAACTTTGTCAGGGATGGTACTTGGTCCTGCTGTGAAGGCAGGGGACTAGACTAGACTCAATGACCTTTCAAGGTCCTGTCCTTTCCAGCTCTAGGAGATAGGTGCCACTGCACAAGGTCTGCAGTGAGGTAATGTGGTCTTCCGTACATGTTCGCTTCACACTACTCCTTAGTTCACCAGGCCAGAGAGGATGCCACCTTTGGAGGAGTAGTGCTGCAATCCATGTTTCCAGACTCAAATCCCAGCACCTAGGTAAGGGTCGGGAACCACCTAATTGAAAGTGATACAAGCAAGCACTGGAAAAAGAAAACAGTTACTCACTTTCTTGTAACTGTTCTTCAAGATTTGTCACTCATATCTCTTCCATACCCACCTTCCTTCCCGTCTGTGGGAGTAGCTGGCAAGAGAGGACTGAATGGGGGTTGGGCCCATAGGGTCATATATGAGCAACACTCCAAGGGCTCCACTTCTGGCTTGATGGATAACTGCTCAGGAAAAACTTCTGACAGCCGTGCACATGGCATGTGCATATCTAATCAGAATAGATGTGAGCAACACATCTTGAAGGACAACAGTTACAAGAATGTGAGTAACCTTTTTTAATAGGAGGTGAGAGGTTTTGAAAACCACTCTCATCAAGGAAAACATTCTTCTAATCCCAAAGCACTGGGTCAATTGACAAGTTAGACGCTTACCCAAAAAATATCACAGTCACCAGTCCTTTACTAGCTAAGAAACAAACAAACAAACAAAAACAAAGAAAAAAGAAACAAAGAAATGTATCTTTTTCTGCTTTTCTTCCTAAAGAGGCTTTTCTGACATTTGGCCCATCTACACGGGGCCAAATGTTGGGAAAAAACCCTCTTTTGGAACATCCCTTTTTCCTCATAGAAATAAAAAACGCGTCTGCGTTTCCAAAAATTTTTTCGGAAAAACAGACTCGTTTCTTGGACATGGCAGAGCTTTTCTGGAATACCTCTGGTTGGACTTGTGGTCTGATCCAGTGTGACAATTCCTGTGTTCCTACATTCAAAGTTGTCAATTACAGATCTTCCTGTACCTTCTCCTTCAGTATCTGGTGCTGGTCATTACGGGAGACAGAATACTAGACTGGTAGAGCCATTGAAGTTACTACAGATTTACATCAGTGGGTATCAAGAACATAATTTGACCACATATTTTTTTCCTCTTTTGTGTATCTTCCCACCCCAAAGGATCATTACTTTCACAAAATTAAGCTGATTTTTTCCTTTACTTAGAAGATTGATGTTTACTTTGTAATCACTTAATGAAATTCAATCATTATATCAAAAGTAATTTACTAACTTCAAATTTAAAGACATCAGTTATTAATTAAGTGTTATAAGACAATTTTGCTGACATGGTCACAGCAAGAATTTATACGGAACCAGGGCTGGTTTTAGGCCGATTTCCCCGAATCGGGCCCCGCGCCTAAGAGGGGGGCCCTACGCCTAAGAAGGCTCCGTGCCCGGGCACATCCATGGTGCCCCTGGCCCCGGGCGCATGGCTCATGCACAGTGCCCCTGGCCCCGGGCGCACGGCGCATGTGCGGTGCCGCTCCTGGGTGCATGGCGCATGCGTGGGCCCACCCCCACGAATCAGGCCCTGCAGTTCCTAAAGCCAGCCCTGTATGGAACTTTCTACAATCAAGTACCAGTTTATCAAACTTCTGCCAAATCACAGCAACAACATCCATATCCAGATTAGCTTGGACCAAGTTGTTTGTTTCCTTTTTAAAAAGCACAAGAAAAATATATAAATTAAAACATTTCTAAAATGTTCAAAATAGGGAAATGATGTGTGATTTAACCATAGAAAAACAGTGCTATAAAGCATTTTATAAGTAGCAGAGCCCTGGAAATATATGCATTTTTCTCTATAGATTTAACTGAAATGTTAATATAAACAAAGTTTAGGAGCCAAGAATTTAGAAGAAATCAAAAGTTTAGATGTGTATATAACTAATACTAATATCTTCACTGATATACTTGGTAAAATAAGAAAAACAGAGGAAATCCTGCCGTTTTGAAATTTGTGTAAGTTTTTATGATTGACTGCCATCATGCTAGGGTTTCACCAATAAAGGATATCAAACTTCCTTTTTTTGGTTACACAAACCATCCACTAACTATCTGAGGTTAGGAAGGTATGGCCCAATGGGTACCTTCTCTTGTAATGGTCTATTACAGGTTTATACCTTCCCCAGTACTGACTACTTCTGGAGGCAAGATCCTAGATTAGACAGATTTAGTAAGGCAAGTCCTGTTTCTTTACACAAGAGCTGAATTTTCTCCAGATGGTGGAATTTACTCATGGATTTCTTCTTTGTGCTCACAGAAGGCCTGATTCTCCTCTTATTTATCCCAGTTTTAAACTGGTGGAATATAATTTTCTTCAATGGAATGACTTCTTATTTACAGCAATATAAGCGTGAGCAAAATCAGGCCCTGAATTCTAGGATATCAGCATTCAGAAACAGCTAGGAAGATAAGGAAAGCGTGTGAGAGAATGTGTGTATTTAATATTCAGACACTGAGGTGTAGATTGTAAAATTGCTCACAAGTAATCAGCAACATCTGAAGCAATAATGACGCTGGTTTCCAATTTTACGCTGTACTATGAAGTAATCAACATCTGTTTCAAAGCTATGTAGGTACTGGGAAAGTTAAAAACATTGCTGACAACATATCCTTCCCTCCAGTGGTAGACAGACACTTTCCTCGGCCCTGAAAACAGGAAAGGAACTGGCACCTGTACCCAAATCTCCACAAGAACCTTCAGAATGGAAAGTTAGAGCCCTACAAAATGAGAACAGAATTCAATCTCACCAGGGCAGTCTGAGAGCATGAAAAGGGTTTGTGTGAATGTTCCCTTTGCAGATTGCAGGCTAGGCAATATATTGGTTCACGTTTCACAAATGGGCCTGGACAGACTATTTGTGCAGAAATCTGATTGTGCCTGACTAGTACAGTGTAGGACCACATCCTGCAAGATGCAGTCTCCTCAGCTGCTAGCTCTCCTCCTCCTCCTCATAATCTAAGAGGTTTTGCAACATTGTGCTGTGCAGTGTTCTCTGTAAGCTGTGAGCATGTGTGGTCACTCAGGAGAAATTCAAATGTCACCCAGCTAATTAGCACAGCGCCCACAGCTAGGTTTTTGTTCCTGGTGGCGTACATTCGCATGCACCTTCATGCACACAAAAAAAATTATTCGTCCAGGGATGGAAAAATTCACACATAGATGGAAAAGATTAGAGGGAACATTGTTGCCATGAGGTCTTGACAGAACAACACGTTTTCCATGTTTATTGTTTGTTGTATAGTAACACTTAGTATCCCCAATCTCAGACCACAACCCCATTGTGCTAGGTGCTGTATAAGCCCAGAACAAAAAGCCCCCTGGTTCAACTAAACGGTGAACTTTTTAAAAAATTTTAATGTATTTGTAAAATTCCCTTGTACATCACTGCCACAGAGCAATGCCTTTTCAAAGAGCTGATTTATGCCCATTTTGTTTTAATATTAACCATTTCAAATGTAGCTTCAAAGTTTATTAGTATTAACCAGTTCAAAGTGTAGCCTTGTCATTTCTTTCCATGCCAATATTTTTATTTCTATAGAAATCATACATTTCAATTATGCTATCCATTGCCAATTGTTGAATCAGACCCATTTCATAAAAATAAACCAATGCCAAGATTGTGCATAATCAAGAAACAACTAGTTTCTCCCAGGAGGATGAAGGTACTTAACATTCCAGCCTTGTGCTTCTATGCACTCGAGGCAGAAGATAACCTCATAATAAATAATGCACGGTGTTTTCCAACATTACCAAGCAGAACTGTTTCCTTGGATAAATAGTTTATTCTGAGCACTGGGTACATTTTTCCTGCAAACTGGCTCTTCTGTTTGAAACATTAAGTGTGTTTCATAATCTCGATCAATGAAGAATCCATTAAGTTTTCTGACTCACTATTCATTTAACAGTCAAAAGAAAATTAATGAGACAATTCTAATGTTAAGTTCATTTGTAGCAATATGGTTCAATTGCACTTCAAAGAGCTATGCTAAGATTGCAAAGAGAAGCATTTTTTGGCTTTTACTGATTTCAAGAGCTCAGAGCAGTCCCTAGAATATGTCAAATTGAGGGAACGGCTCTGGGCCCTATGCTCTGGTGCTAGAGCTCCCATTACCAAAACCTTCCTCTCCTCCTCCAATTCCCATTCTCCCCAGTGCCTTCTGCCCACTGGTGTGCCTGCAGATCAGTGCCTCCCCCTCTCTCCCAGATCAGATGTTTCTCAGCATAAGCAGACACTGAGGAAGAGGAGAGAAGAGTGGGAATGCAAGCGTACTCGAGGAGGGGACAGAACTGGGTGGGACAGAGAAGGAGATGTGGGAAGGAAGAGGTGGGCTAAGGCAGGAAGAGAGGGGGTGGGACTAGAGCCTTGGAGGGGAAGAGATAGAGTGGGGCTGTGGCTTGGGCAGAACGAGGGGAAAGAACCCCCAACAGATTAGAAATTCAAGGCCTACGTAGCAGATCCTGCACTCTCCTAGAGATGGCCCTTTGAGAATGTTAGGCTCTTTTAGGTTAGATTATTTTTAAATGTGTTTGCGAGGGGGTAATAAAAATGAAATCAATGGGAAAAAATGATTCCGTAATGCAGAACCATTTACTAGCCCACGCTAAAAGGCTGCATGCTACATGAACCATTCATTCCATGAGGTAATGGCACTCTCACAACTGAAGGCGGTTCCGTCAGGTCAGGGTTGAGGCATCCTGCTGGGTTAGAAAGTGAGGATTTGCATGGCCACTGTTCATCTGGCACTGTTTTGTGGATAAATAGAGAAGAGCACTGACAGCTATGCACACGGCAATAAGTGGACATTTAGAAATTGCTCAGAACCAAGTATTTTGAGGCTAAGACTGGGAAGTAGAATGCATGAAGGCTTACACAACATACCTGTATCCTGGCTCATATCACCTCTGCCCCTCAGCTATTGTGCCTTTCCTAAATAGACATTCTTCATTGTGGCAGATGAGATGGTGACTGAGCAACATGAAAACATTTATCCTAAAAATTAGATTAA
Source organism: Pelodiscus sinensis (assembly GCF_052426305.1). Classification (NCBI taxonomy): domain Eukaryota; kingdom Metazoa; phylum Chordata; order Testudines; family Trionychidae; genus Pelodiscus; species Pelodiscus sinensis. The sequence continues at coordinate 163,697,786 of NC_143052.1, read as the reverse complement.
GACCCCCTCGGTCCATTTTGTTTGTGACTTTTAAAAAATTCACAGTTGGACCTACTGTAGGCCCTTAGAGATGAAGGACTCATGCATCGAACTGCTATGACTCTATGGTAAATCATCACTTCATCCTCTTTTCATTGTCAGTCATGATAACACTTACATGGCAGGTAAGTGACTTTTTTTTTTTTTTGCACTAGAGAGAGGTAACTTTTCAAGTAAGCAAATACCATTCTTCAGGTAACAGCAGGTTCAAAGGAAAGCTTGGTATCTAAGGGAAAAAAAACATACTGAGGTGCTGTTTTCTCTTAGCAATTCAGAAGCAGCATTTAAGTGGCCAGGAATTGGATGTGGCAGCCTTTACTAAGGACGCGGAGTGAGCAAGACACTGTTTAGAACAAATAGAAGACAACTTTCCCCAGCAGAAATGTATTTTTCTATTTACATTTAAAGCACCCATCCATTGCTTTGGATGATTTCAAAATAGTTATAACATCAAAAATTTTAAAAAAATCAGCACATAATAAAATAAAATTTCACCCACTATTTATAAACTAACTCAGCACACACGTCATATTTTGCTTCCATTTGTTCACCCTCCCCAGGTAAATTCAAACTCTAACAGAGTTACTCCAGATTTATACTGTTGTCACTGGCAGCAAAAATTGTGGGTCAGGCTCTGTTTAAAGACATGGATTCACACTTCTCTCTCTCTCTCACTCACATCCAAGCACATACACACCAATGGTATAAATTTATTCTGATATAGAAACATCCTGTGAGTTTGTTTTATGGCTGTTACTTTAAGATAAGCATACATAGGGAGCATGGTATAGTTTTGAAATATAAAAGAAATCATAAGGAGATCTGGGAAGATTTAAACACAGAGATTTGTACCACACTAAACATGTTTGACAGATCAGAAATAAAACACCCGCATACTGAACAATATCTATCCCTCACTTGTAGCTTAGTAGCTGCATTCGCTGGAAGTAAGAGATAATTATTATTACTGCTATATACTGAAGTTGATGCATGACTGCAGTTAATCACTGTAGTATTACCGTACTCCATGACATAGTGATACGTTCTTGTAGGCCTGGAATTTTATGGTTCTATTTCGTCTGTTAGCTGAAAAAATGGTCCTATTTCTACCTTCTTAGTTATTTCTTTGTTTTACAGAAAAGTAGCGTACTAAAAAGCTTTTGTACTCTGTGTCACTTCATGAGCAGATCTGTTAAATTATGGAACTTTGAACACCACACCACAGTCAACAAAATATATTTCAATGCACCTTCACAACATAAGATCTGACAATTGATCAGCTTAAAAACTAGATAAAGTTTAGTTATATAGTGAACCTGATCCAAAATCCACTCAAGTTAATTGAAGTCCTTCTGCTCATCTACAGATTTTGGATCAGACCCTGTGAACATAAATGGTGGTATAAATTACAATTTGGGTGTGAATTTGTCAGAAAATAGGGTACAACATCAATATAACTTCCATTAATTTTGCCTTTTGTGTTTGAGCAATTAAGTATAATTTACACAGATGTGTTATTTTTTGAGGACCAAATTTAGCAACTCCCACTAAAATCCAATCTAAAAAGTACATGGAGATGATGTGCTATACTCCTGGGGAAATGCTATGCCCAAAAAATAATATTCTGCACACAATACTTTCAAATTCTGTAAATATTATTTGTCAAAATAATATAATCACATCATGTTCAATTATTATTTAGGACATTTATTTCAAAGTACATGTCAGCAATACAGACAATAACAAAAATGGATTCAGAAGATATTGTAGATTCCTTACTAGGTATGTTAATACAGAACTCTGAGTAATAATTCATTTAAACTACTGTACAGAACCGATTTCCTGCACCCTCCAAAGGCAGTGCAAAAGCTTGAGTGAGTCAGGTTAACTGAGGAGCTAAGGGAGAAGGAAGCAATTTCTGGGAAGGAGTCTGGGTGTGAACTTGGAGGGTTACTGGGCATGGGAGGAAAAAATATGGAGCAGGTTTTTTGTAGGTTTCAGACTTTCTTGCACCCAGACTCTGGTTGACTTCTAGCCTCTCCCATGCATATTAGGGACATCTGCCCCTGTCCACATATGTCCCTGCATCTCCATGTGTCCTTGCACCCCCCCCCCGTCAAAACATGTCCCTCCATCCTCACTCAGACACCTCCTCCTCCATCCCCTTGTGGCCCTGTGCCCTCACTCAGCAACAGCCATTCCCTCACACATCTGTATCCCTCCCCACTTCTGTCCATGTGGCTCTCTGGAACAAGGGCTGAATGGAGTGGAGGCAGTCTGTCCTCTCCCGCTAGCTCTTATGAACCTCTGTGTCTCCTCATAATCCCTGTCTTCTCCCTTGGCCCAACAGGCACAGTGGAGAAGGCTCTGCAGGTTCTCTCTCGTCCCTAGCTGGCTGAAAGCAACTGCTATGTTCTATTGCCACAGAGTGCTCTTGTGGGCCAAAGGAGAACTCCAGTGACTTCTCAGCAGCTGTTTTATGCACGCACAATTCAATATGTGCATAATTCATTAATTATGCATGCACACAGTAGTGCATAATTCCCTGGGGAGTAGTGCTAGATTTGTTAGACAATTATGCCTTCTTACCCAGGTTCTGAATTTGGATTCAGGATTATTGAGGAGAAAGATGTATAAGCGCCCAAGTGAGTGGGGGGTACACAGGCCCACTGAGGCTGGGGCAGAGAGAGCAACTGCCCTGGGGTCTGGTGACAAACGGGCTCGAGACCGCAAACAGCTGCCACTGCAGCAACAGCTGGAGCCGTGGGCCCTTTAAATCACTGCTGGAGCACCATATGGCATACTCTAGGCAGCACTGAGGACTGGGGATTGCACCACAGTCTGGGTGGCACAGAGCTGGCTGTCCCTGGCCCCACCCCTTCCACCCGAATCCCTGCCCCTCAGCGAACACAAAGCCAGGCCCCTCTCTACCTTGCCCAAGTGCCCAAAGAGGCTGTGGGCTCCCCTCGTGGTACACATCAAGGAAGTCTTTATCTTACATCTGTGTTAGATGCGTCCTTGGAAAGTCAACCACACTTGGTTTTGTACAGCCCCTGAATACCATATTAGTGCAATTTGCACAAATCTATCATTGACTCCTAATGTGTAATTTACACCATCATTTAATAAGATTGTACGAAACACTAACATGTGAGTTGCGTCCTAAATTAAGCAGGCCTTATATGTCAGTAGTGTCTATCTGGGCAGACAATAAACAATCAAATCTAACCACTGCAATAGTCAAAACATAATATTACACACACAAAAATGTTTCCACAATAGGTAACAATTCTTTTTCCCCAAAGAAAGAAACATATGTACTGTACCAAGGAAGAGGAAAATAGTAAAAAGAAAATAAAAGGAAAAAAAAACATTTGTTCAAGTGAAATATATTTTAAAGGTTTTCCTGTTTAAATAAAAATTGTAGCGATTATATCACTAAAGACAGTAATTACAGACCACAATAGAATGCTTTACTTTCATTGCTGTGCTGAATAGCACCTACCTCAACTGTAGACAGTTTCCATTCAAGCAAAATTAATGCAAAATGAAGACTATTAAATCAGCAGTTGCAAAGATGCACATATCAAAGTTAAGAAACACATTGCATTGTTTGCTTCAAGCTACGGTAGGAGTGATACAGGAGACACTTGCTGACAGGTAACTGGAGACTGTGCATCGACAACTTCTTTTTTTTTTTCTTTTCCTTTTTGGATTTGGCTTTCAGAAAGTGATTTTTTATTACAATTAGGACCAGTGAACAAGTGCTAAAAAATTCCAGATGACACTTCCAACAACAAATAGTACTGGAATTATAGGGAAAAAGACAAGAACGACAAGCTGGAATGACGTTCTGGAGCATTCTGGAACAGCTGAAGCCCTGAGAAGGACTCTCACTGCAGCCTCATTAATAGCATTTGGGGTTTTTTTTCCAGTCTACTAACGCTGATCTCTCCATCACATTTTTAAGCAGATAATTAAACTAGTTGAAGGTTAAACTCATGGGAGGCGTTGTTTTCTTTACCTCTCCCAGTATAACCAAGATATTCTTGTCAAAGTAAATCCAGTGCTATTATATATATTAGGAAAATCATGAATAAAATCACAAGGGTATGTTATACCAGAGATTACACATTACATTAAAATAAATTATGCTCAAAGAGCATTAAAGTTGCAAAGTCAAACACCCCACAGTTATGAAATGCCAGAACTAATGTTGTCTGTGCAATCCAACTCCTGCCACGGTCCCCCTCAGTTCCCATTCCTCCACCTTCCCCCTGAATCTGCTTCCTTCTGCTCCCCAGTCCTGCTCCTTCAGGCAGGGCAAGCTTTCTCTTTGCTACCTGAACATCAGCATTGGGAACACAGGAAGACAGTATTGGTGGTGTCAACTTTGTGATTTTAATGCTCTTTTAGCATAATTTATTGTTAATGTAATGTATAATCTCTGGTATAAGGTGCCCTTGTGATTTAATTCAGGATTTGCCTAATATATGTCATAGCGCTGGATTCACTTTGACAAGAATATCTTGGTCACATTGGGAGGGGACAAACAAAAACACCTCTGCCCACAGTTCCAAGGACTGACAAAATAAGCTTTGGGGTATGTGGCTCAGCCTGATTGACACATAGGAGCTGTGAGGGAAGGGAACATATCAGTGTAGGCAGACTTTTTGCAGAATGATGCTCCCAGTTTTCAACAAACAGCTACTGGGAATGTGCAAACAAACTAATTTTCATACGTTTATTGTTTGGCGAAATTCAAGTTCATTTTCATGGAAATGCCAAAAGGCACATCCCTGCTGTCAGGGCAGACTCTCCATACTAAATTTCAGAACCCTGCTCCAATGTGAGAAAGTACTACAGCTTCACAACAATAGAGTTAAAAGAATTATTTAGGGTGGGTATTTTTTTTCCATTTAATGTTGTTCTCTCAGACGACTTTAGCTGAAGTTTTACAAAATATGGGCCATCCTGAAACAGATGCCTGGCATGGAGTGTTTAATCCTGAACAGCAGGCAGTGCAGAGAGGCTTGACAATCGCTGCTGCCCCACACCAGGCCCAATCCCAATCCCAGTAATTCCAAAAGTCGTCCTTGGAGGGGATGGAGTCCATAGCGGGGGGAAGGGGGGAGTGATGACAAGAAGGGGCAAGGCTTGAGGAACAGTAAGAGACAGCTCACCCTACCCCTCCAGCCTGCCAGGGCTTCTGAGCTAGAATGCACAATTGCTTGGACAGGGAGTTTGAGACCCCTGGTCTAACCTGCTCTTAATCTCCAATTATGCAGATTGCACCACTTCCATTGGCAATTTATTCCAGTGCTTAACCACCCTGACAGTTAGGAAGTTTTTCCCTAATATCCAACCTAAACTGCCCTTGCTTCAATGTAAGCCCATTGCTTCTTGTTCTGTCATCAGAGGTTAACAAAAACAACGTACCTTCCTCTCCCTCTTAACAACCTTTTATGTACTTGAAAATTGCTACCATGTCCCCTCACAGTCTTGTTTTCTCCAAACTAAACACACCAAATATTTCATTCTTCCCTCAGAAGTCATGTTTTCTAGACCTTTAATGATTTTTGTTGCTTTTCTTTGGATTTTCTCAAATTTGTCCACATCTCTCCTGAAATGTGGCACTCAGAACTGGACACAATACTCCAGCTGAGGCCTAATCAGTATAGAACACACTGAAAGAATTATTTTATGTCTTACTTACAATACTAAAAGATATAGGGAAGTAGGGAGTCAGGCTCTTGAGTGCCCATTGCAAGGAAGAGGTAGAGTATTATGAGTAGAAAGAGGGAAAGTGATCTCCACGGAACAACGATGTTATGGACCTTCACAAAACTAAGTTGATGACCTCAGCAAATTCCAGCCCTGCAAATGCTTAGCACCAGCTAAGAGATTATGCCCAAAGTAGCAGCTAGAGTGGACCACGGTATCTGACCCGTATTCAGAGGAACCGATAGCCTCTGCACGCAGGACCCTGGGCAAGGTGTAGAAGGAATCTTTGTGTGTCCTGAAAGGGCAGAGGCTCAGGCAAAAGGGAAGGTGCTGGGGCATTCAGCTATCTGTGCACATGCTACCTTCTAGCCCTCAGAGCCTCATGAAGTGCATCACACTCTAGCAGCAATTTCAAGGTCCCAGGGATGACCAGTAGCAGCAGTGGCAGCTAGGTGCCCCCAGCCACTTCCAATCACCTGGCCCCATGGCAACTACTCCTTTTGCCTCCACTGTCAGTGGGTCTGCCCATACTACGTACTCTTGTTCATAGACATTTGGACTAATTGCTTTTATTGTTAGTATTTTTGTATTTCCACAGCTGAGGGCCCTGCCCTTTGTGTAACCAATACCTCCTATAAAAAGTGAGTGCAAAATGCTACCCCAGCAGAAGAGCCCTGGATACTAACCTTGCACAAGTGTGAATGGCTGGCAAGGTGCGGGGAGTATCAGGTCCTAAGGCTTGACAGTCCCTAGCATCTATCATTTTAATAGTGAATACCAGTTATGGGGCAGTGAGATCAGCATAGACTTCTGTTATCTCACATCCCAATGTCACTAAGGATGCTGTTATTTTAGAGAATCCCTCACCTCCTCTGTTCATGAGCCATCTTGATTTACATTCTGCCTAATAAGTATGGCATATATATCACTTAGTGGAGCATGCATCGGCAGCATCTGATATTTCTGCATTCATCTTGTTCTCATTTCATTAAGAGGACTGCCTAATTCACCCTGTGTGATAACAGCAGCACATCACTCATGACATGGAAGACTGTCTTTGCACTGAAAACCAGGCTTCGGGATATCTGTTAACTTCCACTTGCTTATGCTATGTAGGAAGACCTTATAAGGTTAGACCTTTGTGGTTAAGAAGCCCTGAAATCTCCTAATAACATACAATTATTTTCTATATCTCTGGCTGTAAATGATGACTAAAAATTTTTTTTTAATTGAACACATGCCCAGGCCTCATTTTAAAAATCCAAATCAGGAAATAAAGATTTTAACAAATGCCTGAGAGCTCCACAAATGATTTTTTTCTACAGTGTGTGAATATGGGTCTGAAAAGCCAGCAATAGACTGAGCTTTATATTTATTCTCAATAAAGACTCCCTAAATCAAACGCTGAGGGCACCCCCATCAACCATGGTACTTCTCGCAGTCATGAGTAAGGGAAAGTTGGTGGGAAAATTTCTCCTATCGACCTCCCACTCTAGGCTCACCAAAAAATCCACGTAAGTTACGTCAACTCCAGCTATACAATTATTGTAGCTGGAGTTGAATATCTTGCATTGATTTTCTCCGCCAGTGTGACCTGACCTTAGAATTAAAGCACAGCTTCAACAAGTATAAGATTTTGCAAACACTGCCTCAAATCTGGTACCTGACCAAACTTAGCCCTGATGTAAACATGAACAACTTCATTAGAGCTAAACCTACTTACCCCAGGAGTGAGTTTCTCTACCACATGTATGCCTCAAACGATTACTAAGATTCCATGCATATCATGGGCCTGGTCAAAGCCCATTGAAAACAGTTGTTTTTAACTAAGTTCATGAGATCTTAAATCCTTTAGCACCGTGAAGGCAGCATATGAGGAGCCAAACATAATATTTTTAATGGCATACACAACAGTCCAACAGACACTGGATTGAATGTCAACTCAGCCCTACATTGGCTATTGAACAATTATCACCTGATCACTGCCAAGCGTGAGCTGGTTTCAAACAGATGACCTCAGTGTGAGAGACTGTTTCCCTTACCATTTCCATAATTTATCAAATATGTTACTGCTCATATTTAAATAAAGGCACCTCTTTGCCACTTCTGCCTACATTGGATCACTTCTGAGCTAGGCAAACAGAGGGCTCAGTTGCCCACTGATGAATGATGTATAAGCAGTAGAGTAAAAATATTCACTTTGGCATATACTCTCATCTCAGATCCTGAAAATCCCATTAGCATTAATCAGAGTACGATGATGGACTTTTTAATACGTTTAGTCTGGCAGACAAAATCCATTCGTATCTAAGAACTGGAACTTTAGCTAGTGCGGCATGAGGAAGGGAGGTGAGTGGGTTACACATTTACCACCAATCAAAATACTTCTCCGCGGGATGAAATGAGGGGAATCTTGGAGAGCTCATTTCACTATAGACTTCTTCCAAAGCATTGCACACTAATAAGCAGCTGTCACAAGAATGGGGACAGCAATGAAACCCTAACAGTCAAGCTGAACTGATATAGTCCATTGCCTCTTGAATCATGCCCACACAGGTATCTCAATTGAATGATTACAGCAGTACCAATGAGCTGTGCATTGCAATGTTGTATTGCAGCTCTGGTTCATAAAATTTTATAAGTAAAAAATTAAATACTATTGAAGACCCAGACATTTCTCTCACATGCGGCATGCTACAGATACCCCTCTCTTGCTGCAATTGGATGTTTAACATTTGTAAGTGCTGATTTTCTAGGAAAGAGACCAAAACCCAGACTGCATTAGATATAATAGAGACATTAAAGAGGAGTCTTGTTCTTTTCTGAGCATTGTAATTGATATTGTAATTATGTGATCATCTGTGAAAGAGCTGTGCCATACCATTATTCTTTATTTTTTGGAAACTTACCAATAACCTTACAGATAGATGAGCAAGTACTGGAATACATTACTTGCTGATCTCCTGATGCACACAGATCTGTTTCAGATGGACCCTTTTTAATGTGGAAAACTGTACAGTATAACTAATTTTAACAGTCTGCAAAATTATTGACACAGTTCCTGTGTTCGCAGCAAACTGTACTACAGTGTAAATAGTGTCACCAATTACTTTAGTCAGGGATGTTCAAATACCATTCCTGGAATACAGATTCTAGTCAATTTGGGGAGATTTAAAAGGCTCTGGGGCTCCTGGCGACTGCCACCACTAACTTGGTAGCTACAGCAGCTGGAACTCCAGGCCCTATAAATCAATGCCAAGCGCCCTGCAGCCCCAGTTGTGCAGAAATTCTGGCTGGATAGGCTAACCTCATTCCCACCCCTTTCATATGAGCACCCATCTCTTCTGGGGCTCCGGAGCTAGCTCTCCCCAAGGCCTGCTGAAGTCTCTCATCGGCTCTGGATATATGCCCATACATTTAGCAACTTACAAACATTTCTCGAAGCTCTGCAGTGCATTTATTGCAACCAAATTCTGGAGATACTAGAAATTTCAGAAGTACTTCTCATGCAAATTTCAGAGATAAAAACTTTGCAAAAAACAGACACTATTTTTAGAATTTCCACCTCTAACTTGATCCACGCTTATTCAGGGCAAAAACATGTAGTGTGATAAAAAGGGTGAAGGTCCCTTTTCCTCTGTCACTTCCCTTTAAGCCTCACCTTAGGAGGTTTGTGCAGACTGATGAATACAAATAGATATGCTTCATCTACTTTGAAGCCTAACTACTTGATAATAAAACAACAAATGGTCTGTTAGCGCTTTATAGACTAACAAAACATGTAGATGGTATCATGAGCTTTCGTAGTTGGTTGCATGCCCCTTTTGACAGTGATCTGCAAAAAAAAAAAAAACCCTGCACAGTCTTGGCAAAATTGCATAAAAACAATGAAATAGTAGCAATAAAGTTACCTAAACATTTCTGAAACACAAAATGTATTATTAGTTTTGTTGATAAAGGTAAGTTTGGTTGATAAAGGTAACAGTGTTGATAATAGATTTCTGAAGGTATTTTGAGCAAGAAAACAGACATTATCAGTGATTATTTAATTATTTAAAGTTTTCAAAGGACAGAAAGATTGAGGGGGTGGTAAAAAAAATAAAGAGGGCAGTTCCACTCGGGCAGAGTGATCTGGATGGTGGATAAGCTGGACACAAGTATACAATATGGACAAGTGTTAGGTCATATATCTGCAAACAAAGAATGCAGGCAATTATGGGATTGAGGACCCTGTCTTGGGAAGCACTGATTCTGAAAAAGACCAGAGACAACCAGCTAAACATGAGTTCCCAGTGCAACACTGTGGCCAAAGGGCTAATGTAATCTGTGGGTGAATAAACAGGGGGACATCTAGTAGGAATAAGGAGATTATGTTACCTTTGTATTTGGCATTGATTGAACCTCTGCCGGAATATGGTTTCCCATTCTGGTGACCACAATTCAGGAAGGATGTTCAAAAATTGGAAAGGGTTCAGAGAAGACTCACAAAAATTATAAAAGAATTTTAAAACATGGCTTATAGTTAGACTTGAGAAGGTTAACCTATTTCAGTTATCAAAAGATAAAGTTAAGGGGTGGTTTGATCACAACCTATAAATATCTACACGGAGAAACAGAAACTTGATATTAGCATGTTCTTTAATCTGTCAGGGCTCTTTGTCAGACAAAGAGCTAACAAGATTCAATAGCTACAAAAATTCAGATTGAAGATAAAGCAGAATTTTTTCACAGTGATGATAATTAACCATTAGAACAACTTATCAAGGGTTGTAATGGATTCTCCATGCTGAAAATCTTCAAATGAAAATTGAATGTTTTTTCTTAAATATACATTCTACTTTAACCACAGCTAATGGGCTTGAAGATTGGATTAATTCAGAAAAGTCCTGGGGCCTGTGTTACACAGGAAGTCAGTCTAGGGGTCTGTCTAGACTACAAGCCTCTTTCGAAAGAGATCATCTAGACAGCCACAAGACTTTCAAAAAAGGCAATCTGGATGCTCTCTTTTGAAAAAGCCGTGTTTGAAAAAAGGCGTTCTCTCTCATAAAAGCAGGTTTACCAATATTGAAAAAAATGCCCTTTCTTTCGATTTAATTTTGAAAGAACACGATGGCAGTCTAGATGAAGGTGACGTTTTTTCAAAAAAACCTCTGTAGTCTAGACTTGGACTGAGCCATCGATCAATGGATCTCATCTTCTAGGACATCTTTGATAAGCAACTAAACCAATCCTTGATTGGCAGAGCCGTTTACAGATGTCACATAAAAAGCCGCCAACTGCAGGCGCTATATATTCTTTTCGGATACTCCGCTTTTCCTGCAATGCCTGGCTGCACTGACTGTCAAAGCAATTAAGAGCCTGTACAATGGTTTGTCACCAGGACCGTCTGTTCAGAACTAGAATTTCCAGATCACTGGGAGATATGCCACATGACTTCATATTGGCCTTTAAGGTGTCTTTATAGCGCTTATATTGACCACCAATAGAGCGCTTTCCATGAGCAAGCTGGCCATAGAAGACTATCTTTGGTATTCATGTATCATTCATCCTCATAACATGACCAATCCAGTGAAACTGTTTGTTGCTAAGCATTGCTTCCATGCACATGACACTACACAACTTAAGAACCTACTCCGTATTAGGAATTTTGTCCCACCAGTTTACATGGGCAATCTTCCTCAAACAACACATTTGGAAGTGATCGAGGTTCAAAACATGGCAACGATATATTGTCCATGACTTTGAGCCATACAGCAGGACATTCAGGACAATTTCCTGATAAACCACTATGGAGTTTAATACCATGGTCATTCCATAGGCTTTTGGTCAGTTTTTCAAAGGCAGCGCTGGCTTTGGCTAGTTGAGCAGATATATCATGATCCACATTTATGCTAGAGGACAGTACACAGCACTTGTCAACAGCCTTAAGGACTGTGCCAGCAGCAGTAATCACTGTAGTGTTAGCCTGTCTGGAAAGAGTCCAAGGCATAACTTCTGTCTTCGAGGCTCTCTGTGAGTCCAAAACAGTGAGCAGAAGTAACAAAGCGATCAAAAAGCTCCTGTGCATCCTTCACTGAATGAGCCAGCAATACACAGCCATTGGCAAACAGAAGGTCATGAATAGTTGTAGTAACCACTTTAGTGAAAGCCTGGAATCTCCAGAGATTGAAAATACCGCCATCTGTTCAAAACTGAATAGGTATGCCCAATGTGCAGTCCTTAAAAGCAACTAACAGCATCATTGAAAAGTAGGTGTTGAACAGGAGAGGAGCAAGGACACATCCTTGTTTTGTACTGTTTGATATTTCAAAAGGTGCTGATGTGTCTCCATTGTCATGGACGCAACCAAGCATGCCATCATGGAGAGACCTAATGTTGATAAATTTTTCAGGACAACCAATTTGTCTAAATATTTTCCAGAGCCCATTTCTGTTGACCATGTCGAACACCTTGGTCAAATAGATGAAAATCACAAAGAGGTCCTGATGTTGCTCTCTATGTTTCTCTTGTGTCTGTATGGCTGTAAATATCATATTGGCAGTGCCTCGACTGGCATGAAATCCGCACTGGCTTTCAGGAATACCACCATTTTTAAACACATGTAGTGAGAGCCAATTGTAAAGAACACGGGCCAGGATCTTACCAGCTATAGAGAGCAAAGAGATGCCCCGATGGTCATTGCAACAGTCATTGTCACCTTTCCTCTTAAATAAATAAATATGTATATGTATATGTATATACAATCAAGGCATTTTTGAAGTCCTGGAGGACTAGCTCCGTCTCTCAAATGGTGCTAAATAAATGGGTGAGACAGTATATCAGCTGGCCACCAGCAGCTTTATAAATTTTTGATGTAATTGCATCACTGTCAGGTGCCTTTCCAGATTTCGTCCGTTTAACAGCTTTTTGTACCTCATCAAGAGTTGGTGGTATATCCAGTTGTAAATCATTAGCCCACTGAAGAATCTTTTCAAGAGCGCGACTGTCAAAAGTTGAGGTCTGGTTCAATACTTTGTGGAAATATACAGCCCAGATGTCAAGGATTTTAGCACTATTCGTGATCAAAGTGAGGCCATCACCAGAGCGCACTGGTGTACAGCCAGCAATGCATGACCCATAGCCTGCCTTCAGCCCATCATAGAATGCTTTAAAGTCATGTCTCCAAGCTGCATCTTGGAGTTTAACTTCTTGATGTTTCCACCAGTCCTCTTTCATTTGCTGTAATTTGACTTGGGCCTCCTGCTTAGTTCACATATATGCCGATTTTCTGGAGGCATTCCATTTATCATTGATCCAAGCCAGGTGTGTCATATGCATCTTATCAAGAAGAGCGTGGGCATCTCTGTCCTTGTCATCAAACCAGTCCTGGTGCCTGTATTTTTGGAAACCGAGGATCTCGACAGCAGTTCTGTAGGTTGTTTCTTTGATGTTTCTCCAATCATCCTCAATAGTGAGTGACCATTCTAGACCTTCATTGCTGGTGACTAAGACTGTGTTGAAATGGTGCTTGCATCCTGGGTATTTCAAGTTTACCTACATCCAGCTTTTTTCGGCATACAGCAGAATGATGACGTTTTGATGAACAGAGGCTCAAGGAGACAATACTATGAACCATATAGTGGTCAGACCAGGAACTAGTACCACGCATTGCACGAGTCAACTTGACATCAGAAAGCTTTTTTTATGTTTGGTGATGAAGTAGTCAATCATATGCCAATGCTTAGACCGAGGGTGCATCCATGTTGCTTTGTATTTGTTCACCTGTTAGAAGAATGTGCTTGCAATAGCAAGCTCATGCTGTGCACAAGTTTGAAGAAGAAGAGTGCCATTTGAGTTCTCACATCTAATACCATGATGTCCAAGCATCTTTGGCCATGTGATGTAGTCCTGACCAACTCCAGCATTAAAATCACGAAGTAAATATAGCTTGAATTTAAAAGGTACTGAAGAAATCACTGAATTCAGGCTAGCGTAGAAAGCCTCCTTTTCATCATCTGCAGCAGTCAAAGTGGGTGCATATGCACTAACAAATATGAGGCATTGTCCCTGCCTCAGTCTAAACTTTACAGTCATAAGGCGAGGACTGATGGCATGTGGCTAGGAGTCAAGTTAGGGGAGTAGTGGTGTCCTGATGGCAAAGCCAACTCCTGTTTGCCTTGGATGACCCTCACAATAATATGAATAGCTTGCTCCAACCTCTGTGAACTGTCTGGTAGCAGAAATACATGTTTCGCTTAAAGCTGTGATGTCAATTTTATAATGTGCAAGTTCTCTACCGATGATTGCTGTCCTCCGTTCATGGCAATCATCACAATTGAGAAGTGTGCATATGTTCCAGGATGGAAAGCATAGTTTGTTTAGTCATTGATTTTCCCTTGTGACCTCAAAAATTGGATATCCAGTCGGTCACGGTTAGCTGATAAGGTGCAGTTGGAATAAGCTATGTTTAGGGATTATTTCTCTCCCCCTCTTCTTTCGAAGAAAGCAGCGCTGTCCCTAAATAGGGCTGCTTTGACACCCAGGCAGGATATGGGAATTGTTGTTGTTCTAGTTCAGCAGACAGATGACCATCACATCTGGGCCGCCTACGTGCAGGTTTGTGACTAAATGCTACCAGTGATATCCTCCACCTGCATCTGACGACACTTGCCTATCGCTGTAGGACTTTCATCAAGAGGTAAATCTTTGGTGTCAAGAGAGATACCTTCACATATGAGTGGATTTAAGTGAGGCAGGCTTGTGAGTTCCAATCCCACTCTCTCTTCTCACTCCGACCATCGTGCACAGGCACAGAAACTGCGACATGTATACTGGAGGGAGAGAGCGCAGGTTTGAGATAAGAGTTATCTTCTCCTAGATTGACGCTAAAAAGACTAAAAAGGCTTAACGAGCTCAGTCTGCCCCAATTCGGAATCAGAGTTTCCCTTCTCCTAGGTGCTGCTGGTCCACAGTGCCTTTCTCTGTATTATTCGGTGCAACCCCTCAGGATCACTCCACGGAGGGCTTCCTCAATCCACTACCCTGAGGACACACCTAAACACTGTAATACCCCAGCACGAGTGGTCCCTTCTCATGTTAAGCCCTAGAAAATAAATCAACCTATCATTTATTTTACTGTTGTGTCTAGAGGTCCCAATTAAGACCACAGCCCCATCATACTAGGCTCTATGTAAACATATATGAAGATAAAGTTTCTGCCCAAAGAAATGACAGTCTTATTAGACAGAAGTGATATAGAGTGGTAGGAAAACAGACACACAGAGAGATGAAGTGACTTGCTCAAAGTCAATAGCAAAGCTGGGAATATGCATCATGTCTCTTGACTCCTAGTCTAGCATCTTAGACATCAGTTCACACTACCTGCCAAAAAACAAAAACAAAAACAAAAAAACGTGTTCCATTGAAATTGTAGCCTATGCTGTATTCACTCTTATTTTACGAAAGCTAATTAGACCACCTCTGATTATTACTAAATATTACTAATCTATTTATAGGAGACTTGGAATGACACTGGTACCATCCGTCTCTCCAGTCAATGTTTGCACTTCACTTATGTGCATGACAAAGTTTATCACTTTTCAGGCAAAAAACCCAAGGAAATGAATCTCATCAACCAGACTCCTGCATTAAATATTTCTATGTGGGAAAAAAATTAAATGATGATACAAGAAATATTATTTTAATTCTTCACCATATTGCATCATGAAATATTCTCAATGACCAGCTAGCACAATGCAAAAATAAAGTAACAACATGCATTATTTTCAAGGGTGAGCAAAAGATGTCTACATCCTCCTAACCGAGCCTCTGAACACAAGCAGCCTCATTTTCAAAGCCCTGGATATACAAACCTATGCTTTAATAGCTAAGAAGGATCGAGTTTCATTAAATGGATGTTTCACCCGCTACTTTGTGCAGTTGAAGTCGCACTCCAGCATCCCTAGTGGGACTATCACATCTCAAATATATAAGGTCAGAGGGGTTACATTAGCGTTCCACTTGGATGCCAATCACCATTGATCAATTGTCCTTTGGACCACTGATGTACACGTGTTTTTACTGCTGAATTAAAAAATGGAAATAAATGATTTATAACTGTTCTAAAACATTTATTTTCACACTCTGGGAAACAAAATGTGTGGTGCCAAAGGCCCACTATCATAGTATACATATATTTATATGTTTTTGTAATTATATTTATACTGTAGCTGAGGGACTCCAGGTCTGCACATAAATCTTGTTATTTTCTACACCTTGCAAATAAACATTCTATATGGAAATGAATCTTTTGGCCCACTATAAAATCCATTTATTCGACAAAGAAAATACACTATTGGTATCAAGAATACTATCAGCCAGCAGTCATCAACAGACCAATGATAACTCATCATCTAATTTGTTTGATGAGAACTTACCAAACAAGAAAGTACAGAAGGGTATTGTCACAGGGCAGACTCACCACAATGGTGACTCTAGCTGATTGCTCTGGGAATTAGCTCGTTGACTCACTGGACGCCTCCCTCAAGCTGGTGTCTCCCCGTGTTCCTCTTTGACCACAGCCTTGTCTTCAGGACACTGCCCTCCGGCAGTGCCCATTCCAGTCTCTCTGAACCCCCTTCCAGGGAGGTGTTGTTTACTCCACTGTGCACTCCAGGGTCCTTCCCTCCCCAGGGGCCCCCAGTTCTTCTCCCAGGGAACACCCAGTTCCCCTGTACCCACCTTGCCTCAGTGACCAACTGCCAGTCTTCATCTAGCCCCTGCCTCAGGGGCAAACTGCAGTCTGTAATTGCCACTCATTGCTGGCCAAGGGGTGTAGACCTGCTGCCCTTGCCTACCATGGCTGCTCCTTGCAGCCCCAATAGCTTCAGACCTTGCATCAGACCCTGCAGCCTGGGAACTTGGTTGGCCAGAGCCTCCCCAGCCCTGCCTTCTCCAGCACTGCTCTATCTCCAGGAAGCCTCCTGGCCATCAGGTCCCTACTGCTCTCTGTCCAGAGCAGCAGTTAGTTCTCCCCCCTCCCACCAGGAGTCCTTCTTTATATACCCCCATCTGGGCCCTCATTAGCAAGAGATGCCTCAGTTGGGGCTTCACTCTCAGCCCGTGCTCAGAGCTGGTGTTTTGCCCTTAAAGGGCCAGTGCAGTGCAAACACCGTGTCACGGGTATGAAAAAATCATCATAATGAAAGAAACTGAAACACTCTAAATCCATGGTGGGCAACCTGCAGCCCATCAGGGTAATCTGATTGCAGGCCACAAGACATTTTGCGGACATTTACCAGCTAATGGCATCACTCCCTGCAGCTCCCAGTGGTCATGGCTTTGGGGGACTTGCTCCCTCCAGGAGTTTTTAGAATTGACTATTTCAGATCACGCATACATGCCCACCATATAATATATACAATTTGGGAGTATTAGTTAGGCTAATAACATGTATACTTCAAAATAAGTCCTAGATTATCTTAAACTTCTTATTTATGCCACTGTTAATCCCCACCCAAGTCAATAAGCCAACTTCTGACGTACTCACGCATAACTTAAAAAAAAAAGCAAATAGTCTAGTAGCACCTTAAAGACTAACAAAACGTGTAGATGATATCATGAGCTTTCATGGGCACAGTCCACTTGTTCAGATGATAGGAGTATAAAAAGTCCAGGTCCAAGAATAAATAAGGGGAGAGAAAAAAGAGAGAGAAAAAAAAAAGGCAAGGGGGAAAGGAGAAAAAAAAATTTAAAGAGAGAGAAAGTAAGTAGATGGTTCAAACAGTTACAATAACAATTAACACTTCCATTGTTTGGTCAGTAGGTTAAGTCATAGGAAGATCATTCAGAAAGGAGTGTCCTGTTCATTATTAAAGATCAAATAATTGTTTCTGTAGACCTAGGATTGCAAAGAGATACAGGGTATCTTTCCACTAAGGAGGCAAAAGGACAATTGGACTTGGCTTGTGAATGAAAGATCACACCCAAACTTGTCTGTAATATGTTCTGGGCACCAGAAGATGTGGAGAAATTGGGGACGATCCAGAGAAGAGCAACAAGAATGATTAAAGGTCTAGAGAACATAACCTATGAAGGAAGACTGAAAGAATTGGGCTTGTTTAGTTTGGAAAAGAGAAGATTGAGAGGAGACATGATAGCGGTTTTCAGTTATCTAAAAGGGTATCACAAGGAGGAGGGAAAAAACTTATTCTATCCTCAGAGGCCAGGAAGAAAAGAAGCAATGGGCATAAACTTCAGCAAGGGAGGTTTAGGACATTAGGGAAAAGTTCCTAAGTGTCAGGGTGGTTAAACACTGGAATAAATTGCCTAGGGAGGTTGTGGAATCTCCATCTGTGGAGATATTTAAAAATAGGTTAGATAAATGTCTATCAGGGATGGTCTAGACAGTACTGGGTCCTACCATGAGGGCAGGGGACTGGACTCGATGACCTCTCAAGGTCCCTTCCAGTCCTATGATTCTATGCTGGAAAGATTCTGGGTGAGTTTATGCTCTTATATGGAATGTTTGACTATAGAATGCATACATTTTATATGTAACCATTTACTTGTATCTTCTCTGACCTCTCGTCTTTTTAAAATAAACTTAGTGTTATAGTGAAAAAAAGTAGAGGAGCTGTATAGTAAGTGGAGGAGAGACCTGAAGGTAACACTAATATGCTTGCATGTGTTGTTCCTTGGGGAGCAGTGGCTGGGAATGGGTGACAGCGGTGAGATCGCTTGATGATTACTGCTCTGTTTATTCCCTCTGGCGCGCCTGTCATTGGCCACTTTGGGAAGATAGGATACTGGGCTAGATGGACCTTTGGCCTGACATCATTTGGCCATTCTTATGTAAGGATTATTTGAGGCAGAAAGAATTGCAGGACATAATACAGGCTAAATTGTGTACCCCTTACTCACATTACTGGGAATGGAATTACATTAAATCTCTGCAAAAATATGCATTGCCTAGCCCATAATAGTCTAGGTTAATTTGTCTGGATAAGAGAGAAAGTAATGCCTTCCAAGGTCACCACTATAAATAGCTCGCTTAAAATTTGCAAGTTACTAAAGAGATAAAGCTCCCAAAAGAAAAATTATAAATCCCTCTTGTATCTGGGAATATTTATTACTAAATCCATTTTAGCAATTTCATGCTGCGTATTGTTATTAGCTGCATATTTTCATTAGGCACCATGAAATATTCTCCCAGTCTCCATATGTTGTGATTTTGGAGATGACTGCAGGTGTTTGTAACCACAGTAGGTGAGGGATTCAGGCCCTAATTACTGGCATCATAGCATCAAGTTCCTCTTCATTGCTTTTGCTGGCAGAGTTTCCTGAGGGGCCAGTAAGAGATTGGCCTGCTGCTGCGCAACACCTTAGGATGCCATTTTACTTTTAATTGTGTGGAAACTGGTTTGCACACAGGTGAGAAATCCATAGTTATTATTGCATTCGTCTATATGCTGACCTTTAAGCTCTTCTTGTTACAGCACCAATACTGCATGCTAACGGAGCTTTCCTTATGAATGAAGAGGTGAAACTTATGATAGAAGGTGCCCGTGTAGGTCAGCTTCCATGAACAGAAACTATAACATTTGCTTTTTGTATTGGAGCAGCAATGCACTTGGGAAATTGCCCCAGCTTTCATCAAGTATGAAATTCTATTTGACCAAGATTGCTGTCACCACTCTCCAACATATGCCCATTGTTTTACAATGCATAATCCAAAGCAGGTCCCACTGAGAAGACAAGTATACACTCAATTTGCAAAACAGCAAGGAGAACTTAACTGAAAACACAATAATTCAATTAAAATGAGTTGGGGGCAGGTCATATCTTCTAACATTCTCAACTGTTAAAGGAAGACATAGAATAGCAGACAGAAAATTACAAGGACAGGAAAGAGAGAAACCAAACCCTCATTTGCTTTTTTATTAACATCTCACAAACTAAACAACTTGGACAACTATTAGCAGATCTCCCCCCATCTTCCCTTTCTTAGAAGAAACATGATCAATTCTTTCAACCTTTCCTCATAGGTCATTGTCTGGAGGACCACTCACTGCTATGGCACCTTTTCCTGACCACTCTGGGGATTAGCATCTTCTAGGTTCTGCAGCCTCATCTGGTGGTCTCTCAACCCATCGCCGCAATTCCAGATGCTCCTTCTTCATGACTTGGCCCTGTAGCCATATCACTATGCATGTTCCCCACCTCTGGGGTATCAATGGTTATGTCTACACAACAACATGGCTGACTCAGGTTACCCATCTTGGTAGCTCTTGGTAGCTTGGGGTGCAGGGATGTTTCATTCCTGTGTAGACTTCCTGACTCAGGCTGGAGCCAGGGCTGGCCCACAACATTTTGGCACCTGAGGTGGGGAGTTCAAACGACGCTCCCATGCCCCCTCCCTACACCAGCAGCAGACAAAATTTTCTACACTGTGTCCTAGTAGTGCCCCTCCTCCCCCCCCCCTCCCCACACAGTCTGGCACCTGAGGCGGTCGCTTCAGTTCGCCTCATGGTAAGGACAGCCCTGGCTGGAGCCTAAGTTCTAGGAACCCGCAAGATGGGAGAATCCCAGAGGCTCCAGCAATGAAAGAAGCCCTCGAGTCCAAGCCGTGTGAATCTAAGTCAGCTGGTACAAGCCAGCCAGGTATTTGTCTTTTCTGTATAGATATATCCATATCATTTCTAACAGACAGATTCAGGCAATCTTTCCATTAATTGCTCATCTCATACCACTCCCCCAGTGGCTGGGGAAACCACCTGCTCTCTATCCTGTGTTAAAGTTCAGGGATCTCTACTCAGCAGACATGGTCTGTTCTCTCCTGGACCTTACTGGTAGAGCCCTGCCTGGACATACATTGGTATCTGTCGCAGGGCACTGGCTCCTGGGAATGGGAGCTCCACGCTATGTTCCTTTTGCCACCACAGTTCCTGGGAGAGCTCTCTGATTCTCCCAGGATGGGACTCTCTGCATTAACAGGCCTGTTGTGAGCAAGACATGAGAAGTCATTCTTCCGCTCTACTCTGCGCTGGTTAGGCCTCAGTTGGAGTATTGTGTCCAGTTCTGGGCACCTCATTACAATAAGGATGTGGAGAAATTGGAGAGGGTCCAGAGAAGAGCAACAAGAATGATTAAAGGTCTAGAGAACATGACCTATGAAGAAAAGCTGAAGGAATTGGGTTTGTTCAGTTTAGAAAAGAGAAGACTGAGGGGGGACATGATAGCAGTTTTCAGGTATCTAAAAGAGTGTCATAAGGAGGAGGGAGAAAACTTGTTCATCTTGGCCTCTGAGGATAGAACAAGAATCAACGGGCTTAAGCTGCAGCAAGGTTTAGGTTGGACATTAGAAAAAAGTTCCTGTCAGAGTAGTTAAACACTGGAATAAATTGCCCAGGGAGGTTGTGGAATCTCCAACTCTGGAGGTATTTAAGAGTAGGTTAGATAAATGTCTATCAGGGATGGTCTAGACAGTATTTGGTCCTGCCATGGGGGCAGGGGACTGGACTCGATGACCTCTCGAGGTCCCTTCCAGTCCTAGTAGTCTATGATTCTACGGATACTGTTTTGCACCCACAGATGTCTACATCCGTGGATATAAATTTGTATCTACACAGGGCTCTACATACTGGCTTTTTCTCAGCCTCCTTGATAGCTTCTGGCTCCCTCTCCCTTTTTGGGGGGGGAACTGTAGGGAACTTGCCTCTATAACCTTAAGCACTCCTGCACTCTCTGAGACCACTTCCCTGCAGCCCTCCAATTAATGTCAGCTCCTGGGCTTTATAGAAGCCCCTCCCGTTCCTATCTTGCTGAGCTTCTCCTAATTAATCCCTGATTCCTCCACCAGATGTGGCATAGGTGGTTAATTGGCCTAACTAGCCATGTTAACCCCTCCAGGGATTGTGTGCAATGGACACCCCATCACAGTCATGTTTTCTAAACCTTTTGTCATTTTTGTTGCTCTCCTCTGGTCTCTCACCAATTTGTTCACATCTTTCATAGGGTTTGGCTACACTATGAGCTAGGGATGTGCTTCGTAGCTCACTCAGATTTAACGCACACTCATGCTTCTGTGAGGTAGCATGCTAAAAACAGGAAGGCAGCTGTGGTAACAAAGGCAGCAGTAGCACTCAGCTGTGCTGACTCCAAACTTGCTTCAACCTCCTGGCCATGTATTCAGCATGGTTAGCCCATGCCACTGCAGCCACTGACCAAGCTACTGACGCTACACTACTATGTAGTGAGCATACTAGCTCAGATGAGAGCTAGGATCACACTCCAGCTGGTAGTGTTGTATGTTGCATTGACTTGTAACACCCAAACTGTTCAAAGTATTCCAGCTGAGGCCTCAGCTAGCAGAGCTGAACAGTTACCTGCCATGTCTTACATGCAACACTCCCATTAATTCATTCTGGAGTGGCATATGCCATAACACAGGACCACAAACTTCACCCCAGAGACTGCACAGGCACACATGGCTGCTAGACTGATTGGTAACAGCGAACAGTTTCCAACCAACCATTAAGGACAACAAATGATCAAATAAGTCCTATAACAGTGGGTTTTTTTCTTATGAAAAGAAATGGGGGTTTGAATGTGTAGCCCAAGGTCCAGTGTGTTTCAACAGCAGCCCTGGGAACTACAAGTTGTGGACTACAAACTGCAGCATGTTGGGAGAACTTCCTGGTTCCTGCCAGGATGTGCCCTCTGCCCCCAGCAGGGTCTCAGCAAACACAGGCTGCATGCTGAGAGGAGGGGTTGCTGAACTGTGATCCTGGTCTATGTTTTTTTACAGAATGAAGCCTGTTCCGGGTGGTTTGTCTGAGTGGGTCTGGTGTGAGGTACACACACACGTACACAACACACAACGCAGAGCACACCAAGCAGTCTGAGGCCTAGCCTCCAACAGTGGTGTAAAAAGTCACAAGGCTTCCCCTATGTTGAATAACCTCACACTAGGCAAGCAAACAGGAGGGGTTACAAATGGAAGGACCATTTTCACAAAACGACTCATTTCCATAGAAAATTTAATCTTGTGAAAAAACATTTTCAGTTTTCAGCATTAAACAGGGTTGGGTTTTTTTTGTGGGATTTTTTGTTTGTTTGTTTTTTTACAAACAGGCAAAATTTTCTGCAGATGGAAAAACAAATCTAACATTTGCACAATACACTTGCAAGGGAAAACATTAATATAAATAAACAGGATTGCAAATTAGTGAACAGTCTATACAATTGAACTCATCAAATAAGTTGGCTGCAAATTGTTCCTCCAGCTCCTGTCTGCACCCATCAATCCCCATACCATTATGATTTCTCTTTGAACAAAATAGGAATTCATGGCACACAAGAAATGCATGAGTGGTTCTAGTGTAGAAATCCAGGGATCATATGGAGACTCTTGGATGAGGTGGCACCTTAGTAGGTCCCAGTATTAAAGGGTAATATGGTAATGTCTTCTTTCCAAAGATTCACAACATGATATTTGTTTACAGAATTTTAATCTCTCTGCAGCCAAGTGCATCCTTGCTGAAAAGCCAATGAAATCACCAAAAAAAAATATGGATTACTCTGACATATGGTATCAGGTGCTGGCCCAGCAATACTGGCATCTTGCCTCTTTCACTGAGCAAAATCTGACATGTTCAAAGGACAGAACAGGGGGAACATACAATAAAATACACCTTTTCACTTATGCAGTACTTTACATGGGAAGGGGATGGAGACAGGAACACATGTTTCAAGATAGACTCACCCCTTTTCTATCCCCCACTCTTCAACATTTCTGCAAAAGCTTGTGTGACTTAGTAATCAGTTCTGCAGCCAAGCACCTATTCTGAAGTGCTGAGTGAACATCTTTAACTCCCGCTGCTATTAAAAACAATATGGGGTACACAGGACACACACAGCATATT
The DNA here is from genome assembly GCF_052426305.1 of Pelodiscus sinensis. Taxonomy (NCBI): domain Eukaryota; kingdom Metazoa; phylum Chordata; order Testudines; family Trionychidae; genus Pelodiscus; species Pelodiscus sinensis. Next base: position 163,674,120 of record NC_143052.1, on the reverse strand, counting down.
GCAATGCTGGGCAGTAAACTGTCAATGAGAGCTACTGTTGTTCCATTCAGGAGTTATTTTACTGAGACCAGGACTTTTCCCCATTACCCTTTAACTGCCAGAGTTAGATTTTATGTCAATGTTCATACTTTATTCCATACATAACCTTTGTTGGTGTTCTGCTCTTAGTATTTATTTGGATGCAGGCCAAAAAAAAAAAAAAAACCCCACACTCAAGAAACATGAGAATCTGGCAAATTATACTCTACCTCTAGAAACCAAATGCTCCTTTCAGTAAATCTCATCTCTTGTGGCTTACTGCATTTTTCAGCCTTATTATTCACAATATTTTGGGTATCATTTTCTGAATGGTGTCTCCGGAAAGAAATAAAAGCTTGCCCTTGAGAAGTGAGAGCAAGTTACTATATTTTTCCTCTGAACCACCTCATAATATGAGCAGCGAAACGCTGGGAATAATGTAAACTGTATAGTAAAACACCATGATGTACTACTAGAAATATCTCCGCTTAATAGGTGTTGTGTTGTTAACAGTGAGTTTTATGTACGCTTGTAGTTATAAATCTGTCATGCAGACAAAGATTTACAGTAATATCCACTTTGGTGGATGGTTTTCATCACATTTAGGAATGCCAGGCAAGTAGTGTGTTTTCCTGAATCTCTTTAGGCATGAAAGCCCTTTCTTATTAATAAAAATTTGGTACTTTGACCTTAATGTACTCTACATTGATGATCTAAGTTCTCCATTGTTTCTTTGATTATTACAGACACAAACTGTGGCTTAGATGACTTTGCAAGTTCACACAAGCCTCTCCTAAACAGAGAACTGGACATTTTGGCATATGCAAGTCAACTCTTAAGTTATGTTCAGTGAGATCTTTATATTTATGCCACGATACATTGAGGTTGAGGTCAAAATTCACAGCACAGGAACTCAGTGTTCCGAGAAACTAGAGTTAATAGATTTTATTTTATTGCACTCAGTATTAGGCGCAGTTATTTTGGGTGGATATATGTACAGTTTTCTTGTTTACTAGTTATTAATTGTTTAGTCTGGGACACATTTCACATCTGCCCCATAAAAACAATTATGAAGTTATCTTTGGTCTTCGGGTTAAGGCGACATGGGCCTGGGTCTAATTCCTGCTTTTGCCACAGGCTTTTGTGTGAACTTGGGCAAGTAAGTCTGACTTTTCAGGGGAGGGATTATACCTTACTACATATTTAAACAATGCATGATGGGTTCCTAATCTCAGTCAGGACAACTATATGCTCTCAGTCAGGACAACTATATGCTATGGAATTTCAAATCATAAATAATGTCCACTTCCATAAGTAAGGGGTGGGATAGCTCAGTGGTTTGAGCATTGGCCTGCTAAACCCAGAGTTGTAAATTCAATCCTTGTGGAGGGGATTTGGGGCAAAAATGTGTCAAGGATGGTACTTGGTTCTACTGTGAAGGCAGGGGACCAGACTTGATGAACTTTCAAGATCCCTTCCAGTTCTAGGAGATAAACTTAAATTAATGGAGATTGCCTATTTACACTTGTAAATAAATCATTACTGAATTTTAAGAAAGGAAACTTGAAGTAATAGTAGAGAAAAAAGTGCTTGTACATAGATTACCATTTCATGACAATAGTTGAATGGCATTAACTACATGTTATCCAAGGACTTAAACACAGTAATTCAAAAAATAAACTCATTACATTGTATGAAACACACTCAAATGCACCACAAAAAACTGACAATGATATGAAAAGTTAAATGTTTGCATACTTCAAAGTCAAAATTGATTAATTAGTTAATGCTCTTGTGCATCTGCTCTAGGGTTTCTCTCGTGCCTGTACGATAAAAGAAAGTGGTTCTTTGCTAGGAAATTAATATACCTGCATTTCATTTAGTATTTAATCAAACCGCTGGTATATTTTAGCTTTTTTTAAAGAGGCTGACGCATAGATGAGCCCTACCAGTGATGAAGTGAGAAAATCTTCAAAACAGCACTACTACTTTTCTTCTTCCCCAGCAGGACAAACAGAAACGACACAAAAATTGTATTTCCATTTTCATACCATTTCAGAGTCGAATACTCACTCTTCAAGGAGTTGTCATTCTATTTTTTAGATTGAATATATGAAAATCTTTCCAGCACAACTGATGCAAAGCCAAAGTGAAAATGAATTTTTATCATCTCCCTTGATTGAATTTAGACCACTCAGACAAGCAGAAGTTCTGAAAACATTGGGAGAAATCCATGCCACTGCATGCAAATTGAATCTATGTTTCTGCTGGGTAGTGAAAGGCTGCCAGGATGCACTTCCAACAAATTGTCTATGCCCCGCTCAAAGAGGTCTATTTTTCAACAACTCCATATGATGATATAAGGAAAACATCATAAGACGTCAAAGATCTCTCCACTTAATTCCCCACCTCTAGTCATTCCTTCCTGGATAGGGTCTTCAAGATGATGGTTGCATGACCTGGATACTATAGACCACGAATCTCACCCACAACACACCCACACAACCCAATAGTGGAAATGACACCAGTGGAAACTAGTCTACATTAGAATTTTAAAAAATAATTCTGCCACACCTACTTATGAAATACTGTGCCCCAGTACAAGCCACAACAGCTGATGCTTCTATGAACTAGAGTACTGGAAGAAAAAACTAGTAAATAAATACCTCCGCACTCTTAGTAAACTACATTTTACTCACTGGTTATCAAACCAACATATATTCTCTGCACATGAAGTCTATTAGTATAAAATGGACATGAAATTTAGTATCTTCACAATTCACATATAAAATTATCTTTAAAATAAATTTCAACTTTTAGCAGCAGCATTTCAAAAGCAATTAAATATAGAGTTACTGATACTCACAAGTTGGCTAGGAATCTCCCAGAAACAGCCTCAGTCTTCTGGTTGCTACTGAAAACAATCCAGAAGATTTCAATAGGCAAAGAGTCCAGTCTGTATGGGCCAGACAATGGGATATAGGCAGACTCCCTACCTGCATGGCTCCCAGAAGTGGCGGCATGTCCCTGCAGCTCTCAGGAGCCGGCAGGAGTAGCCGGGGCGGGGGCCTTCATATGCTGCCCCTCATCCCTTGTGCTGACTCCGCAGCAACCATTGGCCAGGGACTGTGAACAATGGAAGCTGCAGGGGTAGCACACAGAGCCACCTGGATGTCCCTGAACCTAGGAGCAGGAAGTTTGGGTTTGTGTAAAGTTGGCACCCCTATTCAAATACTCAGCAGGAATATTTGTCACCTCAAACACTCTTAAGGCCTTAAATATCATAGCTTATAGATCTTGGCATAAAACAGTGCCCTGTAGGAGAAATGGAGCAAATGCTGGTTGTTATACTGCTTCAGACTTGCTCATTCTACCTGATCAGGAAAGCAATCGCCTCAGTACATTTCCAGTTCATGCACATTGGCTATTTTTTCATCTAATCCCACTGTAGAAGAGCTCCTGCCCTCTTCTACTACTCTTTACTACTGTTTCTTCAACGTTAAAGTTGCATAAGTTTAAAAGCTGTTTTGCCAGCAGTACGTATGGTATGTCCCTGCCATCTGCACACAGTTATACATGGAAAACAGGCACGGATTGTTTTCCAGCATTCCCTGATTGTCAGAGATTTGAAGGTGAGACGAGAATGTCAGGATCATGTAGTCTCACTTCCTGCACAACATAGCCTGCAGCATCCTATCCCTTTCCTTTACAGAGGCATTTCATTTTGATTTGAGGACTACAAGCAACAGAGAATCCATTTCATCTTTGTTGCCAATATTTTATTGCCCTCACTGTTGAAAGTTTGCAACTTATTTCCAAAGACTAGCTGCAACTTCCAAATATTGGCTCCCACTGAATGGAAGGCATCTTCTTATTGTCGGCTTCTCCTCTTCATTTCCTCCCTAACTTCTCCATTTTCACTTTTAAAGCAGACCTCCGTACCCCCTGCTCCCCTCCCAGATCCTCATTCTGAAAGCATAGTGGTACTTCAGAGATTAGTGTGCGTTCCCCTCACCATCCACACCTGATCCCTCTGGATTGTTTGCTTCTTTATTTTACTCCCTGCAGCGCTGCATAATGAACAACAATGCGTATTCCCTCTCTGACTCTTTATGTATTTCTTGCATGTTAAATTTTTCCTAATGTCACTTACTTATAACACTTAATCATCAATATTGTTGCAAACTTCTGAGATTTTTGCAAGTGTACCCAAATGTATACTGCAGAGGTTGATAGAATTCCTGAAAGATACAGAGACAGCAAAAAATTGAATAAGTCCCTTACCACAAACACACATGACCTGTATGGATTAGAATGATGCTAGGATAGTTCCAATTTCTCTTTACAACAGGGGCATCACATCCCACAGAAAACTGGTGGGACAATCAAAAGCTACTGCTTTTAAACATAATACTTTTGGAAGAAGGAGCCAAAATTCAAAGCTGGCACATAAATTTGTGTCTATTTTCTTGATTCAAGTACCTTATTTTACATCCTTATTGAGCATGAGAATGATTATTAGAAAAATTATATAGTATTTATAACAGATTTTCAAACATTATCTGGGAGTGCCCACAGATCAAAGGAGATTTTTTTAAACATATAAAACTTTTGATACACTCCTCAATAGTAGAGGCATTTTCCCAAATCTATCCAACCACTTACACATTTATTATATTTTTTTCAAAATAGCAGCAAGGAAAACATTACCAAGCAAAGGCATCGCCATAAAATAGCTCAAGAACAAAGTGTATACTTATGATACAAAAACATAAGGGAAATGAGACATGACGCTAATCACTGACTGGATTAAGCAATTGCAAGATTAAAAGACTGGTAGGCTTTAGCCAATGAGCCACTTAGAACACACATACAATGAGAGAAAACTCTTACCTTTGGCTAAAACTACTCTGTAGATGTCAGTCTTTTTGCATATTGAATACATAACTCATGCATATCTACCCAAATAACAATTCTGCATCAAATATCTACTAGGGGTGTTAATGGTTAACAGGTAAGCCTCACCTGCTTACTAGGTATATTTAACCAGTGGGGACTGGAGCAAACCCCACCCACAGTGGGCTGCTCCAGCTCCACCAGGCTGCCACAGGCAGGGGTACTTCAATCCAGCTGGAGCAGTCCTCATGTTCAGCATGGGGGTACTCCAGCCCAGCTGGGCTGGAGTGGCCCCCTGCTCACCCCTGTTTAATTGGTTAACTGGCTAAACTTAAGTTTAACTGGTTGACCAATGAAACAGGATTTTACATCCCTAATATCAACCACATAAATATATGGTGCTTCTCAAAACGCAGTTAAGGATTTATCTGTGTATAGTACTGCACTAGATACCTCTTTTTATATTTATATTAAAGCCTTCACAGCAACAAAATGTAGAACTGGTCTGAAAATGTTTCTCTCCTGCCTCTATAGTTTTTTGGGTGGAGATGGGGAGTAATTAAAAATTGTTTTTCAAAGGAAATTGATAGTTTCATGGAACATTTTAATTTTCTTTAAACTTTTCTGCATTTTTCTGTGAAACAAAATGAAGTGCATTGTCTTGTTTTGTATCTAACATTTCATTTAGTTAACATTTAAAAAAAACCCAAAATAGATTTTGGTCCCCTTCTTCCACTAGGTCTGCTCTTTTCTGTCTTTTTACCTGGAGGTAAAACATTTTTTAAAGTGAGAGAAAGGAGGAAAATCCATCCCCCCAAAAATGAAAAACATAAATGTTTTAATTTGAAAAATTACATGATATTTTTTATTCAAAGCTAAATGTTTAATAACATCAAAAAAATTAAAAAGTCCATGAAAAAAGCCAAATAAAATTATTATTCATCATTTGGTTCAATTTTTTCCATGGATAATATTTGCTGTTACTTGTGCTGCAGGCTGATCAATGGTATTCACATTTTTTATTCGGGTTCTAACAATGTTATGCTGAGTGTCACTCACTCATGAGTGGCCCTGTGATTTCACTGGGCCCGCTCATGGAATAAGATATTCTTCATTGTAAAGTAGAATAGGAGAATCTGGCTTCACATCTGAGCTTTTGTTATAACTGTTTTCATATCCTTCTAACTAAAAAACTTCTCAATCAGTGCTGGAAATTGCTATTCTTGGTCGCAGCCCAGGACAAATGTTTATTCAAAAGAATAAGACAAATCCATTCAGCTGTGTTTGACAGTGATATCTAAACATAATTTGCCATCTGAAAGCTCTCTGGCATGTTGTATGAAATGAATTAGTATTGTCAATCCAGTTTCTAGCAATCAAGAGCTCAAATCACAAAAAGCATGATCTCAGTAGGTGCTAATTGGCATCCAGTCTCTGGAGAGATACTAAGGATTGAATGGACGGGGATAATTCACTATGACTTAAGGGTGTATTAACATTTTCGTTACTGTGCTGAGGGCTGGGGTCAGGGGTGCATCATGCTCCAGACGGCTGCCGTTCCCTTATCCCTTTTGGCTGAGCCTCTGCCCCTTCTGGGGACAAGAAGCAGGCCCTCTCCACTTTGCTCAGGGGCCTGTAGCTGCCTGGAGACTTTGCTGCTGGCCAGGCATCCTACTGGACTGTGGGTTCCAGGGACTCTGCTGTTGGCCCCAGGGTCTTGGTTGATCACCCGCTCTGCTGCGGGCCCACATGGGAAGTTCTGAGGGTTCCACTTGGCCTGTCGGCCCTTTACCCAGGGGCTCGGCTGCTGGCCCAGTGTCCCCACCACCAGCACTGCAGGCAGGGTCTAAGCGACCAGCCACAGCTCTAGGGAGCGGTGAGGGGCATGGACAGGGCTACGGGTGGAGGTGCAGCTCAGCACCTGACCACTCACCGCTCCAAGAATTATTCCAGCACCCCGATAAGGAAACTAGGAGTTGCACTTTCCACTTGTATCAGGTGCCTATATTTACCACTGCAGAAGTCTGAGATATTGGTCAGAACTGGGCAAACTTTTTTGACAAATAGTAAATTCATCAATAAATCCATTTTTCAGGAACCTTAAAAATATTCACAAATTCAGGCTGAATTTGGTGTACTGTTATAGGCAACAAAAAGAAAGGGAAATCTTTTTTTTTCTGTTGAGTGGAAATATTTCAATTTTCATTTCAAACTATTACATTTCAACCATTGTGAAAAGTTTTTTATTTTTCTCTGGGAAATAGCATCTCTTTTCAAAATGTGGTTATTTTTAAAAAAATGGTGAAACAAAAATTATCCAAAATGAGTTTGGGGATAAAAACAGGAAGCAAATCACTGTTTTGGATCAACTAAAACTTGCAACAGGGTGAAAAAAAATGAAAAAAATCAGTTTCAGTTCAGTCCAAACTGATTTTTTTTTGTTTTTCTCTGCTCCAATACTGATACATAGCTTCATCATTAGTCTACTACGGAATGTTGCTCATGAACCCTTCACTGGAATCTATGAACTTTATTACATTTAGTTTAGGTTTGTTTATTGGAGATCCCTGTTGTCTCATTGTTCTCACTTAGCTCTTTGCAAAGATGTTTTTGAAATCAGTTTGTTGTTTGAAAATTGAAAATGGCTTGCTAGACGTTTTGCCTTCTGTCTGGGACTCCATCCCCACAGAGCCATCTGCATTTTCACTAACCTTAATTAGTGAGTTAAGGTTAGTTTGGAGTCTGTGTCCAGCCCCACGGACTCCAAACAGGCTCCATTATCTGAAAGGGTCCAGAGTGGAACAGTCTGCCCATGCAGATGCCTGTGCAGGAGTGGTTTCTGCTGCATCCGTTTCTGCCAGCAAAGCACTGCTGTGTGATATATTTAAGTCCCATTCGTTACTGGCATTATAAAACACTTTAATATTTTAACTGGCCATAAAAAGTAATGGCTGATGCTGTGTTAAGGGTGAACTTTTTAGTGGAGCTTCTCAAGGGTTAGGGTTAAATTCCAACATCAGCACAGGCTACTCTGAAGTACTTTGCATCCTTTTGTGACGACTGGGTGGCTCAATCCATTGAAGAACCCCAGTATGTGTTGTTCTGTGCACTGCCCTTCAGGGATCACAATTTCACAGTTTGATAACCAGTGCTGCTCTGCAGGGTTGCTACTATAATGAATTTCTGGATCTTCACACACTACATGAAAGAGTCTCCCCACCAGAGAAATACTGGCTTCTAAAGGTAGTTAAGGCAAGACAGAACAATAAAAAAAGGATAAGATGAAGTGTTCAGTGCACACCACCACAGGTGAGCATGTAGCATTGCCATAGCTTGTTTACCATAAAAGCTGGTTATATTAGCAGTGGTGGTGCAATCACTCCTACACAAGTTAAAGAGCAGGGGACATATGGGGGAAATAAGGGATGCTAGGTGGTTGTTGTTTTGTAAGGGTCACAAGTACTAATTGACAACTCTGTCTCTGAACACTTTCTGGGGGGAAAGGGCACTCACTAAACTGTGAAGAAGCCAGGAATTAGTCAGCCAGGGAGCTTCTGATGAGAAAATAAAATTATTTCTTGCGGACAAGGTTTACTACCTCCGCTGTTAAACTTTAATATTTGTGTTGTACAAATCTATTACCATATATACTCAAATATAAATCTGTTTGTTCATAAGACAACCCCCCAAACTTACAGAGAAAAAATTGAAAAAAGTCACTAACCCCTTTATAAGCCAACTCCAGAGTACAGTGGTCTGGGACCTCATAAATGGGTTAGTGACTTTTTACCATTTCTTTGCCTGCATGTTTGGAGGTTGGGGAGTTGTCAGGTCCCAGACTGCTGCAGCTTTGCTTTTTAAATGTAGTAAGAGCTGCCAGGCTCCTACTACATTTAAAAGGCAGAGCGGCAGTGGGAGACCCGGCGTGAGCCAGGACACTGTGACTCTGCTTTTTAAATGTAGTACATTTTAAATGTAATATATTTGAAAAGCAGAGCCACAGCATCTGGGACCCGGCATGAGCAACATAAGGGATGGTTATGCCAGGAAAATGGGATGTGCCTGGAATGGGATTGCTTCTCATAAAGCCATAGAGAAAAGAAACAGAATCTCCAGGCAAAAGGGGCTGGTTGGGGGGCTCATCCCCTTCCTTCCCAGGGATTGCCCCACCCCATATGTACCCTTTAGAGAGGATGGGGGCTGTATCTCCCAGCCCCAGCCCTCTCCCCCATCCCTCTGGTTCATATGAAAACATTGATGACTGTTTCCCCCTTGGCTCCCTGACAAAGAGAAAGTGCAGTTTGCTGCATTCCTCACTCGTAGGGTGTATCAAGACTACAGGCTTTTGTCAACAAAAGTGGAGCACGGAGTGCTCCACCGCAGTTTGGGAAGCCCAGCGCCGCAAATCCAGCCAGGATGGTCTGCAGGTTTCTGAGGCGTATGGTCCTGTGGAGCAGCTCGGAATTGATGGTCGTCACCACCTGCAGAAAGGGACAAATAGAAACACATGGAACAGGACATTAGAGGAGCTGGCTCAGCAGCTGAGGGGTGCTTCCCCCCCCCCCCCCAGACACCAACAGGCCCCCCCCAGACAATCCTTCCCCCACCCCTGCACCATGGCTTCTACCTCTGCCACCCCATCCCCAATTCCCTGTGTCTGGTCCTGACTACCACCCGGGAGTGCCCCCTGAAAGTGACTTACCTCCATTAAGACTCCCCGACGGTAGATTTCCCCACGCCAAACTGATGCCTCACGGAGCGGTAGCTGTCGGGGGTGGCCAGCTTCCACAGTGCAATGGCGACGCGCATCTCCAGGGGGATGGCGACCCGCAAGCGGGTGTCCTGGTGTTGCAGGGCAGGGGCGGGCCAGACACAGAGCTCCTGGAAGGTGGCCTTCCGCATCCGGAAGTTCCAGAGCTACCGGTCGTCGTCCCACTGCTGCAGCACTAGCCAGTCCCACCAGTCAGAACTGGTGTCCAGACTCCAAACTCGCCTCTCCAGGAATAAGGAGGGGGGCAAGGGCAGCAGGGCTGCAGCCTGAGCAAGAGGCTCAAAGCTGGGTTCAGAATCCAGCTCTGCTGCCAAGGTCGTCATGCTCTCCTGAGCATGCAGCAGAGCTTCCAGCAGCACGGTTGGGGCCATCGCCTGCCCTGGGGCAGCTCAGGCTCTGTGGCTAAAAAAGCCAAAGTAACACACAAACAAAAGAAAAAAAAGAAACAAACAAATGGACAAAAACACAAACAAAACCAAAAAACCAAAAAAGCCAAAACCCAAACAAACCAGCACACAAACACACAAGCAAATACAGAAGCAAACACACAAACAGACAAACCAGAAAATAAGCAGCTGTGGTGTCCGACAAAGCAGGGCAACCAGAGCCAGAAAAACTGCAGCAGCTTTGATTTCCCTGTATAAGGTAGGTAAGCCAGAAGCAGGAGCAGAGCTACGGCTGTCCAGGAGGATCCTTTTAAGCACCCGTCTCTGCAGAGAGCATAAAGCAGTGCCTGGGCTTTATGGCTGCCCCTGTGACCTTCCAGAAGCACTTCCGGGTGCCTTCTTCTGTCGACAGAGCATCCCTCAGTCTGGACGCTCTATGTCGACATACGTTTTGTCGACAGAATCTGTCAACAAAACGTATGTCGACGTAAGCCTGTAGTCTAGACGTACCCTGATTGAAGAGCATGGGGGCAAATGAGCTATGCACTTTGCTCTCACTCCCTGTTTTTGAAAAATGCAATCATTTAAATAAAACATGTATATTTTCCCTTTATTTAAAAAAAAACACCTTTGAGTTAAGGACCCAAGCAATGCTGGGTAAATATGATAATATTAAATATGGTTGGAATGGCTTATCTGGGAAGGAAAGAAACTCTTCCGACTCTAATGTAGTGTCTTACATTCTTTGTGTAACAACCGCTAGCTCCTTACTCTTACTATAACTTGAGTTTATATACAGTACTGAGATACTTGTGCTAATGATAGGCTATAAATGTCACCCACCTTTTGTAACGGCCAGTAAAATCTCCTTCCCTGTGAGCAACCTTACATGTTAATTACACAGTATTATTCCTGTTATATTATAGCAGTACTTTTTGTTACTATATTTTTAACCCCTGAGAGAAAGAAATATCGTGACTGGACATACCATTTCTGAGAATGCTTTGTATGCTGCACCCCTTATAAACAATAGGTAAAGAGCTTCGTCTACACAAGAAGGTTGTACTTTCCCGGTATAGTTAGAGCAGTACCAAATCCCTAGTGTAAGTGCACCACTACAAAAGTGTTTATACTCTGCATAGCTCTGTAACCCCCCCCACCACCACCTACCCACCCTCCAAAGAGCTCACTCTGCTCCCTGTGTCTCTGCATACTAGCCTCTCAGGGAGAGGCATACTGTCCCAGAAAAGAAAGGGGGCTAAGAACAAACTCAGAGTCAGCAAGGTATCCTAAAGGGAGAGGATACAGATATTACTTGAAGCAATAAGAGCCCATTTGATTCACAAAAGGAGCAATGTCCATCATGTAGCACTTAGCTGAGAAGCTACTTATGTCAACAGGAGAGCTTCTCCCATCGGCATAGGTACTACACCACCTCCTCGAGAGGTGGCAGCTATGTTGATGAGAGAAGCTCTCATAGGAACAGCCATACTGGGTCAGACCAACGGTCCATCCAGCCCAATATCCTGTCTGCCAACAGTGGCCAATACCAGATGCCCCAGAGGGAGGGAACACAATGACTGATCCTCACATGATCCCTCCCCTGTTACCCATTTTTAGATAAACATAGGCTTGGGACACCATTCCTGCCCATCCTGGCTAATAGCCATTGATAGACCTATCCTCCATGAATCTTTCTAGCTCTTTTTTTAAACTCTGTTAAAAGTCCTAGACTTCACACCATCCTCTGGCAAGGAGTTCCACAGGTTTACTGTGCGCTGAGTGAAGAAAAACATCCTTGTTTGTTTTAAACCTGCTGCCTATTAATTTCATTTGGTGACCCCTAGTTCTTATATTGTGGGAATAAGTAAATTACTTTTCCTTATTCACTTTTTCTACACCAGTCATGACATAGTGCTATGTGTATCCAGACTGGAAAAAACGTGTCACTCAGAAGTCCATACACCTTAGCAATATCACTATACCAACATAAGTTGGTCATATAGACCAAGCCTGAGAGAAAGAATGGGGTTAGAGTCAAATGACAAGGAAAAGCATGGGGAAAGCAGCTAGCCTGACCCACAGGAAGCTCCTGAAGGAGAGGCCTACTCCTCAGAACATTGAGAGAGGGAGAAGCCATTTTGGAGCTAGCCACTGAAAGGGAAGGACCTTCTGAGTGGTGAGTCGGTGAGTCTCAAGCCTACATGCAGAGTCTCCTGAGATCTGGCCTCTGGGTGCCTAGAAGCATAATCCCTCCCCTTGATTCTTTCCCAGTTGAGGGTGAATTTTGTTGGGTAAACTCTCTACCCATTCAAACTGAGTCAGTCCTCCAGCTTCTAGATAAATAAAAGCAACCCCTCTGATACTAGATAAACAATATCACTTCTGGGCCTGACACCTAAGGTGGGGCTCACACCATCAATGACAAGTGTTTTTGACATTCCTGAAGATATTGCTTTAGGAATGCTAGTCTTATTCCAGCTATATTGTCATACTGCTTTGTATGGGTGTAACGCCAGTGATATTGACTTGTGACTTATCCTGATGAGAAAAAGGACTAAGACATTTCTTTTTGTAATTTTGATGCTAAAAAGGTGAGGTTAGCTAAATATAGCTCAAGATTTTCTGCGGGTCTATTGCATTTAGAAGTAATTTGCCAAACCAGTTTGAATCCATTACAAGGCAGGCTCAAATTTTCAGAATGAAGACATTTTAGGCATCAGTCTTGTGAGCAGAATGCCTAGCTAGTTAATTCCACACCGCATTGCACAATTTAAATAATTTCTACTTTGAGCTGGATTCTTTGCTCCAGAACCGTTAGGGCATCTGACTGAATATTCAGAGAACTGCTAAACAGTCTACTGTAGAAGCCAAAGTTGCATTTACTTTCTTTTCTTTAATCTCCCAGTTCGTAATTGCCATATTGACAAAAAAGAAACAGTTGTTTACCTTCCAAAGTCTCTGGAGTGCCTGCCAAATTAATCCTTTTAAGCCGTGTTTCTTTGGGTCCAGAAACAACTAAGTAGAATGCAAAGCAGCTAGATGCTTCCTTAAGAGTCAGTAAACATACACACTGCTTAGAAATTAACCTTGACTGTTAGAACTTGTCAAAGATTTTTTTTTCTTTTCCAACTCATACAATCACGAGGCTCCCAGGGATAACTATTTTAAACAAAACTAAAGAAATTGTAAAAAATAATATTTTTCTTTTTAATACGAACACGCTGTATAATAAAAGAGGCAAGAGACAAAAATTTTCCCCAAGCTCTTTACACCAAAGAAGGAGGAACCTATAGCAAATCAGAAACAACAACAATAGAATCTTGCCACAAACTTACTACATATTAAGAGGACAGCGAAACTAACTTGAAACTGGTTTCTGCAAGTTTCCACAGTTGCCTACATATAACAAAGAAAACCACTGCCCTCAAATAATAGATGTTGCATAATACAGGTAAAATCTGTTTCATCTTTTAATAGGAGTATTCATGTAAATTATAGGTGTTTCATCTTACTATTTCAAGATTTAGCCGTATTTCTGTCAATTTGTATTCATGTAAAAGATAAACTAGGAATTATGTAAACAAATCCTTCAGTTATTTTAAAAATATAAAAGTTTCCACGGACACAGTGGCTGAACACTAGCACCAAAGAGTTACATTTATGCTTCAAGAACCAGGACAAAATGTCTGTGTATGTATATTGCAATCCTTCCTTCTGAATAGCTTAGCATGACACACATCAGTTTGCAGAAACAGAAACACACACACACACACACACACACCTGTATCAAGGTCAAATTAACAGCACTTACAACGGGATTCTGTTAGCGCAGTAATCTCCATAGTGACAAATGCCAGCTCTTTGTTTATTCTAATGCAAAAGTGGGTTCCACGGTGACATAAAGGATTCTTTCTTATGGCCTCTCTTTGCATGCTACAAAGTGAAATTTACCAAAATATCTTCTCTTATGACATCAATTGGAGGAACTGGCTCAAAAAACAAAAACAGCCTGCTGCTTGAATCAGCTGGCAGCTTGGAGGAACACAAACCTTTAGGAAGTGATGGGATTCCCTTCTAGAGTCTTAGGTCTCATTGCCTCATTGATTCTCCATTTTTTTTTTTTCAAATCTCAACTGCACATACATGTCCTCCTTACCCATGCCTCTTCATTTCATTCCCCCTCTGCTCTTATACATAGTATTGATTCTATGTGTGTTGATGTCAGAGGCAGTTTACATGAAAGACAGTGACATTTACAGAATAAAATTCTCACTCAGATAAATATTGCTGCCCTCACTTTCAACACCAGAGTGCTATTCAGACACTTGTGCTGCCCCTCTACAGACCAGTAATATTAATCCATGGTTAGTTTCCAACGGAGAAGAAAGCAGTGACACAGAGCCTAGGTATACTCCAAATGCAGCTGGATTTATTCATGTATATATACACACCAGTCCTGATATAAAATGGCTGAACAGCTTGCAGGGCAATCCTTCCTTCTGGATAGCTTAGCATGACACACACATCAGTTTGCAGAAAACAAGGCTGCCTCAAATTGACTCTAATCAAGAGCCCAAGGCACAGAGGAAAAACTCTCCTGCTGGGTAAATACAGCTTCAGAAGCCTTGCATAAGTAAAACTACCAATACCATAGCACCACAAGTGGCAACCTTGTGTGTGGGCTGCATGAGTGGCCCTCTCTCTCAGCTGGCTGCAAGATTGTGGTCACCAAGACTGTCTGCTAGAACAGGGCCGTTTTTCTAAACGCACATTCATACCTAGAATCGTGGGGTGTGCCAACTGAACTGTAGCAGTGCTTTGATTGGATGTACCTGGCTCATTGTTGTAAGCCATCAGCAAACACCTTACTTCATGTGTCCTTGCTTTACATGTGTGTCACTTTAGTAGTATGAGTAGGAAAAAAACTATATAGATGGAAACCAGTGGCATCTGGCCACCCTACGCATGGGCCAGGGTTAACAAAAAAGTCTTGCGGGCCACACACAGAACCACAATGGTCTGCATGTGGCCTGTGGGCTGCAGGTTGCTCACCATTGCCATAGCCTGTCTTCCCAAGAGTCTCGACTTACTTGCATGTTCAGAGAAAGCGTAAGAGCACCACCGTGACACCTTCCATGACAACAGGTTCTGTCAATTAGACATGTACGTGAAGGTACTAGATTGTCCATAATGAACATTCAAAATATATTACTCATACGTAGGTCCTGAACCTGCAGCCATTACTGATGTGAGTAAATCCACTGGAGGCCGTGGGGCTCATCACCACAGTTCTCTGTAAAGTGTGTGGCTGAGCAGCTGCACAGGAAGAAATTAAGACCTGTCCACCTCACTTGTGGAGCTGCACAGCAATGCCTGCACTAATTAGCTCCTTCCTCCTTCCTCCTGAGGGTAGAGAAGGTGGAAAAAGGTAAGCTGGGGGGGGGGGATAGAAGTGGGGGAGTCAGCCTGTGAGTCAAGAGACAGAGCTGACTCAGAGTTCAACTCTCTTGGGCAGTTCCAGCAGCTGTCACTGTGCATGTAGAAGCAGCACCTCCTCCTTCTCAGCCAGCCCAACAGCTGGGCTGCCATCAGTGAGTGTGCCTGCAAATTGAAGCAGCAACTCTCTTACACTCCCCCTCCCAGGCAGTCCTATGTGCTGGGTTGCTTTAAATACAAGTGGCAGCTCCCTATACCCATCCATACCCTGTCCCTCTCCATGTGCTGGGATGCTCTCTTCCCCTCCCAGGCAACCCCATGTGCTGGGCAGTTTTGAATAAGAGTGGGGGAAACTTCCTGTGTTGTCTTCTCCCCCAATCAGAGGCAGCTCTCCCAGGTGCTGGGCTACTTTGAGTAAAAGCAGCAGCTCTATGTCCTCTCCGCCCCTTCTCCTTTCCACCCAGGTAACTCCAGTTGTTTGGCTGCTGCTCAGAAAACAAGGCAGGAAGCACCCATAAAACGGAGCCATTCAGATCTGAGAGTGAGACTCACTAACTTGGTGCTAAAATGCTAAAGCTCGCTATCCACCCATGTTATTCAGACATTGCTTAAGTGCCAAAATCAATTTAAATAAATAAATAAAACATACAGAAGCATTTCATCCCTCGCTCTTTCCCCAGAGCTCAATCACAACAGCTCTGATGAATGGAAAAGCAAATTGTCTGAAAGACTTGAGACATGTAAACAGAACTGAAATTTTTTTTTTAATCCTGTTTCTTGGGTAATAGGGAGCAGTATGTGCTCAAAAAGTGTTCGGAAGTGAGCCTATTAAATAACATTTAGTCATTAGTTGAAAACAATTTAAAATATCTATCCCAACAGCCCAAACCCAACTCAGGTCCCAGTGCCTTCAACTCTACTTTCCTGGCAAAGACAACAAGTGCAGACACCTTTATAAGAAGATATCAAATAGCTACTGAAAATTTTGAAGTATTCATTTTCTTTTATGTCATATTAAATAAATATTTAAAGCCGTGCATCTTGTTAAATATCCCTTCTTTTAGTATTTTCTTCTTCACTAACATTTTAAATATATATACTATATCTAGGATTTTTGTTCGTAACTGGCAGGCACCGTGGTGGCACACATCTGCACAAGTGCATATGACCTCGGCATTGGTACACATGATAAAATACACTTTGCTCATCGATGAAAAAACAGAGGGAACACTGCTCATCACTACAGTGAAGGCTGTTGAATGTGACACTTCAGTATGCATTTTGAGGGGCAGGCATTATTAAAATTAATTCAGTTCTTCAGAATTTGAAGAAAAATCCTGTGGGAAAAGCAGTTTGGAGCAGCAGTTTACTCAAGATCCTTTCCCCGGACATGACTCGAATCAGTCCACTAGCTCGGAGATTTCCTTAGACATTATCAAATTGTGTGACTCTATGCTCATAATTCAAACATGGCCTATGCAAGGAAAAAATTGCACCACTTGTAACACCAGTATTAATTCTGGGATCTCTGCAGGTAGGGGGGCAGTATTTTTAAACACAACTTTCTTGTAACATTGCCAAGGAACAAGGTTTAGTGTCGCAGGATTAGAAATTCCAGCAGTACCCAGCCCTAGACTAAGGCTTTAGATGTCACTACACTAGTGGAGCTGAACCAGTATTACCAAATAATGTAAATATTTTCCATGATCGCTCCAATACAGATAGACTCCAGGATATGAAATGAGCCTTAGTGGGTGATTCGACTATTTACTCTATATTATGGACTCCTACAGTCCTGAAGTACACATTGCTATTTGCATTCTCATCCTGAAAGCTATAGGCAAAACATTGCTATACGCCCACTCTATGCAAGCTGAACTTTGCTCTAGGAGCTTTACATTTAAGTCTCATTTTTTCCCCTAGCAATTACAGGCAATGCTGCAGGGGGAAAATCCAACAGGCTTATCACTGTTTGCAGAGGAAGCATTTCCCTATGCAAGAGAAACCATGCGTCTTGCATGCATATTAATGTGTCAGGGCACCTGTACATGCAAGATGCATGGTACACTTGGTAGGATTCCTAGCTCAGTGTCTTTTCCTTTGCCAATGCTAGAAACAAAAGAATATACATATCTCAGAATTGGGTTTGTCTTCTAAGCACCCTGGATGAAGGTTATCCTTCAGCATTTCTGAAGTCTCAACCACAATCAATTGATACCTTGTACAATGGCCCAGATTTACATAATATGTTGTGAAGTGCGTAACTCAAAAAGTTCAGTCCAGATGAGTATCGAAAAGTTCACAGACTTGACTCATAACAACAAGACCTATGCCAAAAAAATGTCAACATTGCCCATAGTATAGGACCACAAGAACCAAAAGTCTCCCAGGAAGAAAAAATATCATGGCTGCTCAGGAACTCTGCAACACCTTCTCCGCAGCCAGCCAGCACTGCCTACAAAGAAAAGGGGGGATGGGATTGTCTGGACAGCATATTCAAAGAACCCATTGATTCAGTGCTTTCTTTTGTCAGTCTCCACGAATACACGTCATTCGCAAAATACAAAGCCACTCTTCCCTGGGAGAGCCCAGCACAGAAACACCTCCTGCTCCCCTCCCCTCAACCCAGCCATAGTCATTTCCATCTCTTTTCATCGGGGAGCATTTCAGAAATATTGCTGAGTGGGGGCAAATTTGTGTCAGCAAATAGAGTAGAATATCTGATTATATTGTATCCTGAAAAGTCTGTAGGAGTAGGGGAGAAGCAGCTCTGTCATCTCCCACGTAGTTGGATCTCCTTGGGTAAAGTTCGCTCTAAATATTGATTCAAACAGCATGGGAATACTGTGTTGAAAACTATTAGGTATTACTAGGACTTGACTCCCCATTGTATGGTTTAATTCAGATGGTTATTCCGATCGGACTGATAGAGAAACAGCCTCTGCTTCCTGGAGTTTGTATCTCACTAAAGCCATTTTCTGTGGTCATTTTATTTAAATGCATCATTTAGCTGATAGCATATTTTCTGAAAGAACAAACAAGAGCAATCAAGGGCAAAAACCATTCTCAGGGGACAAAATTTGCATTTGGTGACTTCAGGATTAATTGTAGAAATTCAGTATACAGGTCCCACAGCTAGGGGATATTTGGTGTCTCCCTTTAGGAGTGGCAGTGGAATGTGTGTGCTGGATGGGGAGTGCATGTCACATCTACGTCCACCTAGAAGACAACTGATGGAAATCATTTGGAGCAGTGAATGATGGTTGGCATTCTAACAGTCTTTAGAGATGCCCATGGTCCCATCTGCATTCATTTCCAACTATGCCTTAAAAGCCTGAAGCGTGGAGACAGGAAGTGTTTGGAGGTACAACTGCAAAAAGGATAGGAACAATGTTTCCCAGTACAAAGTACGGCTATCTTAAATCATTCAGAATATATTAATTTGATTTTAAAGCAACATCTAGTCAGGCTAGAATCTTCTGGTGGTATAATTTTGTCAAGCAAAGATTATGGGCATTTCAATTTCTACAGTTTCTTTTACACATGAGGGTGAAATTCACCTCTCTACTGTGGCCCAATCCAAGATCTATACACTGCCTAAGTGTAGGTGGAAAGGTAATTCCTTTCTCACCAATGCCATAACCTCTTTTCCACACATAGTTGCATATTTTTGTTTACCTGATATTGACTGAATTCATAAGAGCTGCATTATGTAACAGGCCCCTTTTAGATTAATTCAGAACATCTGATGATGTTCAACAACTCACACTGTTCGATTAGCTAAGCAGTCATAACTTGGTAATTTAAAGAAAGATGGATGTGCATAGCGCAAAGGCACTTGGTTTAGGTTTTGCTCCATTGTAAATTATTCCACTCTCTAATATAAAGTATTTAAAACAAAGCAAATTAAATTTGTTTATTGCAGTCTTTTACTACTGTGTCAGACATCCCACACTCAGTCAGTCATATTCAAGCAATACAAATGCACACCTGATGTTCAAGAGGTAGAGAAAATTGTTCAATAAAAGCTAGGAAATTCTCTTCCTTTTTAAAGTTTGAGAGCAGCTGTATGAGCATTATTAGGTGTTATTTTGCAAAACACGTTAACAGAGAGCAAAGCATAAACACTTCCTCAAATAACATAAGACATATGATACTAATTTTTCTCCAGACCTCTTAAAGATTTACTGTCTTAGGAGACATTTTCTCTTCACACTTCATCACTGCTGCATTGCAGAATGCTGCCAATAACAATCAATGCTCACAAGGGAAAACAGAGCGATGGTGAATTCCCAAAGTAGAGTTGATATATTCCATATTTTTTCTTACTTTACAGTTCCTTCCCCCCCCCCCCCCCCCCCAAACTCCAGATCACTTCCATGAGAAGATGGAAAGGTGGGAGATGAAGGGGAGAGAAGGTCCAACCACTAGTAGGATATTAGTTGCACCCAAGAGTGGCAAAAAGTAAGTTGTGTTTTTGTTTCCCGTTCAGTTCCATGTTTTAAATACAAACCATAACTCCACATGAACAAGAATTTGCTGTTAGAGCTTTAGTATCCAGTGAATTCTCTGTGTCAAACACCCATAAAATATGTAAGACATTTTGGCAAGAATACTGTGATTGGGAGATGCTGGGGAAAAAAAAACATGGATGATATTGGGGGAGGAGGGGGTTGCAAGCTTTTACCCGATGTGTTGAAATGCAAAGCAATTCTAATCTAAAATTCACACTAAAGATTAGACTTGTTTTTCCACTCCCCCTTCTGACTCCAAACCCTAAACCAGAATACAATCAAAGCAAAAAATTAGTATCTAGACAGATTTATTAGAAAAAGGACAGTTTTGCTCATCCCAGTGTAACCAAACACAGGCAGCATTAATGAAACCAGCCAAAAATAAGAACAACTCTCTAATGCCTTTTACTTTGTTGTGAAACATATACAGGAGATGAGGCTAATCTTATGGCCATGGTATAGAACTTAGTCAGCAGATCCTGGTTTTTTCCCAACTCTACTATTGACTTCCTGTGTGACCCAGGATGAATTACTAAAACAGGTAGTATATCACAGAGGTGTTGTGAAGGTTAATCTACTCTATATTTGAGAGAGTTTGTGCATCTGTGTGTCCATCCATCTGAGACTGTTGGTCCAAGAACTCCTCCTAAATGGTAAGAGCTAGGACCACTAAATATGGTGTGCAGCTTCCACTTATCATAACTTAATGCAAGGTCAGGATTTGCCTGGACAATGGTATGTGTCTGGAAAGAGATTCTCTCTCACCAAACAGAAAGGGAAGGGTGTGATAGCAGGGACCATTATACCCCAGAATGATCATAGCCAGCGGGTGGACCCCAGCGGGAGCAGCAGTTACCCTGGAAGTTTCTGCAAACCCATATGCAGGGAACCTTTTTCAGGAACTGCAGCATGAGCTGTGTGGAGTTTTCTGGGCTCTGCTGTCTTTCCACAAGTTTTACACAGTGAGAGTAAAGCTACATGGCCCACAGGGTCATTTGGGGCATGCTGTGCAAGCAGAGGGAGAGAGTGCAGCCTTGGAAGTCTGGTGCAGGAGTCACAGTCTTGGGTTTCCTATAGGAAAGCTGGAGGCAGGGGGTCCATGATAAAACTGACAAACTTCCAGCTTGTGTACTATCCTTAAAAATCAAAAATCTAAGCAAGGAAAACAAACAGTTACATGTAACCAGACTACACGGTGTTTTGTCCAGGCACTCCTCATTCTATTATATCCATTTTCAAAGCTGCCTGTCCCCCGTCCCCCCGCACCCCCATTGCTACAACCACATTTTTGAGAATAAGACTGGCATGTTTCCAGCCTAATACAGTAAATAGGCTGGGTAGTATGCTCAAGGTGTGCTGCAATGTGAAAAAGGCAATACTTTTATCAGATAAAATACTTCATTGATAGAATACTATGCAAGTATGTCCAACCTAGGACATCCACATCCAGAAATATATTTTTAGATCTAGCTCTATGCAGATCTACACCACTGCTATTATGGCTGGCACATTGTCCATGTGTGTCATTACTACTCCACAATTTTCAAAACAATAACAACATATTTGTATTGTAATAAAAAATTGTCAATGCAGTTAATGCAGAGTTTGTAACAGGGAAGGAAATTACAAGAACCAAGGTATTGGCCAAAGAGATGCCAACAATAATGTTACAGGTGGACTATAATGGTTTAAAAAGGAAACACTTTCCAGTAACAGCAGTTTACTTGCGTAAACTATACCATAGTTTTAACAATGAACAGCAGGAACAGTAAGGTGGTATTTATGTGCCTTAAATACCAGAAGAAGAGGTCTGTGTAGCTTGAAAGCTCATCGCTTATAGACAGAGGTTGATCCCATGAAACGTATTTACCTCCCCCAACTTGTCTTCCTAATATCAATGTATACTGCATTCCGCATACTCTTGCAACTAGGTGACAGCACTGAGGTATAGCCTTACCTTGAAGGCAGCATAGAGTGGAACCATTTTCATCTTTTTGCTTCAGGACAAAATGGTGCCTGGAGCAAAAAATGGAATTGCATTCACTGCTCTCGTCCATCCCTCCTCTCTAACCTCATTGGAGCGCCAGATGGGAAGTATGTGGGAGCAGTCCATAAGCGCTGGGGACCAACATTCCATCCAGCCCTTACTCAAACTCCATATTCTACCACAGTCACCTATGCAAATGCCCCGGAGAATCTAGACAGTAATTTTATCCCTCACCTTCTTCCCCATTCAGGTTTTGGTTAATCATGCTGTCTCCCTCACCTCCCTCCTCTTTTCATCCTCTCCTTGTTTCTTCCTCCAAATCACTTGCAAGATTTTTATCAAATACTGACAGAAGTTCATCCTTATTGTCAGAAGTGGGGCTCCTCAACCAGCTGAGTCCAATCTGTTCTGACTAGGTGCTCAATAGTCGAGAATCCTACCCCAGAGAATACGGTGGCCTGAGAAGCTCAGCCTGAGCTTTTATAGCTCCATTGTCTCCATGGAGCAATGCTTTCTTGCTGGGTCACACACAGTGAAATGGCCAATGAGAAGGACATCTTGTGCTCCATTTTAGGGCATTTTAAATCCGGCTAGACATTTAAATGTAGTTCACAAACAGGTGGGGAGACTAAAAGAGTGTCCACAGCACCAGAATGTTGTGCTCCCATTGGTCTTTGCTGCTTAAAGTCTGGTTGTATATATATATATTTTTGGAGAGACTAACTAAAAAAAAAATACTTCATTGTGATTATTTTGCAATACTCCCATTTCCAGGCAACAAAACATTGCAGAATTTTTTGACTATAATTAAACAGAACATTTCCTTTTATTTAACACTGAAAAGCAATGAAATGTTATTAAATGGTGCAGGCTTTAATGCCAGTTTATTAGTGGCTCTGACTTGGTGCCTGCTGATACAGTTATTGTGAAGGCCAAAAGGTTAACAAGAGTTGGCAGGACCCAAACAGCTTGCCAGGTGTTTTTCCTTGTGGTTGATGGAGTAAAGCCAATTGAAATTATCACTGTAAAACTAGCCACTGGTAACTCTGAATTTCAATATGAAACATTATTTGCAAGGGCTTCTCCCCCCTTCCCATTACTGCTGCAATTGTCACATATTTTGTAATAATAGCAGCAAGCTCTCTCAGTCCTCAACAGCTCCCTGACAACATACAAGAAGTATAATACTTTCCATTATAAATAATAATGGCCTGTGCAATCAAATAAAGCTTTGCAGCCTTCTGCATCTTTGTTAGGAGCAACTCAGGCACAAGACAAGTCTTAAGATTTTCCAAGGACTTTTAATTGCTGACTTCATAAACATGAAGAGATTTAATGAAATAATAAGAATCAGATTACATATGACCCAGGTAGCCTGGGTAATAAAACACACATGCTCACACTGGTGTTTTGGACTGAGTACACAGGTATTTGGTCCAAAACAAAGCAGGTGGTAAAGCAAACAAGTAAGCATCTATTTATCTTGCAGCTTCTGTAGCTCACCAATTACTCTCATTTATGTGCAGTAATTCAGCATATCTGCAAAATTAGATAGAAAAAAGATGGAGAGGTAACAGAATGGGATTCCATGGATTTATTGTCAGAAAAAATTATATGGCACCATGTATATATCACCGGCCATTAGAAGCCAGCCTGTCAACAGCAAATAGATGGCACTGAATGGGCATCTGAGATATTTACTTCTGCTTCCATATACTGACTATAGGAAATATCTTGACTATTGAGTTTATCTAAATGCAAATCTGGTGACTTTGAAGGGAATATAGACCATAGGCATGTTCAGGTTGTCTTCTAAATTTTCAGCCCACTTAAAAGGTTGTAAGGTCCTCTACAATACAGGGTGCATTGAAGTCAAAGGGAAAACTGTCGTTGAATTTGACAGCCCAAACATCTATTTCCAGAAGGGAGCAGTGAGCAAAGAAACAAGCACACTCATGTACAGTGCATATACTCGAAACTTATTTTACAGATATATATTCTACTCCCTAGAGAGAGATCTGGTTCTCCAGGGTTTTGCCTTTCCAGTCACAAAATGTTTCAGACACCTTGTCTGGCAACCCTGATACAGGCATCTGACGAAGTGGGTCTTTGCCCACGAAAGCTTATGCTCCAACACTTCAGTTAGTCTATAAGGTGCCACAGGACTCCTTGCTGCTTTTGCAGATTCAGACTAACACGGCTACCCCTCTGATACCTGATACTGGAGTGTTCTGTTTCATTTCCCACCTGTCCATTGTACTACATCTTCAGTTCAGTATCTTCTCCTTCCCTTCTGAGAATAGTGGCACTGCTAACGACAACAAAATGGTCTATTCTCTCTAGAAATTTCAAAAAGCTAAAACTAAGTTACGTTGCAAGAGAACGGTGATATTTTTAAAACACTAAATATATATGAAAATCCCTATAAAAAAGCTGAAACCTGACTGCTGGGCACACATGCCATGATCTGTCACTGCTCTACATCCACAAAACTAAACAGTTACATGTAACCAGAGGCAAAGCATCCACGTTCAAGTTGTTTCTACAGAGAAAGGCATAGGCACTTTTGAAAATTGTAGCCTAAGGACCAGATTTTTTTAAAGATATTTTAGGAACCAAGTGGGCTTTTCAAATCACAGAGGCATCTAACTCCCATTTAAATTAATGTGCATTAAATGCCTCCCTCAAAAGTGGGGTTGAGCTGGGACAGAAGTTTGGGATGCAGAAGGAGGTACTTATTGTCCACAGCTCTGGGTGGCAGCGCAACAGGGCTAAGGCAGGTTTCCTACCTGCTCTGGCCCACATAGTTCCTGGAAATAGCCAGCACGACCAGCAATGGTTTCTGGTAAGGGAAGGTAGCACCATGCCCTGCAGATGTCCATAGGCCCTGCCCCCACTGTCCACGATTCCTTGTTCCTGGCCAATAGGAGCTGTGGGGGATGGTGCTTACAGGCAGGGGCATAGAGAAAACTCCTGCCATCCCAGTCCCCAGGAACTTGGGGCCACGGCAGGCAGGAAGCAAGGCTTAATCCCACTGTGTCACTGGATTGGTAACCCCACAGGCCAGATTAGAAGATTTGAGGTGTCATGTGCCCACCTCTGCCTCTGAAAGTGCCTCAACACCTTTAATTCTCTGGTCCTTAGACATCTAACTTGTTTTGAAAGTCAACGAGGCTGAGGATCCTAAGTGGTTAAATCATATTCAAAAAAATTACCCAAAACACTTCTAATAAGCAAGAATGTAATTGTTGGCATCATAGTCAAATACCATTGCCCTGTCTTGGTGGAAAGGAATGAACTTTAGCTTTTGACTAGGCAAGATTTTCAGGTTAAAAAGGTTTCAGGAAGCAGAAAGAGCATGAAAAATGCATTGCTGTTTGCAAACTAGCAAAAAAAACTGGCTGACACAGATACTTCTCTGTGACATATTTAAAATTACCATTTATCATTCAACATCATTAGAACAAAGACTCCACTTACAGTACATCTTATCAAATGGTTCTGAATGTTTTTCTAAGTTACTCGGTGGCCAAAAGGCACCTTTCTAAGGAGAATGTTCTATTCCGAAGGACAGGCTGATGAAAGCCAAGATTGTGTTTTGAAGGATTTTTCCCCCTTCCCTGTTACTTAATTTTTCTTCAGTGCCGCTGTCTTTATAAAACAGGCATGTCATCATTTTTCAGAACGTGTTTTGACACTTCATTGATGTCTTTACTATAATCAGTTTTAGCAATTTACTGGTGTAGATATTTTTTCTTTTCATTATTACATCTAGTTCCTTCTCATTGTTACTGCTTGGTTTTTGCTTTTTCCCAGACTGGTGAATTTTTTGTATTGTTTCCATTTACTTTTTCTATATACATAAAACTAGAAAATTTATCTGGCATAGCTCGATTCCTTAACTCAATTGATTTGGGGGGGGGGGTTGGAAAATAACATGAAAATGTGCATGTGTCATTTAAATTATTGTGCTGGTGAGGCTGGGGATTAGGAGTTCAATAGGCAAGCTGCCCCAGGGAGAGAGTACTACCCCAGCCCCCTCTCACCACAGCAGCTTGAGGCCAGGTGAGAAATGCCTTTCCATGGCCAATGCAACTCCGGTATGCACAGCCAGGGGAGGGGTGCACACCCTACAGCTGGGTCAGATACAGGTTCATATGCCCCCAAGCTTCCCCAACCAGAGCAAGGAATGCAGCAAACTGTGTACTTTCCACTTGCTCCCTGATGAAGATGAACAGTCAGAAATGTTCCCATAGGAATAGGTTGAGGGCTTCAGCTAAAGGAGGCTGGGGAGGAGGGAGGCGTGGACAGTCCAGGATGGTGTCAGGGAGTGCACTCCCAACCAGCCTCTTTCACCTGCCTGGTAATTCTGTCTCTTTTCTGTAGGATATTCTAAGAAGCAATCTCATTCCAAGCACATCCCATTTTCCTGGCACAGCCAAACCCTTGCCTTGCTTTAAGTTATGATCAGAGGAAGCTGCATACCAAATTTGGTGATCTTACTGTTTAGGAGGAGTTCTTGAACAGACAGACAGAGTCTCTCAAATATATAGTAGCTTTCAGTCTGAATAGCTCATCAATTTAAAATGCTTTAGCAGGGATCACTGATGGATACAGTAATGTGACACTTCTGTAGGTGACCCACGATGCCTCAGGAATTCACATTACAAATACCAAAACACACAGGTTTAGATCTACTTTAGGGTAGTTATATTCCAAAAGCTAGGACTTCATACTCCAGCATTGTTAATCTGAGACCTGTGGCAAATATTACATTCACTTAAAAATAATTCTGGATTATCCTGGATTAACGCAGAGTCAGGGCACATGTGGCGCATTGAATACAGTTCTTGCCTTGTATTCTTCTGATGAAATAATTAGAAATAATCACTCCAGTTACTTCCCTCAATTTTTCATGGCTTTTATCTCCTAGTTTTAGCTCTTAGCTTTATTTATTTAGTTTTCTTATGCCTTTAGACTGTAACTCTCTTAGCCCTCAGTCTCAGACCTATTTTCAGTCTGGCACTGACCTAATTAATATTCTGTAGCTCTGCACAGGTTTACAGGCTATGGAAATTACATTCTTACTATTATTTTATTAGCATGGCCTAAATTCTAGAAGTAGGTAGAAGACGAGTGTTTAAAAACAGATTAAATCTTCTGGTTTCCTGTCTATGTTAGGGGTTTGTATAGCTCCCAGCTCCATAGTATCCAAAGCTTTGCAGGTAAATGAGATATGCAAGGCCAGCTCCCGAATTATCTTAATGAAGTCTTCAGATCTCTGTTTCCTAGTTCAAGAGGCTCTGCTTGGAATAATATATATTTGAGGGTTGCTCATTTCTCTTGTCTACTCAGTTATACTGGGAATATTTTTTCAAAGTAGAGTGAGTTGGAGTTTAATGATCTTTATGGCATGCTATAAGGCAGGGGTGTCCAAACTTTTTTCAAAGAGGGCCAGATTTGATGAAGTGAACATGCGTGAGGGCCGACCATTTTGCCTGACATTCTTTGAACCATTAAAATTAAATGCAAATTAACTATTTTATGCAAAGTTTATTGCAAACGGCATACTTTTCATTTCTTCACATGGATGACAAATCTAAACAGGTGTTAAATCACTCTGCCTTTCATATCTGAAGGCCAGATGAAAAAAAAATCCAGGAAGCTGAAATATATGTCAGGAACATTGTAAAGTACATTACATATTATTGGTAATAAAGGTTGTCTGTCAACTTTTAAGTTAAAAAAATATGAACAGGAACATAACACCAAGTATACATGTTGTGTCCAAATATATTTATAAATGATTTAGACCAACTGACATTAACTGAGATTTTACAATGTATTCACATCTCAATACATATGGATTCGTTGGGGGCCATAAAAGATAGATATTGCCAAATTACCTGGGGGGCCGTATTAAACCGGAACACGGGCCGCAATTGGCCCGCGGGCCGGACTTTGGACATGCCTGCTATAAGGTAACTACAGTGCCTGAAAGAACTCATTCCATAGACAGATTCTTTTGACCATCAATGTGTCATCTCTAGCTCTCAATATAGGTTTGTCTTGCATTTGGGGAGAAGCATTCTGTACCACAAAAACATAGCTCTTTTAGCAGGTCATGGATGGAGATGCACTCTCAGAAGAAACTGGGCTCTTACCCATCAATTCCACTGAAGATCAGGATCCAATTCTGTAACTGATACAGGAAGCAGTCTGAGAGCCAGTGGTGAGGATGCAGGAAAGGCATGTCAGCCCAGGCCATGGAGGCAACAGATTTTCACTTGGGAAAGGATGTGGAACTTGGAATTTCCAAAGGACATCCTAGCAGACATTAGACACTAGTAGGACATGACAGAGAGTGGTGAAAAGCATTTAGCTGGCAAGTAAGCAAGCATGACTCAATGATTTGGGTGAGACTGATTTGAGAGTAGTCTAGATAGGCAGCTTTTATTGACTTTCATCCACTTCTGCCTTTAAGTTAAACACAAAGCACTAGACAATGTCCCCAGGTACTCAGATATAATGGGTCTGTCAAAAAGTCACACAGATACAATTATTTTTGTTTCCAGGACCAAGACTGTTCTTAGCTCATGCTCAGAATGTGACATGCTTGCATAGGTATGGATGTTTACTTGCTTTAACCTTGTTAATAACTCATTTTCTATTAAACACATTTTTTCATAGCTTATTATAGGACAGACCTATAGACCTTAAGGCCAGAAAGGAACATTATGCTCATTTAGTCTGACCTTCTGCACATCACAGGCAGAACCCCAATCATCCCTCATGTAATAGACCCATTAGCCCTGGCTGAGTTACTGAAGCCCACAAATCAAGACTATAAAGTACCCATCTTTCCCCATTCATCTTTTCTTGGAGCCACCCATAAGCCCAGTACTGACAAGCCTCAGAAGCATATGGTGTAAGAGACTAGTACAGCACATTGATGCAAATATTGATTTTCCTGCATGAATATAGGTAAGAAGTTCAAATTTTGCATTAAAACGGCACATTCATTTTACCATACCACATCAACCACCATGTCAAAATAAGTAGTGGCTGCCATTGAAAAGTGGCCATTTCCTACACTCTTGTATTTACTTTTGACCTGGTATGTCCCATGCATCAAATATACCCCCAGAAATTGCAGACAGTTTTATTATCATTCATGGGTACTGCCCAGTTTGAAATGACACTGGTTATAGCAATGTCCTGTGGATTGCTATATTTCTGGGAACATATATGAGATTGCTTAGTGTTGACGTTAATAAACAAGATGCCAATGTAAGCTAATTTGTTTCCAATTATACAGACTAAAATTGATGGCTGCCATTGTCTAACCCTGTTTTCTATTGTTATAATGATATTAACTTTAACCATCTGGATTGAAATTTTCCAAGCTGGATGTCTGACTCAGGCAGAAATGTATTGATAAATTTCAGTCAAAACTGCTTAGCGATGTAAGAGAATGAGGCTAGAGAAAGTACATTGCTGTGCCCTTGTTAAAAAATTCTGGCAACTGCTTTAAAGAGTTCTAGTGTTCCCCAGGTTTTGCACTTTCATTTGGGCATTCCCTAACTTGTGAGTGCATCATTTTGCAATCATAATGTCCTTTTAGTCTAGTTTTTTTTCCATGTGTGATTGTTCAGTACATTGTGAGAGTGAAAAATACAGATCCATGAAAATGCTACAAACATTAAGGGGATGGGGGGGGGGGGAAATCACTAAACATTCTGGGTGGGATTATAAAGCAGGATCATAACCACCGTGGAGTGAATGGTACAGCCATCTAGGGCATAACACTGAGAAGGGATAGAAAAATAGGACAGAAAAATTATGAAAAAATGGTAGCAGATGGAGCCTTGTAGCGGGCATGGAATTGCCACCCTTCCTTCTGCACTGCTACTGGCTGCGGTGCTGCCTTCAGAACTGGGCAGCCAGAGTGCAGCAGCTACTGGCCAGGGTATTTATGCCATTCCTCCATTGTCCATTGACCCTTCTATTTTGGTAGTGGGCAGAGGTAGTTCCTGCCCCTTTTCTGTGCAGGGGCTGAGGTGGGCTACACAGAAAATGGGGCTGAGGGATGAGCTACACATCTTGGGAGTACACACACTTATTTTTCTAACACTCAGCACTTAAATGTGTTATCATCGTTGCCCTCAAAACGAGAATAAAAATATACATAGACTGACCCATTTTAAATTTCATCTATGGCAGTTCACTGGTGCAACATTTATTCACCAAATAGAAAAACCCTGACACACTAAATAAATGATATGAATAATAAAAATAAATGCAAACTTCTGTGGAAAAATTATTGGTTAAATAATGCTGATGGCTAATTGCTTTAAATCAGAGAATGCATTGTATTATATTTTAAAATTAGCCATTAGCACAAACTATGAAAACAAAGCAGCATCGCACACACTACTATTTAAAGCAAAACAAACAACAAATGATCAGAACTAAGTACACCTTTCTTCCCTAGATAGAACCTCTATTTCCATTCCAGTCAAATCTAAACCCAATCAATCACAATCTTATAATTCAAAACATTTATCAAGTGCTGAACACTCTGGCACTGAACCAAGAAAGGCATTCAAACTGTGCTTAACTTTAAGAACAAATAGTCCCTTTGACTGTACATGTGCTTAAACATAAGCTTAAATTTAAGCACATACTTAAGTGCTTTAATGGATCAGTGCTCAGCATCTTGCAAGACTGAGTCGTATATATAGTAGCCCAGTGTCTGTGAGTCTGTAACGCTGAAATGCTGGCTGTTCCCTCTGGGTGGCCTGTACTGCATGGGGTGTGCGGGGCCCAAACGGCCACTTGCTCTGCTTGCTCCCTCGCAGCGGCCCGGCTGAGCAGCGCAGAAGTCAGTCGAGCGCGACGGCAGGAGGCAAAGGGGGGCAGGGCGGTGACATGCAGCATGACAGCAGCTCCAAGCCCCACCCCCTGGCTGTGAATGTCACCGCCCTGCCCCCCCTCGCCTCCCGCCGTGGCACTAGGCTGACTTCTGCGCCACTCAGCCGGGCCGCCACGCAGGAGCAAGTGGCGTAAGCAACCATTTGGGCTCCACGCTCCCCATGCAGCATGGGGAGTGCAGAGCCCAAACGGCCATTTGGGCTCCGCAGTCCCCGAGTGAGAAGAGAAAGAGAGAGACAGAGAGGGAGGCAGCAGGTGGAGGAGAGCTGAGAGAGAGAGAAGGGGGAGGCAGTAGGAGGAGGAGAGAGAGACACGGAGCGAGAGACCGGAGACTCAGGAGAGAAGACCGACATGGAGGAGAGACCTGAATATCCTGTCTTATGACGGGCTAATTGGCTAGTTAAACTATAAACTAATAAAACTGGCACAAACTGAGCCAGGTAATAGCTACTCTGATTTTTAACAAGGGAAGATGACCCAAATAAAGAGTTATTCAAAAGGATGGCTAGTAATGAGCTGATCCAAACAGAAAAGTTGTTCGCTAATTCCTGGAGACAGATGCTGAAAGGAACTCAAGGTGAGATCAAGGAATGAGTTCCACAAGTGAGACCCTTCTTGGTTCTAGCAGCTACCTGTGATCTGATACATTTAGAACCTCACTGCCCATAGTGCACAGACCAATGGTCACCAAAATACCTGAGGCATTGATTAATTATCAATTTACATCTTCTATCTAAAGAACAGGATTTGACAAATAATTATAGGTGTAAAAAGGCCTATTATTAAGGGTCAGAGAGTCTGACTATGGCTATACTTTTGTTGCACCCGTTTAATTCCCAGGGAGGAGCATATCATTATTCAAGGGCAGAACTTGATACGAAGATACTGTTTTAAAAAGTAATTACTCTGATGTGCCAGCCTATACAATGTTCAAATGACATGAAATCATTGAGGGACTGACTCCCACATTAAGGCTATGTCTACACTATAGAGTTTTTCTGGGATACCTCCAGTATCCCAGCAAAACTCTGCCACATCCAGGGAACGCATTTGCTCTTCTGAAATTTTTTTCGGAAGAGCAGACATGCTTTTTTGGCATCCCTGTAAACCTTGTTTTACAAGGAAGAAGGGATGTTCCGAAAAAGGGTTTTTTTTCCTGACTTTTGGCCCCTTGTAGATAGGCCAAATATCAGAAAAGCCTCTTCTGAAAAAAGAAGTGGAAAAAGCTATGCAAATAGCAGTTTGCAATTTGCATAGCTTTCTCCAGAAGAATAGTATAGTACAGACATAGCCTAGGGGGCCTTTAACACTGTTCTAACTGAGTAAAGTAGGTCTGTGCGGTATAAGCGTCATTTACTCCCTTTTTGCTGATTGAGCTGTGAAAAAATGATAATTGGGCTTCAAATTTTTTTAATTAATAATTTTACATAAAATGCATACATGAATTATTTTTTCTTTTTGCATTTACAAAACTCCAAAAACAGATCAAGCCTTTTTTTTTCCTCTTTTTTTGTTGAAAAACTGTACCAAACCCAGAGCAAATATCTAAGCCTAAAAAGATAAGATCCTAATGGCCAAGATATATTATATAGAACTGTTTACAGAGCCTCTAATCATAGCAGCATTTTTATGCAATAGAACTGAAATACATATTTCCAAAAAATTCACCCTTTCAAAATACAATAAATTAGATATGTAAAAATAAGCTATTACATTAGTTTTAGTTTTGAATTAAATTGTTACAGGTGTTGGAATTTTGTAGCCTATAATGTTAAAAGCCTGAGTTTTTAAAATTATTTAATATTTACTAGGGTGCTGTGTCCTCTGCTTACTTTGCTTGCCTAACCCCCCCCCCGGCTGTTTTTGCTTTGCCGAGAGAGCCTGTTGACACTGATGATGTCATTCTGTCACCTGGCAGGAACATTCTATCATCCGTGAGGAAAAACTTATATATATACATATATATATATATACATATATATATATATATATATATATATATATATATATATATATATATATATATATATATACACACACACACATATACACACACACACACACACACACAGAGAGAGAGAGGGGGGGTGACGCGTTTTTAAAAAGGTGTAAATGTATTTACATAATATTGTGTAATGATTCAGCATATAACATACAGGTCTATCAATCCTTTATGTAGATTTTTTCCCTGGAAAAAAAACAAATGTTTAAGGCACCTTAAAGCTGACAACAGTTCTTAATTCTTGGTTTTGCACAGGGTCTAGGATCAGTGTGTGAAAATACATTACATATGTGCTGCAATAGTTCAATATAATAAGGCAAGTTTAAGAAAAGTGTGCGCAGAAGTTAAGACTGGTGATTATGGATTTTAAATTGTGACTTTCCTTTCTGGATGTTGATTATAATAGAAATGTAATACTAAAAAAGAATAAAACATCTCTAGTTCATTAAAGTGCTCTCTCCCAATCAAGTTAATCATCACAGTTGAAAGCAAAATATACATTTAAGTGAGATCAAAAAGGAAAACTAGGAACAGTCAATTATTTTTGTCCCAAGTTTCTTGGTCAAGACATAGTTAACATCCAGATTTCAAAGAAAAATTTTTCACACTGCAAGCATCCCTGTTCAACAAATACATACAATTCTCTGTATTAGCAATACAATCAGCACCTACTGATATTTTAATGAAATGAAAAATAAAATAAACTATTTTATAACCTAAAAATAACCTCAGTTGTAATAAATTATAGCTGAGACTTCGAGAACATATTCAGATAAAATGTTAAATAGATGCAAATATTAGCATGAAAACCCTTTCAGGCAACTGTTTTAAGTTTTGAAATTGTTTTAAATTTACAAAAAAAATTTAACTGGATTTGTCAAATAAAATTACTGAAGATAGCCAGATATGTTTGAAACTTTCAATCCTTTTATTACTTAATATTAGTATGAAAGTTTGAATGAAAGTAACACTTATGTACATGAACTCTCTATCTTAGCTGTGCAATTCAAGAGTTTCCAATAACACTCACATGGATTAAGCTAACAAACCATGAATAATTGCTGTGATATGCCTATTAAAATTGTAGTATTGCTACTGAAAATATGCATGAATAATGTATAATTATATACTCACCATCAGGGGGCAAAGTGACAAATTCTCTGCTGGACAAGGGCCTTGACTTGATTGAACTGACTTCAAACCTCAAGAAAACCCCAATCACCCTTCACGCAGCTCCCCTCCCCTAACCACCCAATTGCCTTTCACCCAGCTTCCCTCTCCTAACTCCTGGATCACTCACCACCCAGCTCCCCTCCTCCAACTCCCAAATTATCTGCCAATTCCTTGCCCACCACAGCTGAAAAGGCTTCTGCCACCCCCTTTCACTGAACCATGAGATAAGAAGGAAGGTCCTTTCATGGATCAGTAACTGCTTAAAATAATGTTCAACATATTCATAAATGAGCTGGAAAAAGTGGTAAACAGGGAGGTGGCAACATTTACAATTAATACAAAATTACTCAAGATAGTTAAGTGCAAATCAGCCTGTAAAGAGTAACAAAGGAGTATCACAAAACTGGGTGAATGCATAACAAAATGGCAGATGAAATTCAAGCTTCATAAATGCAAAGCAATACACATTGTAAAACCAACTGCATTAGTCCTTTGAATAAAAATTGCCTCTGTGCAGAAACATGGAGACTAACTTTTTCAGAAACTAAATTTTTCTTTACCACATCCAGCAGGTTGCTTTATACAGAGACTATAGCCCCAATCAGGATTCACAGCTCCATTATAATAGACAACCTATATACCTACCTTTTAAAAAATTCTGTTTCCAAAAGCTTTCCCTCTAAAACACTTATTTCTGTTATCATTGTGGTATATATCCACTAACATTAGGCTTTTATGTTCTGGGTATGCTATCGCTCAGGAAAGAGCTTATATGATCATGCCACCAAATTAACCTTTAACACTTCTTCCTAATTTACCTAGTGGCTCTACTTCAAATGCAACTGGATGTGGAACTGGACAATTCTATTTTCTCATTGATAACTCATGTGATACCACTTAAGCTCATTGCACATTTTTTTGTTATTTGAAAGGGCCTCGTGCAGCATTTTCATGTGTATTTTTTCCCAAACATGTCCACAGTCCCAGCTTTGATTCCCCTCCTCCCCTTCTATCTAAAAAGTGCAATATTTAGCTGCACAATCATCTGGCAGGAAAGATGTCAGTTCCAACGTCTCTCTACATTTGTATCTTTAGCCCCTGCTAATTCTTCAGAAGAAAAGTCTGCAATTGAGCAAATTATTCCCCTACTTTTGCAATCTGATTTCACTTTGGGAAGGATTTGGAACTTGGAATTTCCAAAGGACATCCTAGCAGACATTAGACACTAGTAGGACATTACAGAGAGTGGTGGAAAGCATTTAGCTGGCAGGTAAGTAAGCATGACTTAAATGATTTGGATGAGGCTGATTTGAGAGTAGTCTGGATGGGCAGCTTTTATTGACTTTCCTCCACTTCTGTCTTTAAGTTAAACACAAAGCACTAGACAATGTCCCCAGGTGCTCAGATATAATGGTTCTGTCAAAAAGTCACACACATACAATTTTTTTTGTTTCCAGGACCAAGACTGTTCTTTGCTCATGCTCAAAATGGGACACGCTTGCACAGGTATAGATGTTTACTTGCTTTAACTTTATAAACTCATTTGCTATTAAACACATTTTTCCACAATTTATTATAGGACAGGCTATGAGCATTGTCTTTGATGTGAAGTCTAAGGTGCAATAGGGCAGGGATTAGTGACAGGCCGTTTAGGACTGGGAGTAACCTGAATATTGTTGTGATTCCTATCCCTTTTGCTCTAATTCTTGGTGTAAGACACCACTTATCACCTTGCCAGAAATGGATGGCGAGACAGATGGGAATATCCAGGGGGTCTGTCTGGGACTCCATGGTTAGGCTGCAGTGTTTACACTTGATAATTGGTCGGTGAAATCTAAGTGAAGAACTCAGTTTGGGGGTTGTGTCCTGCACTGTAATGGTCTGCCTTGAGGCTGGTACTCACTCTCCTGAATTGCTGCAGGCAACGTGACAGGGACACTGACCCTCCTTTGTGTAAATAACTTGAGATCTATAGGGAAATCCCATTGATCTTGGGGTATTCCAGTTTTGGTAATAGAGCTCCCTGCACTGCCAGAACACTGCCTCCTACAGCTCCTTCAGAGTAGGTTGGAATTAGGTGAGTTCCTCTCCTTTGACATACATTAGTCGGGATTTCTGTTCCTTCCAGGCCACACAGCAGTGGCATTATTTTGCTA
This sequence comes from Pelodiscus sinensis, assembly GCF_052426305.1. Taxonomy (NCBI): domain Eukaryota; kingdom Metazoa; phylum Chordata; order Testudines; family Trionychidae; genus Pelodiscus; species Pelodiscus sinensis. The sequence goes on along the minus strand of NC_143052.1, from coordinate 163,637,844 downwards.
GTATAACTGGTCTTAGGGAAAAAACTCTATGTAATAGGGTGCACACATCATAAAAGCCCTTCCCTCTGGCATAACATTTTGCTTCCTATATAGCATCTGCTATCCACAGTGACTGTCATGGTGAAAATCTCTTCCCATTATTCACAGTGCTCCCTCTTCGGGTACGTCTAGTCTACATGCCTCTGGAGATAGAGGCATATAGATTAGACTACCCGGCATAAGAAAATGAAGCGTCGATTTAAATAATCGCCGCTTCATTTAAATTTAAATGGCTGCCGCGCTGAGCCAATCGGCTGTTTGTTGGCTCAGCGCTGTAATGTGGATGCTCCGCAGTTGACATCAAAGGCATTTGTCGACCTCCCAGGTATGCCTTATCCCAGGAGGAGGCATACCTGGGAGGTTGACAAATGCCTTTGATGTCGACCATGGAGCGTCCAGACTACCGTGCTGAGCCGACAAACAGTTGATCGGCTCAGCGCAGCAGCCATTTAAATTTAAATGAAGCAGCGATTATTTAAATCGACGCTTCATTTTCCTATGCCGGGTAGTCTAATCTATATGCCTCTGTCGTCAGAGGCATGTAGTCTAGATGTACCCTTCATGACTCAGTCCTTCAGCAGTATCAGTATATGGTCCACCCCGTGTGAGGTATCAAAGTCCCATCAGACCAGTTGTCAGAATGGCACCTCCCACAGTCTAACCATGATCTACATGCTTCAGGGGGTAGCCGAGTTAGTCTGTACAGGATAAACTTAAAAAACCTTCCTTGCTTCTATTTCTCTGGGCTTCTTCCTATGTTTCCCTTGTGGGGAAAGAGCCCAAGATGACAATTCCTCTATGGTCAACCCTTCTTCCAGGACTAGGACAGGACTAGGATCTCTTTCACACTCTCCAACCTCCTAGCCTCAAACTTCCTCTGTTGGTATCCCCTTCCCAGCTTGACTTCATCAGCAATTAGCATCCATAAGCCCCTAATCTCTCAAAGGAACACTTGTGTAAGTTAATTGGCCTGGGCCACTGTAACCCCTTCAGGGCTGGCATGAGTGGCACCTTATCTCAGTTTTCTAGACTTAGGATGCAGAAATCCATGAGAATCAACTATATATTAACTAATGGTAAAAAAGCAAAAGAAAACCTTCTAACCATGCCCACAGGGGCTGGTGAAAAGGTTTCTTTGCTTTTGTGAAGTGATGAGTCATCCTTAAACGAGAGCTTGATTAAGCCACATGTGGGGAACAGGTCTTCCTGTGTTGGGCTCCAGCCAATCCACAAGGAGCTGGGCTGGTGACTCTTAGAGCCGGTATATAAGCCTCAGGCCCACCAAGGATGTACCGGGTGGGGAAAGGAGGCAGCTGCTCTGAGACCCAGTGATTCTAAAGAGCCTAGTATTCCTGGATGCTGCTGCCACACTGTGACCCTGAGAGCACCCTTCGCTGCCAGAGCGCAATACACTGTGGGTGGCTGTAAGGGCTGGTTGCCCCAGCCCTGCCTCTTCTCCCTGAGGTCCTACCCCTTCCAGGGGAGCAGAGCCCCCTTCCCCCCCAAAACACACACAGTGCACGGGGCTGGGCATGGTTGTCAGCTCCCCTGTTAAGTCTCCCAGGAGCAAAAGCAGCTTGATATCTTTTATTGCTTAGGACTTTTCCCTGCTTGATAGTGATGGCAGATTTCATAGACATTAGCTTGCTCCAGCTCTAGCCTTCCCCTCAGTCCTACCCTTGCTGTTTTCCATCAGGGCCATCCTACACATATGCAGAATATGCAGTTACGTAGGGCACCTGAAAATTTGGGGCACCACTTGGTCTTAATGTTGACCCACCCACCTCTTCTATCCTTGCTCCATGGCTTCACTTCCTCCAGAGAGGATCTAGTTAATTTAAAAATTAAGGAAACGCGCCTAGTCGGGGCCTTCCTTTATGATCAAGCATAAGGAAAGCTTTGAAAATAAGTGGTAAGGCTAGAAATAATAAAGTTGGGAGGGTGCCTGGCTCAAAAAATTGAGCTAAGGGAAGTTTCTAACAAGAAGGCATCTGACCAAGAGGGGGTGACTTCAGGTGGCTTTAAACCAAACCCAGAGAATCCATTTTAAAATTAGCCAACATGACCGCAACCCACACTCTTACATGAAGCCAGCTGCAATGGGTGGTAGGGGGAGAGCTGGACAGCAAGAAGGAATGGAGTGAAGGCCTTGGGGAAGACAATCTGTTGTAAATCTTGTCCAGATTAAGACTGGAAATTAGAGTTAACCACCTCCAGTTAGTTTTGAGCTGAAGTTAGTAATTAGCAATTATATCACTTGTGAAAGGGAATAAAAAGTAAACTCTCAAGGGGTCATTACTAATATCTGCCCAATCATGCTCGAGCCAACCAATATGAGTCTAAGCATCCCTGAATATAGCCCATTTAAATGTCTTAATAGAATGTTTATAAAGGTATAGTTACTGTTTAGATGTAGTAAATTGCTTATTTTAAGCACTTGTGTATGTACCATTTGGCCTTTGGATTTAATAAAGGAACTTATGTTTAAATATTTGATGATTTCTCATGCTGTTCACTTCAGATATTAATTCTAACAAAGCTAGAATTGTTACTGCTTTGCAAACAGGCCATAAATATTTTTAAAACCATCATCAACTTTTAGTGATATATATAATTTAAATTTTTAAGAAGGAACTTTTCAACATCCGTGCCATTATACCTCAGTTCATTACCAGTTCAACAGGTGCCATTTGTCTTTTTCTTCTATGCTACTGCTCAATGTCATTCAAGCAAGACCACAAACCTGCTCAGCGGGAACTGCTCTGACTTAATGTAAACATCAAGAACTAGGGAGAACCATACTGCTGGCAGAGCAAGCCAGCCTTAAATACGTGCCAGGGGTTTAACACTATAGTCACAAAGCAAAACATCCACAATTCAGTAATTGTCCTTGAAACAGAAGGGTGGCTTTGTGTATAACTTGTATCACCTCCAGTACAGATATACATCACTTGTGCCAGCAGGTCAACATCTCTAATGAGGGATGGTGTATGCTCTGGCAGAATAAAATATGTCTGACAGTTTTAGATGCCCAGGTTACAGGAATTGAGAAATATGATGGATTAGAGGGACTAGGTGAATAAAACTGGATTGGGACACAAAGTAACATAAGAACAATAATGTATTGTTAGCTTGTCTCTAGAAAACAGAAAACCAAGGATTGTGGGAAGATAAGTTGTCAGACTTAAATGAAGGATGGAAAGGTACCCAGAATGCTCTTAGTCACTCAGCCCCAACTGAATGGAGTTCTGATAAAATCTCTTATCTTGGGATACAGAACCCCCTGTCTGGAAGTTAGGACAAGCCTGTCAGCTGGGGGTCCTAGAGGGCCAGATCTAATCAGTGTAAATCAGCCTAGCTTCACTGGAATCACCAGCTGAAGATCTGCCTGTTTATATGCATCTTCCTTTCCTTCTGTTCTCCTTGATTTTGGCTCCCAGAAGAGAAAACCCCAAAACCGCAACAGCACCAGCCTCCTACCTTGTGCCATACAGCCTACAGCCACTACATCAGCATCAGCATCCTGGAGTCAGAGAATGGGCTGCTGAGGGGGGAGGGGGAGAAGTGGAGTCACTGCAAGGGAAGGCATCAGAGGTGGTAGTGAGCTAATCCCCAGAACAACCAGAATTTGGCACCTGCAATGACTAGAGCATCCCTTGACACAGAGATGTGCCTTTTGCCATCCCAATGAAAAGTTGCTCAGATTTGGCCAGGTTATAAACATTTGTAAAACCGCAGTTTGCATGAGTTTGCTCGAAATCCTGTGAAAGTTGATAGCTAAAATCCAACTAGCCCAGTCTCACTGAGCATGCTCCATCCCCTTACTGCTCCTAGAACAACATGGGGTCACCCTGATTCTGGGGACAAACCAGTGAATTTGGGAAGATACAAGGTGGAGAAGAAGCCATCTTGGAATTCATCTGTGTTTGCCTTGAAGTGATTTATTAAGAGCAGTTCAAGCAACAAGCTTTTGCCCCTTGAAAGCAGAAACAGATCCGGTTGCTAAGCATTCCAGGAGAGGACTGGAGCCCTTAGGACTGATGGGTCCTGGGACTAGGTTTATATTGGGAGTCACTCTGCAATTAATAGCCATAGCTGGTAAAGGCCAAGGTGGGGCTGTTGTGGTGCAGGCAGGCTGCTGGGGTCAGAGTGCTGAAGTAGGGCAGCAAGGCACTCAGGGAACTATGTGCTTGCAGGCTGGCTGTGGGGGTTTCAGCTGTAAGTCATAGCAGGAGAGCATTCAAGACACCCAAAGTTACCAGAGCAGGCGGTGATCCAACCTCCCACTGATCTGAACTGCACCTCAGAACATGACAGACACTCACAGAAGAGTGATCCGGCCCCTATCCCCTTTTGTTTATATCCTCAAAGCTCAAATGCCTCTCCACTCTCAGAGGTGGCCCTCAGACCTCACAGTGCCAACAGATTCTCAAATGGTCTCCCATTCCTCAGGTATAGACCCCGAACCCAAATACGAACTTTTCTTTGCTGCAACCACCTGTACATTGACCATGAGAAAAACAGACAGTTCCTCCTTTTCTCTTGTTCCTGAAATGTGTATGGAGAATATCAGACCCTTCGTTTCTCCTGCAGACCCAGCCTTCAACAGTACGAAGAGGTTGCCCCACAGAAATCTCCCTAATCACATCTTCATAAAGTGCTAATAGTGCATTGTAAGGGTGGGTCTACACTACAGGGAAGCCTCAAAATTAGTCCAACTCAGGCTTCCCTAATGTGGATGCGCTACCTTGAATTAGAGCCCCAGGAAGCACTGGGGAGTAATAACAGACGTTATTTCAAAATAACAATGTGAGCGTCTACACCGCAATTGCATTATTTTGAAATCATTTTGAAATAACGGGCGGCTTTTTTTTAAAATCTGTAAATCTCCGTCCACAAGGAATAACACTTATTCCAAAACAGCTATTTCAGAATAGTAGTAGAGTGGATGCTCCCCTGCTACTATTTCAAAATAGCTCCTCCTCAGGGCCATTCAAAGTAATTATTCCCCAGTGCTTCCTGGGGCTCTAATTCAAGGTAGCTCATCCACATTAGGGAAGCCTGCCTTGGACTAATTTTGAGGCTTCCCTGTAGTGTAGACGTGATATTTTGAAATAAGCTCTTTTGGGGGAAAAAAATCCCAAATAGCTAAGGGTACGTCTAAACTACATGCCTCCGTCAACGGAGGCATGTAGATTTGTGTATTCGAAAAAGGGAAATGAAGCCGCGATTAAAATAATCGCAGCTTCATTTAAATTTACATGGCTGCTGCGCTGAGCCGACAAACAGCTGATCAGCTGTTTGTCGGTTCCGGGCGCTAGTCTGGATGCTCCCCTGTCGAAATGAAAGCCTTTTATCGACATCCCCTGTAAACCTCATCCTACGAGGAATAAGGGGGATGTCGATAAAAGACTTTCAGGTTGGCGCGGCGCGTCCAGACTAGCGCGCGGAGCCGACAAACAGCTGATCAGCTGTTTGTCGGCTCAGCGCAACAGCCATGTAAATTTAAATGAAGCCGCGATTGTTTTAATCGCGGCTTCATTTCCCTTTGCCTATCTGTCTAATCTACATGCCTCCATCGACGGACCCTAATAGTGCTATGTAGACATACACTAAGAAGCTTGAGTAGTGGTTTTCAACCTATTTACCATAGTGGACTACATATGCAGCTCTCTCTGTGGTAAATGTGCCAAAACTACACAACATATGCACTACCTGTATAGCCATGAGGATGTCACATGGGCTGGAGATACATGCTGATTGGGCTGCAAGTGGTCCATAAGACAAGAGAGATATTCAAAAAAACAAATGTAGATTATTTTGGTGCATGTGTGCTCTTTTTAAATGCTTATGAGTGAATATTCATCAAGTCATAGAATACTAGGACTGGAAGGGACCTCAAGAGGTAATAGAGTCGAGTCCCCTGCCCTCATGGCAGGACCAAATACTGTCTAGATGATCCCTGATAGACATTTATCTAACCTACTCTTAAATATCTCCACAGATGGATATTCCACAACCTCTCTGGGCAATTTATTCCAGTGTTTGACTACCCTGACAGTTAGGAACTTTTTCCTAATGTCCAACCTAAACCTCCCTTGCTGCAGTTTAAGCCCGTTGCTTCTTGTTCTATCCTCAGAGGCCAAGATGAACAAGTTTTCTCCCTCCTCCTAATGACACCCTTTTAGATACCTGAAAATGGCTATTGTGTCCCCCCTCAATCTTCTCTTTTCTAAACTAAACAAACGCAAATATTTCTTATTCTAAGAAACCAAATAAATACATGCCTCAGTTCTATCTGTCCATAAGGTTTATCAGGGAAGATGATGCTCACTTAAATTAAAATGTTGGCCACTTTGAAGATGTAGGGCCCAATTCTCTCCTCACTCCAGTTTTACAATGCATGCTCTATTGCCTTCGCTCCTAGTTTAGAACAGCAAAAACATGACCAGAATCACTCCCATAGCTTTGCACACATGCCCCTTTCTCAGCAGAATCAATTTCTTGTGTCATGCTCTTCTTCAGCAGACAGTTATGCTTTTATACTCTGCTAGGTTCCCAGGATTTATTTTTCTGGGCAATAGCCTGCCCTATAAGTCAGTGAAAATAGGATGGTAAATCTGCTAGAGCATAATAGAGACTTTTTTATGTCACAATAAATGCATTTTGAAAGCAATAAATGATTACATTTCTAAAGTCACGCTGAATAGGGTACAACTCTATAGCTCTTTCTGAAGTGGGATGTTGCCTAGTTAGAGTGAGAAATGGTTACAAAAAAAGGTAAAAGCAATGTTATTTGGGAGGTAAACTCCTGATCAAAAGCATGCACTCAACTTCCATGTGCTTGATTGGAAGCTCTGCATGGATATCTCCAAGTAATATTTTTTGGGATGCTGTGCTGAAAAATGCAACTCAACCACCTAGACTGCTCAGGTAAGTGTCTCTCTGAGACCCTGACCTTTCTGTGTGCTTCGTGTAGAGCACAGAGCATCAATCCTGCTATCTCCCCTCTTGAGAGCCAGTATTTTACCATTGGAGCTAATTCTCCTAGTTGTCAGGCAGCATCCTGTCTCCAGCCCTGCCATGGCTCACTTCTTCAGTGGCTGAGTGGGGTAAGGGGCACTGAATGGCTCAGTCCCCCTGAAAAGAAAGAACAACGACCTGGCGTGTGTCTCCCTCCTCCCTTTGGCAAACTTCCATTAGAGAATGCAAGCATTGATCTTACATCCACTTGCATGCAAAGTAGATCCACCATTTGAGCTGATCCCTCCAATGAGAAGCTGGCCCTGACTCACCCATGTCACACCAGAGGACACCACATCTGCCATGTGGCCTCTTGCTCCTTTCTGAAATACCATGAGCCAGTTCAAAAGCTTGATGTGTGTCACTAATATTGTCAGAGTTGTGGGTTTGGCACCATCTGCGGACCAAGGAGGGTGATTTGGCTTTGCTGTTACAATGAAGGAGACTCACCTCTCTCACCCCAGTTCTGGGTGAGTGTTCTACTGCTTGAGCTAATTCCCCACCTACAACTGGCCAGTCTGGTACCAGGGAAGCAAAGAGCTGACGCCAGGATCTTGAGCAAAATCACACAAATGGGGTGGCAGAAATGCTGCATGTGTTGGGGTCATGCAGCCATCAATAAGAAACAATTTGGAGGCAGCCTGGGTTGGTTACGCCCGGTATGGTAGAAGGGGAGTCACACCATGTCAAAGAACAGAGCTAAAGATTAAAAAATGGTTTGTTTAGAATGGAAAAAAGAAGGCTGAGAAGGGAGATGATAACAGTTTTCAAATACATAAAAGGTTGTTACAAAGAGGAGAGAGGCGGTTTGTTCTTGCAAGGGTATGAAAAGACGTAAGGGGCTTAAATTGCAGGAAGGGAGATTTAAGTTGGACATTAGGAAAAACTTCTGGGGTAGTTAACCACTGGAATAAATGGCCTAGGGAGACTGCAGAATCTCCATCATCATCGCCGATTTTTAAGAGCAAGTTAGACAACATTGGATGCATAGGGGATCAATGACATCTACTCTGGAAGCAGAGCAGTCACGCTGGGTCAAAAAGTGGAAGGGGGCAGGTATTGGAGGCAGCCAGGGTCACTGAGTTGTCAACAAGTGCCAATCTGCAGGCAGAAGGTTCACCTGGATTCACATAAAGGAAGCCTGGAAGTAGCAGGCTCATGCGAGGGATCAATGAAGAACAATTTTGAGGCAGACGCAGTAAATCAGCACCTGACTAGAGTCAAAGGATTCACATGGGGTCACAGAAAGCAAAGCTTGAAGTTATTGGGGTCATGCAGGAGTCATTGAGGAGTGATTTTGAAGCAGCTTGGGTCAATTACTCTTCATATGGGAGGCAGAAGAGGCCATCTGGGGTCAAAGAGAACAAAGCTGAAGTTATTGCGGACATGTAGGAATCAATAAGGAAACATTTGGATGCAGGCAGGGTTTTGTCAGGGACAATGAGTTCTAGTATGAAAGAAGGGTCATATGGCATCTCAAAGAAGAAGGCTGGAGGCACTAGGTTCATGCAGGGGATGATTTGGGGGACAGCTTTGGTCAATTAGTGTCTGTTTGGAGACAGAAAGGAAACAAAGTCATGAGAGCAAAGCTAGAATTACTGGGGTCATGCAGAAGTCAGAGGAAAAACGTTAAGTAAAGCAGCCTTGCTTTGGGGGTCATACGGTACTAATCTGGAGTCAGAAAGGTCACACAAGGGTTACGACGATCTGCCGCTGTTGATCTTCCAGGGTTCGAATAGGTCTAGTGAAGACATGCTAATTTGAACTGAGAGGGGCTCTCTGGTCGATGCTGGTAGTTTTGCTTCCACAATGAGTAAGGGAAGTTGAAGGGAATGTGTTCTCCCTTAGAATTCCTGCTGTGTCTACAAGCTACTTCGACTTCAGCTATGTACCTCAAGTTGCGTATCTTAATTTATCCTTGTCCTGTAGAATACAGACATTGATCCCTTACAGCTCACATGCTAAACAAGCGCTTTGCCAGCTGTGCCACTCCCGTACCTGCAGTAGCAGCAGTGGAGGAAAAAAAAAAAAAAAAAAAAGAAGGATTTGGAGGATACAGTGGATGACAATTGGAACATGAGTCAGCAATGTAATGCACAGGGTTTGACAAGCGGCAGCGAGCCCCGCTCGCCAGCCGCACAGTTTGGCACGCTGCGCATGCGCAGATTGGCATGCTGCGGTGCCGTGCCGGGCTAAAATCTACTCGCCACAGGTGAGTCGATTACCCTAATTGTCAAGCCCTGGTGATGCAGATGCTAAAATGCCTAATAATTTTCCTTCTGGAGTGTACCAACAGGAGTAGTGTATGTGTGACAAGAGCAGTAACTGTTCCACTCCTCCTGGCACCAGCCAAGAGTTGGACAGATGTGGACCAAGTGGAGAGACTTTGAAGAGCACAACAAAAGTGAAAAAAAGTCAGAAAATCTGACTAATGAGGATAGGTTAAAAAAATAGGCCTGTTTAAACTTGAGAAGAGAAGACAGACAGGGAACCTGAAACTAATCTTCAAATCTGTTAAGGGGCTATTATAAAAAGGGTGGTGATCAACTGCTTTCCATGTCCAAAAATGGTAGAAGAAAAATTAATGGGCTTATTTGCAGCGAGTGAGATTTAGGCTAGTTATTAGGAAAATCTTTCCAACTCGAAGGACAACTAAGCCCTGTAATAGGTTTCCAATGGAAGTTGTGGAATCCCTCTCATTGAAGGTTTTTAAGAATAGATTAGACAAATCCCAGTCAGGGATGGTCTAGATACACTTAGTCATGCCTCAGTTCAAGGGGTTGAACTAGATATCCTCTGAGGGTCCCTTCCAGCCCTACATTTCATAGACTATTAGGACTGGAAGGGACCTCGAGAGGTCATCGAGTCCAGTTCCCTGCCTTCATGGCAGGACCAAATACCGTCTAGACCATCCCTGATAGACATTTATCTAACCTACTCTTAAATATCTCCACAGATGGATATTCCACAACCTCCCTGGGCAATTTATTCCAGTGTTTGACTACCCTGACAGTTAGGAACTTTTTCCTAATGTCCAACCTAAACCTCCCTTGCTGCAGTTTAAGCCCATTGCTTCTTGTTCTATCCTCAGAGGCCAAGATGAACAAGTTTTCTCCCTCCTCCTTATGACACCCTTTTAGATAACTGAAAACTGCTATCATGTCCCCCCTCAATCTTCTCTTTTCTAAACTAAACAAACCCAATTCTTTCATAGGTCACGTTCTCTAGACCTTTAATCATTCTTGTTGCTCTTCTCTGGACCCTCTCCAATTTCTCCACATCCCTCTTGAAATGCGGTGCCCAGAACTGGACACAATACTCCAACTGAGGCCTAACCAGGGCAGAGTAGAGTGGAAGAATGATTTCTCATATCTTGCTCACAACACACCTGTTAATGCATCCCAGAATCATGTCTGCTTTTCTTGCAACAGCATCACACTGCTGACTCTCATTCAGTTTGTGGTCCACTATAACCCCTAGATCGCTTTCTGCCGTACTCCTTCCTAGACAGTCGCTTCCCATTCTGTGTGTGTGAAACTGATTGTTCCTTCCTAAGTGGAGCACTTTGTATTTGTCTTTATTAAACTTCATCCTGTTTACCTCAGACCATTTCTCCAATTTGTCCAGATCATTTTGAATTATGACCCTATCCTCCAGATTAGTTGCAACCCCTCCCAGGTTGGTTTCATCTGCAAACTTAATAAGCGTACTTTCTATGCCAATATCTAAGTCGTTGATGAAGATATTGAAGAGAGACGGTCCCAAAACAGACCCCTGAGGGTCTTGTTAAACCTTTCCAGCAGGATTGTGAACTATTAGTAACTACTCTCTGAGGGTATGTCTACACTACAAAGTTAATTTGAACTAACAGCCGTTAGTTTGAATTAACTTTAATAGCGGCTATACATACAAACCGCTAGTTCAAATTTAAATCAAACTAGTGGAGCGCTTAATTCGAACTAAGTAGTTGGAATTAAGTGCTGTGTAGCCACTCAATTCGAACTAGCTGGAGGCTAGCCGATCCCAGGTTCCCCTGGTGGCCACTCTGGGCCAAACCAGGAAAACTTTTGACCCCCTCCCAGCCCCAGAGCCCTTAAAGGGACAGATTCTGGCCATAGTGCCTTGCCAGTTGCCAGCATCCAGCTAGCAGAACCCTGCACCTGGCAAAGCATGAGCCAGCCACCCGCTGCCACCCGCTGCCACCTCTTCCCAGGACCAGGCTGGCAGCTCTCAGGAGCCTTCCCCGGGGCCGCAAGAGGCGGGCACCCACCTGGTCTAGTGCGGAGATCATGGACCTCATTGAGGTTTGGGGGGAGGACTCCAATGTCCACGATCTCCACAGTAGGCATAGGAATTTGGCCATCTACAGCCACATGGCTGCCAGCCTGGCCACCAGAGGCCACCTGCGCAGCCAGTGTGCTGCAAAATTAAAGACCTGCAGCAGGCCTACGCTAGGCGCACCACCCTGCCTGGAACAGCCACCGGCACCCAGGCCAGCAGGCGCACCCGGAACCTGGAGGAGTACCAGAGGCGGCACCTGTGGCTAAGGGGGCAGCATCTCGACAACCAGGAGCACTGGGTCCGTGAGGACCTGCAGCTGTAGCAGCAGAACTTGCAGGCTCTGGAGGACCAGGGCCGTGCCTTCTGAGGCCACCTCCAGACCCTGGTGTACAGGTTCCTGCCTCCTCCTGCTCCAGCCCCTGCGGCTGCCCCAGCTTTCTCCTCCTCCCACCCCTGCTCCCCCTCCCGCTTCCTCTGCCCCCACCCGTCCCTCCTGCTCCACCCTCCACACCCACTCCCCCCCCCCCCCGATGCCCCCGCACCCGCAACGGGAGAGCCAGCAAGACCCCCAACCCTGAGCTTTCCCTTCCCTTCCTCTCCTTGCCTCCCCCTTCCAGCTCCCTCCTCCCAGGTTTCCCCCTCTCCTCTCCCACTCTCACTCCCCTCCTCCCCCCACCTGAGTTCTGTGAAATAGACATATTTGTTGGCAAAACAGGTGTTTTTATTTTACATTAGGAAGGGGGGTTAGGGAGGGGAAAGGGAAAGGAGGGGAGGGTGGAAGAAAGACCCAGTGGGGCATGCCAGGAAGAGTTCAGTCCTCCTCCACCTTGAAGCTCTCCCGCAGGGCTTCCCGGACCTGATCAGCCCCCCGCTAGGCCTCTTGGATGGCGTTGGTACGGGGCTGCACATGCAGGCCAGCCAAGTGTTCCGCCTCAGCCATCCAGGCTGGCAGGGAAGCCTCCCCCTTCGTCTCACATAAATTTTGCAGCACACAACATGCTGCCACCATGGGAGGAATATTGTGCTCGGTGAGGTAGAGGTGGGTGAGGAGGCATCTGAAGCGGGCTTTCAGGCGTCCAAAGGCCCCCTCGACTACAATGCAGGCCCTGGTGAGCCTGGCATTGAAGGCCTGCCAAGAAGGGTTGAGGTGCCCCGTTTACGGCTTCATCAGCCAGGGCTGTAGGGGGTAGGCCGCATCCCCCACCAGGCACACAGGCATGTCCACATCTCCAACCCTGATGCGGCAGTCAGGGAAGAAGGTCCCCGGTGTACAGCCTCTGGCACACAGAAGAGTTGCGGAACACCCTGGCATCGTGTGCCTTGCCAGACCAGCCCACACTGATGTCCGTGAACTAGCCCCGGTGGTCAGACACGGCCTGCAGGAGCACGGAGAAGTAGCCTTTCCTGTTGATATACAGGGAGGCCTGGATGGGGACATGCGTCCCGTCGATGGCCCCCCCGCAGTTGGGGAAGCTGAGGGCGCCGAACCCCTGGATGACCGTGTCCAGGTCAGTGAGGCAGACAACCTGCGGAGCAGCACCCTGCTGATGGCCTTGACCACCTGTAGAGAGAGACACAAAACCAAGAATCACTGGGCTGCCCAGGTGGCTGGGAGTGTTCATTCCCTGGCACTGCCCTGTGCCCCACTCCCAGAAGCAACCCCCGCTACAATCCTGGCCACCGCGGGTGGTGTGTAGTACAGCTGGGACAGACCAAACCCTCCCTTGCAGGGCACTTTCACCTCCTCCCCCCTGTTTTCCCTGGGGCAGCCCAGCCCCTCCAAGCAGCACCCCTCCCCCCCAGCCGGTGAGTGCAGTACCTGCATGAGCACTGCTCCAACAGTGGATTTCCCCATGTCAAACTGGTTCCCAACAGATTGATAGCTGTGCGGTGTGGAAAGCTTCCATAGGGTGATGGCCACCCGCTTGTGGAGGGGAATGGCGGGCCTCATGCAAGTGTCCGGTCACCACAGAGCAGGGGCGAGCCACTCGCAGAGCTCCAGGAAGGTGTCCTTCTTCATCCTGAAGTTCTGGGTCCACTGTTGGTCTCCCCAGCACTCCAGGACGATGCGGTCCCATGAGTCGCTGCTGGTGTCCAGACGCCAGATGCAGCAGGGCATGCTGGCGTCCGGGCGCTGCTGCGGCACCTCCATGGCCCCCAGGGAGGCCAGTGGGAGGTGCAGGGGGCTGACGTGCACCAGACGGTGCCAGGCAGCCTCCAGCCATTGCTGCCAGGCTTGCAGCAACAAATCCAAAAACTGCACCAGAATGCCCAGGGGCAGCTCTGGCTCCATGGTACCAATTGCTGCGGTGTCCCCAATGGGAACGACTGAAATAGACAGGCAGAGAGGAAAATACTTTACCTCGGCGAGGTAGGCAAGCCAGCGGAAAAGCTGAGAACCGGCTGTCCTGGGGGGGTCCCTTTAAGCACAAGCCTCAGATAGCCTCAGACACCAGCCACACAAAGCAACTACTGATCCGATGCCCTGATGGAACCGGTTTCAGCTGGCCTTACATGCGACCCAGCATCCAATCCGTGTGGATGCGCTAATTCAAATTAGTTTTTGGGTCTAGATGCGTTATTTTGAATTCGCTTTCTTTGATAGGATAACGGGTCTTGTGGATAAGGGAGAAGTCGTGGATGTGGTCTACCTAGACTTTAGTAAGGTGTTTGATACGGTCTCGCATGATATTCTTATCAATAAACTAGACAAATACAACTTAGATGTGGCTACTATAAGGTGGGTGAATAAATGGCTGGATAACCGTAATCAGGATATGTCTACACTACAGCGTTATTTCGAATTAACTTATTTTGAATTAGTTAATTTGAAATAAGCTATCAGATTAGTTTGACATGATTTGTTCTTTACAAATCTATGCTGGCTGTTCCCTATCACCTTCCAAGTGTTTGCAGATGATTTCCTTAATTACCTGCTCCATTATTTTCCCTGGCACAGAAGTTAAACTAACTGGTCTGTAGTTTTCTGGGTTGTTCTTATTTCCCTTTTTATAAATGGGCACTATATTTGCCCTTTTCCAGTCTTCTGGAATCTCTCCTGTCTCCCATGATTTTCCAGAGATGATAGCTAGAGGCTCAGATACCTCCTCTATCAGCTCCTTGAGTATTCTAGGATGCATTCCATCAGGCCCTGGTGACTTGCAGGCATCTAACTTTTCTAGGTGATTTTTAACTTGTTCTTTTTTTATTGTCTTCTAAACCTACCCCCTTCCCACTAGCATTCACTATGTTAGGCATTCATTCAGACTTCTCGGTGAAGACCGAAACAAAGAAGTCATTAAGTATCTCTGCCATTTCCAAGTTTCCTGTTACTCTTTCTCCCTCCTCACTGACTAGTGGGCCTACCCTGTCCTTGGTCTTCCTCTTGCTTCCAATGTATTTATAAAAAGTCTTCTTGTTTCCCTTTATTCCCATAGCTAGTTTGAGCTCATGTTGTGCCCTTGCCTTTCTAATCTTGCCCCTGCATTCCTGTGTTGTTTGCCTATATTCATCCTTTGTAATTTGTCCTACTTTCCATTTTTTATAGGACTCCTTTTTTATTTTTAAATCATCCAAGATCTCATGGCTAAGCCAAGGCGGTCTTTTGCCATATTTTCTATCTTTCTGACACAGCGGAATAGCTTGCTTTGGGCCCTTAACAATGTCCCTTTGAAAAACTGCCAACTCTCCTCAGTTGTTTTTCCCCCTCAGTCTTGATTCCCAATCAGCTCTCTGAGCTTACCAAAATCCACCTTCCTGAAATCCATTGTCTCTATTTTGCTGTTCTCCCTGCTATCCTTCCTTATAATTGTGAACTCTGTGATTTCATGATCACTTTCACCCAAGCTGCCTTCCACTTTCAAATTCTAAACCAGTTCCTCCCTATTTGTTAGGATCAAATCTAGAACAGCTTCCCCCCGGTAGCTTTTTCAACCTTCTGAAATAAAAAGTTGTTTCCAATGCAGTCCAAGAACTTATTGGATAGTCTGTGCCCTGTTGTGTTATTTTCCCAACATATATCTGGATAGTTGAAGTCCCCCATCACCACCAAATCTTGGGATTTGGATGATATTGTTAGTTGTTTAAAAGAAGCCTCATCCACTTCTTCCACCTGGGTAGGTGGCCTGTAGTAGACTCCTAGCATGACATCATCCTTGTTTTTAATCCCTTTTAGCCTAACCCAGAGACTCTCAACACTTCCATCTCCTATGTCCATCTCCACCTCACTCCAAGTGTGTTCATTTTTAATACATAAGGCAACACCTCCTCCCTTTTTTCCCTATCCTTCCTGAGCAAGCTGTACCCTTCCATACAAACATTCCAATCGTGTATTATCCCACCAAGTTTCTGTGATGCCAACAATGTCATAATTGTACTTATTTATTAGCACTTCCAGTTCTTCCTGCTTATTACCCATACTACCCATTTTTATGACACTGACCCTATAAACTGGTATGCCTGATATATAGTGAAACAACAAATAGTCTAGTAGAACCTTAAAGACTAACAAAACATGTAGATGGTATCATGAGATTTAGTGGGCACAACCCACTTTTTCAGATGGCTCATGACACCACCTACATGTTTTCTTAGTCTTTAAGGTGCTACTGGACTATTTGTTGTTTTTTAAGTTTTTCCTATCACAGACTAACTCAGCTACCCCTTTTGTATAGAGGAATGACACTGATCAAAGGGGATTCCATCTTGCCTTGGCATAATTGATACAGGCAGGTTAGATTAGGTCACAGATCTGGGGGGTCTACATGAAAAGCCACAAACTGTATGTAGCATTCCAAGACAGAACGGTAGCATTATATCAACAAGCAAGAGGACATATCATTCCTTCTGAGAAGAATGCAGTCCTGCAGTAGTGCTGGTGCACCCAGGCACAAAGTTGTGAGTAAATCCTTTCCGTCAGCTGCTAGGCCATTTCAGAGTAGAATGATATGCTGAGGGGAGAACCGTTAGCAGTTCCCTGATCAATATTGCTTGTGTGCGAATTTCTCTTATTACAGTCATCAATATTCAGGATATCCCACCCTTTAACTAGGGCTCAACAGAAAGTTTCAATTAGTTAATTTTACTTTTCATTCTGATATATTTGTACAAAGTTTGTAATAGGGATCACAAGAGAACACACGAAGCAAGAAGCAATTAGAACATTAGTTTTTTACATTTAATTCAATGTCATATTAACAGAAGGTCAATATTCAGTTTTAACGTGAAATGCATGCTAGCAAAAGCGTTACTCTTTTTACCTGATAAATGTTTGTCACTATTGTTTTAGTAGGAGTCCTCTGTGTATCTCACTCAACTTATGTGCTTTCACTTTTTGCCTAGTTGGCACTGTGTTTCCAGAATGAGACTGGAAAGCCTTGATTAAAAAGTCAGACAAGTGATTCTGTATGAGAAGGGCAGTGCTGGTCATACTACACTCATCATCCCTCTGGAGCTTTTAAAAAAAAAAAGGATTTTGCAAATATAGAAACAGAAAACGGAAGAATTAACCTTTTCCCCAAACAATGATCCATACAAATCAAGATGTACTTCATGCACACAAATTATGTCCTATATATAAAGAGAAAATAGACTATGGAACATTGATATCTCACAAAAAGACCATTCCCCTCTTCCAATTAGTTTTACAACGCCACTTTATAAACTATGTAATACATAAACTGATGGCTAAACAGAGAAATAAATCTTTTCCAGAGAATAAGGATCATTTCTCCTGCATCTCCAGGCATACCATATTGCAAAATTATCAGACTTAAGTGCCTAAGTGAGGTATCTAAATTAAATATAAGGACTCCTAAATAAGTGGCCTGATTATCTAAGTTTCTGAATTCTCAGAGTGATCGGTCACTGACTTTCTATTTACATCTTTTATAAGAGAGATGGACCAGAGACATAATGTTCAGATCCTGAGCTCAGATTACTTAGTTTTTCAGGATTAAAGATTCTTGTTTAAAATCCTCACAAAGGTAAACATAAGCTTCAGTGCACAGATACAGATACGAACACTCGGAAAATCTGTGAAAAAATAGGCTTTGGAGCTGTCTCTACTTTGAATCCATCTCTTATCTATCACAAAACTGGTGAAGAAATGGCAGCATCTCTCTGGAAATTCATATATCAAACTGACTCAAGAAATTACCAAAGATGAATAAATAAAATATCTCACCCTTTCCCTGACTGCAGCAGTTTGAATCCTTGATGTATCAAAAGCAAAATGTGTGTTCATTAATGATCTGGGTGACATGTCTTGTTCATATTATCCGACTCCTGTTCAGGTAGAGAGTCCTGACTGAAAAAAAAAAAAAAAAATAGTGCCCTACCAATGTACCATGTTGTGATATAAACAAGAGAAAACATTGTAGAATGCGACATGCATGATACCTATTTGAGACGATGGAAGGTGAAGAAAAATCAATTTCATAAGATGAAGATGGCTTTAGCAGCAGATGTGCTTATAGTAAGAATTAATTCCACTTTGCAAGGAAATGTAGTGAATTGACACACAGGGATCAAATAAAGCACCACAAGACCTGAAAGTTCACAAGACTGAGTCCAAGGACTCAATTTGACTTTGTGTTTTGTTTCCAAGATTCATGCTAATGAGACCTGCAGCACCACTGCTGTCCCTATGGGTGCGCCAACATGGGAAGTATGTGTGCACCCACACACTTTTGATTGGAGATTTGAATTAGCTGCATCTGCAGGTCCACACCTGTGCACCAGGCAGCTTTGTGCCCAAAGCAAAGGAACAAAGGGAGAAGAGTAGGTATGGCAATTTCATTGATTTCTAATTAATCAGTATTATACAGTTAGCTGCAGTGATGTCAAACACAGGTAATTAATGAAATATCATCAAAAACCTGGGTCTGTGCATTTATCAGCCAAGACTTACACAGCCATGCTTCTGAGGCAGGAAAAGGCTCCACCATTTTACATCCTGCTTACAGGGCTAACGTGGCAAACTGACTTATAGCTAAATAAGCATGGAACAGACAACCCAATACCTGCTTACTGGGTGTTCATGAAGCAAAATGTATTAAAAGGGGTCACATACAAGAGACCTACATTTCCTCAATAAAGAGTAAGTATCCGTAGAACCCTGTGCAGATACAAAAATTTATATCTGCATCTTCATCTGTATTTACAAACATTAGCCATGGATATCCACATCAACAGCCATGGATATCTGCAGATATAAAGCAGACATCTGCAGATTTTGCAGGGCTCGAAGACCGAGGTAAGATAGCACCTGAATTATTCTTACAGGGAGAGATCACCGACACAGAACATTTCAAAGGCTAGCTCCCATTTTAGCCATCGGGCTTTCTTGCACAAGAAATTAACATGGCTGTCTACACTGGTCCTCTTGCGCAAGAATACTTGCATAAGAGGGCTTATCCCTGAGCGGGAGCATGGGAGTATTTGCGCAAGAACCACTGATTTTGTACAGTACAAAGTCAGTGTTCTTGCAAAAATACTCACGGCCAGTGTAGACAGGCGGCAAGATTTTGCGCAAAAGCAATTGCTTTTGCGCAAAATCATGCCAGTCTAGACGCAGCCCCGGAGACCCAAACTCTTATTACATGTTAGTGAAATGGGTTGGCATGCATTTGTTGAGTACCTCCTAGTGGTTGGAGGTAGTACTGCAATCTTTTCCCCACTCTTGGCATCCCCTGTAGGTTGCAGACCTTGCTAGGTGAGTATTCAGTGGCTCAACCCTCCAGTGAAGTCACACAATCACAAATGGACCCTTCCCAGCATAGCAAATGGTTCACCAAACTGTCAGCCCTCACCAGGGTTTTCAGGAACATCCCTCCCAATCTGATTAAGGGAAATTCTCTCTCAACCCCAAATACAGCACTATGTTAGACCCTAGGCATGTGAGCAAGAGCCACCAGCCAGACACTTGGGAATAAATTCAATGTAGTAATTTAGAATCGTCCTCATGTAGGTGTCCCATCCCTGTCCTTTGGGGATATTTGCTACTAGCAGTCACAGATGGGGACATGTCATTTTAGGCAATCATATTATTCCTTCCATAAACTTTTCCAGTTCAGTCTTGAAACCCATCAGTTTTTTCCCATACTGCTCCCCTCGGAAGGGTGGTTCTAGAACTTCACCTATTCTGATTTGTTAAGTCATTCAAATGTTTTGTAAGTGTGTTTCACAGTACGAGAGATAACTTTAGGAAAAAGTAGGCCTAAAGCTGTGGGTTCAAAGTGAAGTGGTTTCTTTATGTGGGTCAGTAAATTCAATGGAGGAAAAAAGTAATCCTTGCCTCTATAAAAAAATAGCATTGGCGCTCTTTCCCTACCTCTCTCTTCTCAAGCTATCCCTATATTGTTTTTTCTTTTTATTTTAACTTGCAGTTCTGGGGTCAATGGAATAAACAAGCATCCCCAATGGAGAAATGTTTTCTTAAATTTCTAAATGCTGCACTTGCTCACCAGTTGCCTTCATTTAGGAAAGTGCACTGGCTAAGCACTTAGCAGTCTATGAACTCCTGCATTTTTTCCCCACATAGCGTGACTTGATACCCAAGGGCAGGAAAGCTACCCTCTCAAACACAGAGCAAATGCATTCAACTTGAAAGAGACATGGGCATTGTCATTGGCCTCTGGAATCAGCTTGTCAAAAAGGAGAGAAGGAAAGTGGGGAAGGAATGATGGGAAAGCAAGAGCAAATGATAGAATACACTGTTCCATAACTCAGTGTCACAAGAAATGTTTCTTCCTTGTGTTTGTTTACTAATAAAGATGTCAAAGGCATTTTGATGCTTAGGATTTTTCATATGCGCTTCTGACATCCGACTGCTTTTCATTATATGAGCGAGAAGCATGCCGAGGGATTTTGTTTTGTTTTGCTGACTTGTATTTATGAATGGAAGGTCACCCAAGGAACTGTGATTAATATAAAGGTATAGCACTTTCCAAAGCAAGCAGAGTGACTTGTACTGTCGGCTGGTAAATAACTATCACTTGCTCTGAAAAGTAACACTGGATCCAATCCTGGAGGCTACCTCCTTGACAACAACCCTTTTTCCCATTGCAGAGGGGGAGATGGGTGAACTGGCCCACTATCTTTGGTGAAACACATAGGGCAGAATGCCTTGAAGGAGGGGAGAAGACACATTGGACACCCCATCCTGTAGAAAGCTTTACAAATCTCAGCCTAACCCTTAATTCTGAGGCATGCTGTGAATTATCCCCTGATCAGCCACACTCAGGGCACGTCTACACAGCACCATCATTTCGGAATAACGGACATTATTCCAATATACAGTGTGCGCGTCTACACTGCAAGCCATTACTTTTGAAATAATGTGGAGCTGGAGGACTTACTCTGATACCTGTAACCCTCGTTTCATGAGGAATAAAGGAAGTCAAAGGAAGAGTGTTTTTCCTGCAGTGCAGACAGCGCTAAAAGCCGAATTAAGCTATTTTGACTTAAGCTATGCAATTGACGTAGCTGAAGTTGCAGAGCTCATCTTGACTTGAGCCCTGCTGTGTAGGTGTGCCCTCACGATAAAACAGTGAAACCCAGGGCAAAACAGAGGAATCTTTTCTATTTTGATACCTGTGGGGAAAAAAATCTTGGCAATGGCTAGACTAGCGATGGGCAACCTGGACTAGCCAGTGGGCCACATAAGTGACTTTCCTTCATCTCAGTGGGCTGTAAGATGGTAGGGTAGGTTTTCTAACTGTGCTTCCAAAATTTGCTGGGTGTGCCAACTGAATCACAGTGGTACGTGCATTGGATGCAGAGGGATCAGAGTCAACATTGTGCAATCTGCATGCACCTCACTTCGCCTTGCTTTACCTGTGTGTCACTTTAGTAATACCAGTAAGAAAAAAACCTAGGTGGATGGAAACCTGCATAGTCTGGCAACCCTGCATGTGGAACAGTAAACAAAATGTCTTACAGGCCACACATAGAACTTTAATGGGTTCCATGAAGCTTTTGGGCCAGAGGTTGCCCACCATTGTGGGCACAGTTGGTTTGCTGCGAGAATTTTTTTATACTCTTATCACTCTTTTTTCTTATAAAAAAGAGTCGGCCCCTTTTTTTGTGTTCACACTATCCACATGTTGTCTGTAGCCTTGCATGTGAACTGCAACCTCTTTGGGCAAGCATTATATGTATGTACACTGTCTAGCACCATGCATTTAATAAAGAACATAAAAAATGTGTAAACAGCTCCCAATAATAGGAATCTTTTTCATGAAAATTGTGAATGAAACAAAGCATACACCAATGTCATGGGTAAGATATGCACAAGAGTCTGCTGTTTTAATGATAATCATAGAGATACAAAAGATGGGTAAGATGAATCCAAAATCCAGATCAAAGCACTTTCTTGGAAAAAAAAAAATCAGGATTTGGATCTGATTTCTGTAGCTCTGACTCAGCTCTAAACAATGTCATAGATCCATATAACATCCTGTACCTTTCTGATACTGACTCATCTGTAAATGTTTTTATCGGCTGTAGCTAAAGTAATATTTCCCCTGCCACTAGCATGTATTTGATACTTTCTATTCACTAAACTCTAGCAGAAGACCATTTGAAAAAATAACAACACTATCTCACAAAGACATTAAGTATATTGTTTCTCCCATAGGTCTTGCAAAACTTAAAAGAATTTCCGGATCTTTCAGTGTTTGCTGATCTTCTGACGAGAAACGCATAAGGAAGGAAAGCGATTTATAAACAGCTTTGCTCCCACCAACAGCTTTTACATTTTGATATTGTTTGCAAGACTCTTCCCCTTCTATCCATGCCTCTCCCCAAAATCCAACATAATTCTTCCTTTTGCTTGATTTATTGCAGCTTGTGATGGAAGCAGCCAACTCCACTTTCCCTTGCTTTGAGATCAAGCTAAATTGTGCATTGAAACAACAACTAGGGAAAATGAATCCTGAGCACAGTAGACCTAAATAAAAG
Organism: Pelodiscus sinensis; assembly: GCF_052426305.1. Taxonomy (NCBI): domain Eukaryota; kingdom Metazoa; phylum Chordata; order Testudines; family Trionychidae; genus Pelodiscus; species Pelodiscus sinensis. The sequence continues at coordinate 163,615,539 of NC_143052.1, read as the reverse complement.
ATTTAATTCATTTTTATTCACAGGGATAATTTTCATTCAATTTATGTATGCCATCGTGTGGCAGAACCGGGTAATGCTCATATGTTCTAAACCTTATTTAGGTCAGTTCCTCTGTAATTAACACACATAATGAAATAACTTGAATGTGGAAATGTTTTCATTTGAGCCAGCTGTAAGAAAGCCTGCTCTCAATTCCCAGGTAATAATAGCCCTTACTGCATCTAAAAACTGCTAGCCAGCTAAATAAGTGTATAGTGTTAGCCAATATAATTATCTGAAGTGCTATTACAAAAATAAAACCTTAATGAGTCTGCACAGTTTTCTTCAGAAAGTTCTGTCCTTCTGATACATACGCTGACAAATAACTGTACAGAATTCTATCCTTGAGAGTCACAGAAGAGCTCAATCCTGTTATACAGCTGCAGAGAGAGAGAATGAGCTTACTGACCACTTCAACAAATGAATCAACCTGATTAGCTGTCTAGTGCAAACTGCTGAGGGCCTAACATGGAGCGGTCACCTTTACACATAACAGCACAGGAAAATTACAATTTCAAAAACATTTAGACGCTTACACTAAAATAGCAAATCCAGTCATTTTCATGAATGTTGCTTAACACAATTTCATGCCCCCACAGCCTTGCTGAGCAGCATTTTCTGCTTCTCCCTCTTGACAAGGCTAAGATGAGTGATTAAAGCTGGCAGAGACTGCTCACCCCAAACAGAGCTGACTGGGTGATACTTAAAGCCACAGCAGCCTTCTGGTTGTTAGAAAGATGTGACAGAGACATCAACCCAAAGAAGGGATGTGAACAACCAGTCGACTATCCGATCAGCAAATGCTTATTGGATAGTCGACACACTAGCCGACTAGTCGCTTCCGCCCGTTGCTGCCTCTGTCAGAAAGAGGCAGCAAGTGGTAGGGGGAGTAAAAGGGGTGCTTCAAAGCAGCAGCAGCACGTAGAGCCCAGGGCCAGACCCTGAGCTCCAGGCGGTGCTGCCGCTTTGAAACACTGCATGGAGCCTGACGATGGGCTCCCCATGGTGTTTCAAAGTGGCAGTGCCAACGTGGAGCCTGGGGTCAGCTGGGGACCCCAGGCTCCATGTGGCGCTGCCATTTTGAAATGCCATGGGAGCATAGGGCCAGCGCTTTCACCTTTGAAGTGTAGCAACAGCCCCAGGGTGGAGGTGCCCTATCGACTAATCGAATAGTCAATGCAAATTGCATCAACTATTCGATTAGTCCATTAATCTGAATTTAACATCCCTACCTCTGAGTGAGCAGTTGTAGGTCAGACTTGCCTGAACATGAACACAACCCAAATTTGGTTCTGGAAGATCAAACTCAGTGTCGACTCTTTTTTATTCAAGAATAATTTTAAAGATTATATTCTAGAAGCTGTAAAACAAGGTTTGTGACTAGATAATAGACGGGCTATGTCTAGACTGGCATGATTTTCCGGAAATGCTTTTAACGGAAAAGTTTTCTGTTAAAAGCACTTTCGGAACAGAGCGTCTAGATTGGCACGGACGCTTTTCCGCAAAAGCACTTTCTGCGGAAAAGCGTCTGTGGCCAATCTAGACGCACTTTTCCACAAAAAAGCCCCGATCGCCATTTTCACAATCGGGGCTTTTTTGTGGACAACAAATCTTAGCTGTCTACACTGGCCCTTTTGCGCAAAAGTTTTGTGCAAAAGGAACTTTTGCCCGAACGGGAGCAGCATAGTATTTCCGCAAAAAGCACTGATTTCTGACAGTAGGAAGTCAGTGCTTTTGCGGAAATTCAAGCAGCCAGTGTAGACAGCTGGCAAGTTTTTCCGGAAAAGCAGCTGATTTTCCGGAAAAACTGGCCAGTCTAGACACAACCAAGGTGACATAAATGCCACATCACTGTCCACAGAATGAATATAGCTTTATAGCTGGTGTGCGGCAGAATTCTGATTTCTGCCTTTCCTACCTGCCATATCCCTAATGTTCCCTCTGCACCAGGGGTCAGATTGATTGGCTGAGAACCAGCTATACTAGCCCTAGGATTCCTATGGATTCTTCAGCTGACCTGCTAAGGATGGTCCCTTTACAGACCCCTTGTGCCACTGCTATATACATCATGTGGCAATATGAGTGAGCACCAATCAGAGCTGCCAACGGGGGGGTGGAGGGGGGGAGGCAAAAGGGCCGGATGCCCCAGGGCCTGGCAATTTAAAAGTGCCACTCACGGCCACTGCTACTACAACAGAAGTTGGATCCTCACACAACATGGCTGAGCAGTATTAAAGAGCTATCTGGGGAACATTAACCCTCCCACCTTGCCCACGGACCTGGCAATTAATTGGCAGCCATAGCACAGATACAGTATCACACACACACACACACACACACACACACACACACACACACACACACACACACACAGAAAAAGACCTCCCCTCACAGCAAAAGGGCGTCTTTCCCCACACATAGGAAAAGAAGTTACACCAAAACACCGGGAATCCATGAACTTCGCTCTATACGGTAACATTGGCTTGGTTAAAAGAGTGACGAAAATGAACAACAGCTGGGAGAACCATCCTTATTGAAAGCACAGGGACTGTTAGAATGAGCATTCATTTTGCTCTCAGTTGCTGTAGTAGTGCAGAGAGAGAGAGACAGACCCCCACAGCTTCAAAAAAATCAAATAAAAGAATGATTTAAAGACAAACTATCTTCAGTTTCACTTGCAAGCTGATGCAGTTGGCAGAGACTTGGTGTAGTACAGACCCCCTATTTGGCAGTGCTAATCATAAGGGATACCGGATTCTGTCCCAGGAGTAGATTCCAAATTGTGCTTGGGACTAGCACTATGTAGAAATCATTATACTAATCCATTTTAGAGGTTGCAAACATCAAAAAGAGCAATTGAGTTACAGCTGTAGGTGAAAGAGTTAAGTGGATATCATCATGTCTATCCAATAGCCTCTTAGACAAGACATGAGCAAATTCCTTTCAGTACAGGTCTTAAAAGTACCCTTACCTTCAGTATCCTTTCTCCAACACACTAGCATTGCCTTCAAACCATTTACTCTCATTCAAAGCCAAAGCTAACTCTCAAATTGTGAAAGACAGCATCACGTGGGGGTCATGAGAATGAGATAGCACTGTGCATCAGCTGCAGACTGACACCATAATAGCTAAAATCAGCTTGCAGATGCACAACACTGAGCTCAAGGAAAGAAGCAATATGGTAATATGGATTCCCACCTGGAGCTCTCAGGTAAACACCAACCACACAAAACCACTGCCTATAATCAAGCAGTGGGCACCATTGATTTGATCAACTTAATATATCGCTTGTATGTATCACTTGTATGTATGCCCACACATACACACCACACATCATTTGACAGCTTATTTTCAGTCTACTTTCGGATTAGGTTGGATGTGGTGCTATTTCTACTCAATATAATCATCCTGCACTACAATCTCTGGAGAGTCCCTCAAAGCTCTGGCAAATCACACTTGGCATACTACAAAGCCTCAGCATTGAGTTGTAACAAGTATAGAGCTGGTGCAATGACATAGAGGTCACTGGGCTGCATGTTGAGGTTGTCACTGATGACAGTGCTGGGACTGAGCAGAATTCAGCTCACTGGTTGGATCATTAGCTTCCCTGACTGTTGTCAGGTACTGGTGGGTGGTGCGTGCTGATCCATTGCCCTCATATTGATCCACTGCCCCAACCAATATCACTGGAGCCTTCATGTTAGCCCTTTGTGCAGCTGCAGTACAATACAGATGACACACTTTGTTGATGAATGCCAGCAATTATCTAGAAAAACTGTATCATGCCACTGAAGATGCCATCACTTGGCTAGACAACTATGTGCATGCTAAGTAATAAATTACTTTGGCATGTATGCAAATCAGTGCATGGGAGAGTGAAGAGAGTTCTGATTACAAACACCTAATTGTGCAGTGACCCCTACCGGTACAAATAAGGTCTTGTAGCCTTCATGTCACTGGGCCATTAACAAGTACAGGAAACAATTCATCATCCATACTGAAATCTGCTTTACCTGTGTGAAAAAAAAATATCCTGATTTTTTCCGAGATGACCTTTTCATATGATCTTCAAAATTCATCTCCTTACATGTTGAGAGTTTGACCAGTTATAAATCCTTTTTGATGGCCATATTGATTGAAGCACAAATAATTCTGATTTCTGAGAGTCTTCTTCTCTTTCTCTCTCCGATCATACAATACTGCTACCAACTTCCTTGAGGCACAAATGGCAACTCTCCCAATTTGACAAGATCTCTGAAGCAATAAAAGCTCCCTTTGTTTTGGACAATACACACAGATTTTTCTTCCCCAATACCAAATAGAGATGACAGTCAAATCCTGTTAATGCACGAACAGCATGAAGAAATCCAGAAGAAGTGCATCACAAACCACAGGCACAAGAATGAAAAAATGTTTGTTACTTGTGCTGATAACAGGTTCCTGTTTCAAACCACATCTTAGCTATGTATTCCATTTTTGGAAAGTACTCAACACCAAGGACACAAATATCCATATTACAATTACCGTGGTTCCCTTGACACCAAAAGAGCCCGAGGGCATATTGGCACAAAGAATTCAGAAGCATTCTTGTGTCTGTTTCCTCAGGAATACCGTACAAGTCTTGGGCTTCTACATTTCTACTGAGGATGGGTTTGTTTACTACACCACTGGAAAAATATCCAACAAAGAGGAGTGTTTGCTGGGGTTGTGCTCCCAACCTCAGGTGCATTTTGAATCGTATGTTCACACAGGCACAGGGCATCCCTCAATCACTTGGTATTTCTTGCATCTAGCCCTTGATCATGTCCAGTACTGTCTTTCTACAGTTTTCACAAAACTGCTTGTGTCTTATCTGTCAAAGAATTTGGTTGCCAAATTAAATTTTGGTAAATCCTTTTTGGACCTGCCTCAAGTACCCAGCAGCCATTTGTGGAATTTGTCTCCAGACATTATTTGTGAGATAGCTGTGGCATCTCAGACATACACGGTGGCTTCTTTTTTGCATGCTTTTAGCTCATTGATTGTTTCATCCTGAGCTTCCAGCTGATGCCCTAATTTGGCTTTTTCTGTTCTTCTCAGTGTTCCATAAGCACAGGTACTATTCAGTGACTAAAAACAGTTGTCACTGAAGCATGCTCATCATCTCTCTGCACCTTGCTACGCATAGGTCTCTGTGGAAAACAATTTCTGGACAGGTGGCTGTTGTAACTGTCCCTCCTTTGCCACTGTCCCTCCTTTGCCAGACTTACATTTGGTCATGACCAGATCAGCAAAGGGACCTTGATTCTAGAAAGCACTTAAGCACATGCTTAAATCCACCCCTATACAGGACAACACTTCAGCTATGCTCTGAATGGAGATTTCCTGAATCTAGGCCTAAGAAAGGCAGAGGCCCAACTTGAAGATAGTAACTTGAGGCTCTTCAACTGCCTTTCAAATATCTGAATGAAAAGAAGTAATGTGACCAGAGAAGACGCCATGTTTATCCTCCCTTGGCCCAGATCTGTCCTCACCAAACACAGCCAATGTGGTCTAAAACCAACTGATCTTGCATTCAAAGCATCTAGAAAATGCTTTGCGGTAAGAAAAGTCTGAAACTGAGTGACACTGTTAGAATTAATCAAATCAACTATGTGGAAGAGATGTGCTCAATGAAATTTTGTATATGCAGTAGCAATGCGGGAAAGGCTCTCTTCATGTCCAACAGTGCCACAGTATAGCAAGTTAACATCACAACACATCCTATTTGGAAAGTGATTTCTGTCCACACAAGTCTTACCTTTACCCAGTGTCATGTATGCATTGCAGGTCATCTGGGTCAGAGATATATAAGGATACAGAGAGATAACTAAATCAGTTACAGGTTGCACCTCTAAAAACCGGCACACTCTGGTCTGGCACCATCCATGGTTCAGCAGGACCACAGATGCTTGTGGACCACAGATCTAGGGAGCCTAAGGGCTGGAGGGCCAGCCAGGGTCAGGGGAAACAGGGTCAGCAGCCCAGGGGCAGTGTGGAACTGGGGCTGGAGTCCCCTACCAGCCTGTGGCAGCATGGGGCCAGAGCCCCGCGGCAGCCCCATGGAGCACAAGGTCAGGACTGGAGTCCTGTGGCAGCCCATGACAAGTGGGGCTGGGTCCCCACTGCAAGAGCCAGAGCCTGGGCCATTCACGGAGCCCCCAGTAATTGAGCAAGCAGCCCAGCCAGGTTGCGGGGATGGGCAGAGGGAGCAGGCGAGGCAGGTGCTTGCTGGGGTAGCCTGCCAGCAGTAGGCAATATACTTGGGGGCCGGTGGCTGGGGACCTGCTCTGATCTGGCAAATTCTCCTGTTTGGGACCAGTAGGGGCCCAACAGTGCTGGACCAGAGAGGTCCAACCCGTAGTATGTTATAATTTTAAAAGTAAGATGTTTACCCATATTGTGTGTGTTTTATACAGGAAGAATGCTTGGAGGATGGGGTGGTTGGTTGGTTGGTGCCCCCTTTGATATTTCCTTGGTCACCATGGCCATGCAACCTCTGGATTTGCACCAAATTCCACTCAAACAAATTTAAAATGCATAACACTGGACAGACACCTCCACTGACAGACAAACCCCCTGCATCCTCTACCACATTTACTCTTGTAAACACTTACACATTCCAAATGCTTTATGTATAGCTAGAGCTTGTTCTGGTTTATATGTGATATACTAAAACTAAAAAGCAGAGAAGTGTCCAAGAACAAGACAAACTCTTTAAACAGAAAATACAAATGTGTACATCACCCGCTGTTTGTGGTGGATTGGATTTGTTGTCATTGTAGCTCTGTCTATGTAATCAGTAAGAGACTTCCAAAGGTCTTTAAATGTATCTATTTTACTGCGTATACTGCCGCCTTACAATATGCTGTTGATTGTGTTACTATTACACAATTACTATTCTACTTTGGTAAGCAGTGATTTTTTTTCCATTGCCTGTCATATAAAATATTGGGAAACAATTTAACTATTTATTAATAACTGTGGAATTCCACAGGAATGCTATATTCAATGATATGGCAGAAAAATGCTTGCTACAACAAATTTGTTATGGTCACTTTCAAAATGTTTGGACAACAAAACCCCAGCTCAGAGTTTTCACAGATAGGCACAGAAAAAAAATCATGTATACACCCTTTATAAAGATTCTATAGACATTTGCATGTTTACAATTTCCTATTGATCTTTTATGGCAGATCTGTGATTTAAGAACAAAGTCCAATATTAAGAGGACTAAGGTTCCTGGACTTTGCACCTAAATGACTTGTAGTCCTCAACGAGGAGAGAAAGATCAAGCAGACACCAGCGTCGTTTTGAACATTTGGGAAAATCCTTAATCTGCAGGCTAAATGCAATGAGTGTCCATCCAATCTATTGTTTTAATGGAGACCAGAAACAATACCCTAATGGTCCATAAGCAGTAAGGTGGCATAGGAGTCAAAAGCAAGTGGACAAATGGCTGAGCCAGTAGGTGCCATGACCTGTTTGCCTAATGTGGAAGTTGTCCTCAGACAGTCTTATTTTCACAATCTCTTGTCCTTGGTAGTCACCTCAGAACTTAGATATTGCCATACAAACCAGACTAGTGGGTTATTTAGTGTGGCATCCTGTCTCTAACAGTAGCCAAGTGTTTCAAATGAAGATGGAAGGAACCCTACCATTCGCAATCATGAGTAGTACACCCCTAATAGAAATTTCTTCCTAAACCAGGCAGTACTTAATTGACTAATCTCCTGTACCATAAGGATTTATATTCCTTTTATTCTCATTTCATTGCCATGCTTGCCTGCCAACTGATATCCACACCAGAATGGCCTAAATCAATTAGCCAAGTTCCCCATCTGATTGCTGGACTCAGGGCTCTTCAGTATCGCATATTACCCAGGCTAAAATACAAACAAAGACACCTATACGTTTCCACGAGCAACACATCTTCCTCATGAATTAAAAGGGGAACACCCCATAGCTGAGTCAGAAACAGTTATGGTTTGCTTGTGTCATTTGGAAGCTTGAGACTTCTGTATGTCATACGTCTTAGTTTTAAACTATAGCCCTGACCACTCAATTCTCATATATTGTGTACCTCCCTCTTTCCTTCTGAGCAAGTCAACACTCTACATTTTAAAATATCTATAGCAAAGAGTTTCTATAAATAATTTATACATCAGAGCTATTTTGGCTTTTGTTGGGCTGTGTTAGTTATTTGTCTTGGTAATCTGATTGGTCAACTGGCCAATTTACCCCACAGAAAGAATATTTATGGGGTAATTAGCACCATATTCTTCTATGAAAGCCTTGAAGTCCAACGTTATGTCATATCAGACATCCCATTTGTCATCCTGAAATGCTGAGAATGAAAGATACACACCCCTTAAAGATGAAGGGATTCTTCGAATAGAAATCAGCTATGAAAAGTTAATAAAATGTGAAGACACTGATGCCCAGGGTCATCAGGTTCATGCACAGAGTCTTCTTTAAATAACTTCCTAGACAAAAGGAGAGAATTTAATTTTGCTGATAAAATTAGATCAATTAATCAACCAGCACAGCAAAGGATATATTCCCCTCCTATAAGGGAAAAGCAGCTACGTTATGATAAAGAATTTATTAGCAAGAAGAGTTCTCCTTAGATTTCTTTGGGATATGAAGGGCAAGCCAATAGTAAAATATTTTAAACCTCATTGTGGGATTTTGGCGCGCTGGTGAAATGTGCACCATCTATAAAAATTATTAAGATGAAACTATTAACCCTCTGACAGTTTAATAACCATTCTTTATGTTATAATAACACAGGGCCCCTTTGGGATCAGAGTTCCAATTTTGGAGGCAGCGTCCATCATTTGTCAAGGAAACTGAACCTGTGTGTGGAGCAAAACAGCAACAGGCATAGGCACCCCTAGTTACCGAGCCTGAACATTAAGTCCAGGACTATATTCCCTGTAATAGAGCCATTTGGACAGCATACTGCTCTTGGAAAGCACAAATCCCTAGGATAGGAGAACAAGCAGGAAATAGGATTATTGAAACACTGTCTTTCAGTCTGAACATTTCTGCAGCACACAAGGGTTTAGGTCTTTAATAGCAACGATGTGTTATGGCAGCAGATAATAGCCAAGTCCTTGTGGGCTAGCACAAGTTGTCATTGTTTCCAGGTATATAGTGACCCCGTGTGATGTACAAAATCATACCTTATTATAGTAGCCGTTACTCCCATTCAATGAATATTTTGATATAGGCAAGTAAAAGATTATTAATAGTCATACTCCGTATGGCCAGTGACATGTATTCTTGAGTTACAAATCCATCAGGTTTAACATTCAAATAATTGTTGATAAGTAATTACATCCTACAATTTATGGGAAAACACCCTTTTTATGTCTTAAGGGGCAGTGAACTCCAGTGCCTAGCACTAAAGACTAAGAAACGAGGGTGGTTTGAATTCTAATGGTAATGGAGATGCAGAGTCACTTTTAGCTTGGGCCAACTTTTTTGACTTTTTATAACAATGGCCATATTGCAGGCCCATATGTGGGGAAAGGAGTGCGAAGGGTGCAAACAAACCCTCCTCCCCCACAGTCCTTCATAGTCTGCCATGGGGCCGATTCTGGCTAGTCTGGGAAAGGCAGAGGTGGCGTGCTGCCAGCCTCACTTCCCCATGCTCTGGCCAGCTAGGGGGAATACTGAGGTGGATATGATAGAAGTCTATAAAATTATGACTGGCCTGGAGAAAGTGAGTAAGGAAAATGTTTTATTTGTTCCCATAATGTAAATAGTAAGGGTCACCAAATGAAATCAATAGGTAGCAGGTTTTAAACAAACAAAAGGAAATACTACTTTACACAGTGCAGAGTCAACTTGTGGAACTCCTTGCCAGAGGATGTTGTGAAGGTCAGGACTTCAACAAGGTTTAAAAAGAGCTAGATAAATTCATGGAGGATAGTCATTAATGGATCTATGAGCCAAGATACGTGTCCTTACCCTCTGTCAGAAGCTGGGAATGGGCCACAGAGGAAGGATCACTTGATGATTACCTGTTCTGTTAATTCCCTCTGGGGGCACCTGGCATCAGCCACTGTCAGACGACAAGATACTATGCTAGATGGACCTTTGGTTTCTACCAGTATGGTCATTCTTATGTTCTTAATAGCACATGTATTCATTAAGTGATCGATCCCGTGTGACCATTCCCAGCTTCTGACAAACTGAGGCTTGGGACACCATCTCTGCCCATCCTGGCTAATAGCCACTCATGGATCTAGCCTCCATGAATTTAGCTCATTCTTTTTTTTAAACCCTGTTCTAGTCTTGGTCTTCATGATATCTTCTGGCAAGGAGTTCAATTGGTTGACTCTGCACTGTGCGAAGAAATAATTCCTTATTTCCTTTGGCGACCCCCTAGTCCTTATGTTCATAGAAGGAATAAAATCCACTTCCTTAGTTTCCTTATTCAAGTCATGATTTTATAGAATTCTATTATGTTCTCCCAAGGGAAGTAAGCGACTAATCGACTAGACCACTATCTGATCAGCAAAAGCTGCCTGCCCACCAGCTCCAGCTTCATGGGAGGGGGCAGGGGTACAGCGGCGGCCTTCCACCTTTGAAATGTAAGAGTGTCCCCCCGCTGAGACTCTTGCACATTTCAAAGCAGAAGCATCTTATGGAGACTGGGGCCAGCAGGAGACTCAGAAGCATCTTATGGAGACTGCTGGCCCCAGGCAGGTTTTCACACTGGGGCTCTTGTACATTTCAAATGTGAAATGCCGCATGGTACTTCCACCTTTGTTTTTGCTACATTTCAAAGCAGAAATGCTCTTATTGACTAATCGAATAGTCTATAGAAATTCCATCAAGTATTTGATTATTTGATTGATCTAATTTTAACATCCCTTAGTTGTCTCTTTTCCAAGTTGACAAGTCCACATTTTATTAATCCGCCCTCTTACAGAAGCTGTCCCATATCCCTAATCATTTTGTTTAATTTTTCTGAACTTTTTCCAATTCCAATAAATCCTTTTCAAGATAGGGCACATATGCACTCACTATTCAAGATGTAGGTTCATCATGGAGTTATATAGAGGCAACATGATTTTTTTGGTCATATTCTCTATCCCTTTCTTAAATGATTCCCAACATTCTAGACACTTTTTTGCTGCTGCACATTGAGTGGATGTTGTCAGAGACCTAGCCACAATGACTCCCAGATCCTTTTTTGAATGGCAATAGCTACTTTAGACTCCATCATTTTATGTTTATAGTTGGAATTGTGTGTTCCAATGTGCATAACTTCAAAAATTATCAACATTGAATTTCATCTGCCATTTTGTTCCCCAGGCACCCAGTTTCATGAGACCATTTGTAGCGCCGCACAATGTTTCTGGGACGTTGCTGTCTTGAGTAGTTGTGTGTCACCTGCAAATTTTACCACTTTTCACCTCAGTGTTTACTCCTTTTTTCTAGATCATTTATGAATATGTTGAATAGAACTAGCCCCAGTACAGACCCCTCAGAGACACCACTGGTTGTCTCTCTCCATTCTGAAAACTGACTGTTTCCTCCCCCCCCCCCACACACACACTGTTTCTTATTTTAACCAATTACTGCTTTAGGAGAGGGACTTCCTTTTTATTCAATGAGAGTTTACTTTACTTAACACCCTTGGTGAGGGTCTTGTCAAAGGCTTTCTGGAAATCTAAGTACACTATATTCATTGGATTCCCTTGTCCACATGCTTGTTGACCCCCCTCAAAAACACATCTAGTAGAGTGGTATTTATCTTCCACTTTTTAATGGATGCCTTTTTGCTTCTCACTACTTTTTACTTTGCCGTTTAAGCACAGTGGCACCTTTTTTGGTTTCTTACTAAGTTTTTTTAAATTTAAGTATATATTTAAGTGGAACCTCTATTATGGCATCTCTAAAAAGTTTCCATGCAGCTTACAGGAAACTGTAAGCACTGTACCTTTCTATTTCTGTTTAACTAACTTCTCCATTTTTGTGTAGGCTCCCTTTCGGAAATTAAATGCTACAGTGTGGGGCTACTGTGGTGTTTTCCTCACCTCTGGCTGAGTTACTGAAGTCCTCAGATCATGATTCAAAGTCTCCAAGGGAGAGTTCTTTTGCAGAGACATACTGTATACATGAACCAGATACCATCTTAGTGTGTAGCTAATCTAATTCTGCGGTGTTTATGTATAAAGGGAAGCTTTTTTCTCTATTGTTAGCTTGGTCCTCTTAGGCAGTTCATTCTCTGATGCTGCAGGGAAGCATTTGTCATGTCACATTTAGATCCTGGCAATAGCCCGGATGAAACTCCTCCAGAATTCTGGCCAATTTGGATCCAGAGTTTTTACTGAGCTCATAACAGAGCTCCAATTCCAGATTTCCCCCACACGTGCAAATGTTTAGCTCCAGTTTTGGGGTTAGGGCCAACTCTGGTCAGACATTTCTGTGGAGGATGAACTGCAATGTTGCAAACAACTGATAGTCATCAGCACCAAACTAAGTAGGCAGCAGGAGCAGTTTAACACACGGGCTACATCTACGCTGGCACGATTTTCCGGAAATGCTTTTAACGGAAAAGTTTTCTGTTAAAAGCATTTTCGGAAAAGCGCGTCTAGATTTGTGGAAAAGCATCCTGCCAATCTAGACGTGCTTTTCCGCAAAAAAGCCCCGATCGCAATTTTCACGATCGGGGCTTTTTTGCAGAAAACAGTACTGTGCTGTCAACACTGGCCCTTTTGCGCAAAAGTCTTTCGGAAAAAGACTTTTGCCCGAACGGGAGCAGCATAGTATTTCCGGAAAAGCACGGACGATCTTACATGAGATCGTCCGCGCTTTTCTGGAAATTCAAGCGGCCAGTGTAGACAGCTGGCAAGTTTTTCTGGAAAAACTTGCCAGCCTAGACACAGCCATGTTGTTTTAAGCTTAAATCTACTAGTGAAAGAGGTGGGGGACCAGTTCATGAAAACAACAACTGGCCTGAAATTTTAGAACAAAATCTTTTGAGATTCAAAAAACAGGACTTAAATCTTTTATCTAATTATTATTTCCTCCCCCTATTCACCCTTCCAATTTCACCTGCCTTTGCATTTCCTCTTTCTGGTCCAACATACAACAGTCAACGTTCTGTAACACACAATTTTTACAGTGTTTTTTGCCCATTTTAGCAGGCCAAAGGTCTCTAGATAAACATCATGGAGCAGCTTCTCAACTGATATAAACAGTCATCATTCCACTCAACTCAGCGAAGCTATGAGAACATACGGCAACTGAGGATTTGCTCCTTAAATTTTTGGAAGCGCATCCAGTATTCCAAACCTCATCCAGTTTCCCATTATTAGTCAGAAATCCTAATCAGAGATTTATAACTAGCAGTTGTCCAGGAAGCCTAAAAGAGAATCTGAAAAGCTACAGCTATCAACAGAGAAAAATGAAAGGTGTGTTGATTTATTGGGGATCACATCTGAACAGAGAGATTAGGTCAAAAAGGCAGAGTCATTTCAGCCAGTAACTCACAGAGACTGGTTTTACAAATAAACTGAACCCATGACTCACTGTCAGCTAGTGACTCAGTCGCTCAAGATTCTTATCTACTTAAGTCTTGAGAAGCCTTTACATTTGGGGGCACTGCTAGCTTTGATATTGGTCATACCCATAACAGTCAAATAGTGATTCGGGGATTATTAGAGACCATAAGCAATGCTGAATAATAGTACGTCAGGTATTTATAGCATGGATTACATAATTCTGGTGCTAGAACTCATCACCGAGATGCACAAATGAGAAAAAAAAACATTTATATTCCAAACATTGAAATAGCAAATGATACTAACTGAATTGATAAACAGGCCAGGAGAAGAAGCTCTGGCAGGTGAAAATGGTACGGAAACTTGCTTGCATGGCCTCAGTATTACATTGGGAGCAGTAGCTCCAATGTCTTGTGGAGCAATGCCAATCCAAGTCTAATGATGCCATCTTGAAATGAAACACAACATTATCTTCCAAATTCATCCCTGGTGAAGATTCAACTGGCATTACAACACAGGCAGATTTGATGCATTAGCCCAGCCTTCAAAAGGACTGAGTCTGAGCCAATGACTGACTGTAATCTAGCTAGCACCACTAAAATAGCAGTGCGGGCACAGCAGGAGAAAGCCTGGAACAGGCTAGCAACATGAGTAGATATCTAGAGTTCTCAAGAGGCTTGTATAGCCCACGCCGAAGCTTGTGTTGCTACATCTTCATGGACATGAAGATAAAAGCTGGAGGGGGTGACTACCTGAGGGGTGTGGCCACCAATTTCACTGCAATATAGACACACTTTTAGACTCTAGTTCTAACCACTACACTATGCCTTGTTCCTCTAGGATACTAAATCATTGAAAAGCATTGTTTAGATTATTTTCCCTCCCCATTTCCTTTCACATAGCTCTTCTGTCATTTCAATTTAATTCTTGTCTGACACCATTACTCTTCCCAAATTTAACTCCATCATCATCATCATCATCTCTCTCTTCCAGTACAGATCTAATTTCTCTCCTTTCCATCACTTGCAACAGCATTACCTTTGTATTATTGACAGTCTTATCAGAGGTCTGCGTCTGACTGAAGTGGCCCTCATACGTTAAAGTGACAAGATTTATAGGAGTTCATGTTGTGTCAGCAATCTGGATAACCAGCAGCTCTTCCCTTCTACAGAAACTCTCCCTTCCTCTTTACACCATTTTCTCAGACACGCATTGAGACACTACGATTCACCCTATCAAGATGGTCTTGCACACTCAGCTGGAAGCATATTCGAAAAAGCTACTGTATAGGTCCTGGACCTAAGCTTTTTTCCTACTAATGCAAGTTAACTTCTTGAACCTCTGTTATACCCACCTCCCTCACTTTTGTCCCTGGCAGACTTGGTGTTCCCAGACACTTGCTCTCCAAAGTTACGCACAACAGAAATAGAACTGTGCAATTAGTATGAGTATCTTTCCATAACCTGAAAGGGATTTATCCCAGGCCTTTTTAGGTTTTAAGTTTCCTGTGCTAATATTTGTACATACATCTCATTTAGCTCTGTCACATCCAAAGTGCAGGGGGCTGGCTCTGTGCTCCCAGAAGGGGCAAGGCCTCTGGCAAAAAAGGGGCGAGGATGAAGGCAGCCAGCCCTCGGACGTCCTGAAACATCTCACTGCACTCCATAGGCGATTTAAAGGACCCGGGGCAGTTGCCCCTCCTTCCCCATTGGTACCTACCCCTGTCTAAAATTCCTTACAATCACTGGTAACAACGTATATTCAGCCACATCCTCCTCCCCAGTCCTTCCTTACTGCATCTCAGGGAAATCCTCTGATTATTTGAGGTTTTCCCTCCCAATAATCAGACTGAAAAGAAAAAGGATGAATATGTTTCTAGTGATTGCCTTTTGGGTTGGGACATTTCCTCATCTCTGAAATGATCACACGCCAGCCTCCTTCTCCCTCAGACTGTGGGTTTGACAACTGTACGTGTGTCAGATATGAGCCCCACCTGAGCAGTCAGTTCCTAGTCAAAGCACATGCTTGATTTTCAGCATACCCTTAAATATCACCGAAGTGCTGAGAATCGGCAGCTAAATCAGCACGTTGGTCACTGTACGTCAAATCAGTCTCCCTAGCAAAAGGCCTGATTTAGGGAAGCGGGGGATAATTTCTAGTGTCGGAGCTAAGAAGCTAGTTAATGCATCAACTGGAAGAGGCACAGGATGAAAGCACAACAGGGCAGAGACAAAGAAAGGGGAAAAGGGTAACAAGGCCAGGGTGAAGGGAGATCTCTGTGGGAAAGAATATTTTTGCTCTCTTTTTTCTTACAGTGAAATACTACATCATCCCCATTTGCAAGTGAAGTAAGTGGCACAGGACTGTAAAGGGGGAGACAGTTTGCAAAATGGAGGTATTTCAGCCTTGCGTATCCGAAGACAGGATGGAGGACTGCAACCTGTCACATACTATTGACTTCAAATTGGACTTCAACATGCCATCATGTACAACGTTCAATAGGCTTGGACCTAAATGCTTTACTGAAAGGAGACCTTAAATAATCGTATCTAATACAAGCTATATATTTATATTATATCTATCTTTTCTCATTTCCCAATTCTGTTTTCTCACTAGCAGAGTTTACATTTACAGTTAATAGCATAGTTAATATAGAGAAGTGTACATTTTTCTATCTACTGGATAATCTTGTAAAGATTTCAGAGGAAATATTTCTGGACCAGGGATCTGGAAATTGCTTTTAAAATGAGGAATATGCACCATGCATTGTGTAGAGCATTAGAGAAAGAGGAAGGATACTTTAGGGAACAGATACCACAGATAAAAAACATGCAACAATTCATTTGCATTATGGTTAAAGTACAAGAGGTTACCCAAGCATTTTCAATCCACAAGATCTTCTACGGTTGCTTTTTCCCTCCTCTTTCACATTTTGAGCTCACATTTTCCAGTTATGGTTGCCACTCAACATTTTTATTTTTTGTAAACGTCAAGGAAAATTAGTTCAGTTTTTTTTTTTTTCTTTCTATGCCTATTCTATGGCTGCTGAAGCCTGGTGAGTCTAGTTAATTTAAAAGTGAAAAAGCCTGCCACCCTTCCAGACTTATTAGCACAACAATGAAACTGTTAAAGAGCCATTCAAGTGGTAATGAAACCATTTTTACAAGCATATACCAATCTCCAGGTATACTCTCTCAGTTTCAGAATTTACTGCTACAAACAGCTTTTCACTGTTGTAATATTTTCCTCAGAAAATGTTAGATTACAGGACTTCCGTTTAAAATTTCCTTTTAAAATATTTCATTAGTGTGTTGCTGAAGGTAATAAAATCACCTCTGAAAATATCATCCCTTCTCATGGTCCTCTCACCCCCATCCTCCTGGCTGCTATCAGGCATAGGGGCATCAGTTTAAGAGTACTGTGTAAAGCCCCATAAATCCAAAAGGATGGCCCTGACAGTAGCAGTATTATACTGTGCTTATGCAAAACCATTTTTAATAGGATTTCATCATGCAGAGGTTTTCCAGACTGGCTAGTGACCAGGGCCGTCCTTGTGAGAACAGAGCACAGGATGTGCAAGATTGGGGACAACCCTGCCCCCAACTCCACCTCTTCTCCAAGCCCCATTCATGCACCACTCCCGCTCTGCCCCATTGCCCACTCCCCCAAGCAATGTGGCCCAGGGGATCATGGGAGCCTTGCACAGGGCGACAGTAAGAGTCCCCCTGAATTCACCAGGTGGGTGGCAGGAGCTGGAGCGCTGGGGCAGCCTGCTCTGCTCCACTCTACTGCCTTCTCCTGGCCCACTATGCCTGTCATCTCCACAGCAACAAGAAGTGGAGCCCCCTGGGGCCGCAGCACTCCGCTTCCCACCACGGCGCAGCGGGCCAGAAGGGCAATGTGGCAGGGTCTGGCTCCCTCTGCCTGTGTGGTGAGTGCAGGGGGTTGTGATCCCTCCTGTCGTCGCACGCCAGACTCCCATAATCCCTTGGGATCCCTCCCATCCATGGGATGGTTGTGGCGACCAAAAGCCTGGGGTGGCTACCTCAATCCATCCTACGGTTCTGGCAGAGGCAGTACGAACAATTTATTATTTTTACAATATAAGCCCTGGGACAGCCTGCCAGAATGGACAATGCCCATGAAGTGCACTGATACTCAGTTCCACTTCCAACCTGTAGGAGTCCATAACACGCACCAGGAACAGTAATACCCTCAGTAACACTCTGAGATTGCAGGGGACCAGGCTTAGGAGAAAGCCAGAGATGGCATCAGAGCAAGAGCAGCTGGCTGCATGGTAGCTGCAGAAGGGTAACCAGCTGCTTGCTAGGACCCAACAGTACCCCTGCCAAAAGGGAACCCAAGAGTGGGAGGAAAACAAGAGAATTTAACTCTGGCTAGTAGATATGCAGGCCTGTGTGCAAATTCCTCTGGGAGAGCGGTGTAGAGTGGATATTCTGTCACTAGCCCTCCCACCACCAACCTAGCACTGTATTGGGCTGGGTTAGGAACTGTACGATTCATCTTTTCCTGAGGTTGTTAACAGGGGCGGCCCATCCATATAGGCCAACTAGGCGGTTGCCTAGGGTGCCAAGTTAAATGGGGCACCAAATGGTGACGCAATTTCATAGAGGGGTTTGGAGGTGGGGGCACCGATTGCATGGTTCACCTAGGGCACCAGTTGCTGGCAGCTACTCTAGGGCCGCCCCTGGTTGTTAAAGCAACTGTGCACAGGATAGGGACTTTGCACCTTTTTTGTTCTAAGTCTCCTCTGTCACTTCCACAGAGTGCTCTAATATTCATGGGACTCCACTGAGGACTTGAAGCACTGGTGGCATTTGTAGCCAATATGATACATGGAGCACAGTACCACACACCTAAAGAGGGCAGCGGTCACAAAGCCACACCGTGCAGCTGTATCCATTACAGCATTTAGTGTGTTTAATTTTCAGAAAGAAAACCCCGTGTTTAAAGTTGGGTAAACAGAGAGCAGCTGGATAGTGTGCAACCTCGCTCTTATTTTAAAATAAACACTGTGACCCTGTTCTCCTCCTGTGTACAATCTAAATCAGGTAGAGCCCTGCAGCAATAGTAGCAGGTTGATATTGCAAGTGAAGACAAATGCTATTCTTGTTCACATGACGTCCCTTTAAAAGGTTCAACACTTCTCCCTAGCCTCTGCAGTCTGGTAAAAGCCAATATGATCACATGCAATATGCCCTCTTGTAAGAGAATACTGTGCTTTCCCAGAACAATGGCACTGTTATTCTTAAATCCTTCCTCAGTGAATGGAACTGATTCAAATCCAGCCTCACTAATCCCTGCGGCATCCATTCATGAACTGACCTCTCTCCCACTTAAGCTTTGTTGCCATTTGGACTCTGGTGCAGAACTCCTTCTGCTCAGACTATCCTGTGGGCTCATTACACGGACAGCCTTTATCTTCCTTATTTATGCTGTCCCCAAAATTAGTCACTTTCTCACTCCACATCGTCTGGGGAAGAGCCACCCACTGAATGAGAAAACAGTGTTCTCTCTAAAGCTATTCTGTCTCCTTCAGCTTTGCTATGGGGGTTCTGCCTAGAACCCTCTCCAGCTGCCCTCCTCAGGTCTGGCTTTCTGCAACAGATTTAAAGAAACAATACACAACTCCCGACAGATGGACGTGTTCACAGTCTTTTAGACCTCCAAAGCATTGGACTTGTCATCACAGTTTCAAGGCAACTGTAACCCCCACTCTTTTGTCCAGTCAAGTGCCAAGTCCCCAGGCATCACCTGTCTTTGGGCAGGGACCATGGGCAGTGGGTGAAGGTAGTGCCTCCCCCACCCTGCTCCCAGCCCTGCCTCTTCTGCCTAGGTCCCGCTCCCCACAGGAGCCACGCTGCTCCCCCCACAGCACCACAGGGAGGTGGGGTAGTTCATGGCCTCAGCCTCCCAGGCCTGGAGTATGGGGAGGGCTCTTGGGGGCAGCAACACTCCATCCCCAGTATGCCTACAGTAGGCAGAGTGTGAGCAGAGCCAGGCTGGCGGTTTGGGATGGCTGTGCCCCCCCCCCCCCCCCCGCCTAGCATACCAGCCGCCCATGGCAAGGACCTTTGTCCCACTCTCTTTTGAGAGAGCTATTTCAAAGCTGCACACCTCCCGGCCTTACACCGTGATATCCCCAGCAAGCCAGTCTGCCTAATCGCCATCACCTAGGTCTTGCTTTCTCTGCAGGGTTACCAATCACATATTGCCAGCCGTTACAGGTTACCACACAGCTCTTTCTAATCAAGCACATTTATTCTGAAGGTAAGAGAATTGAAGAGAAAACATCATAAAAATCAACACACAGATGTAAGCACGCTAGGCCTACTAGGAGTCACCCAGGTGCCTTACCAGGCCCAAGCAGGCCAGAGTCTTTCCAACCCTTCTGCAAGGGTTGAGGCCCTATTTGAACAGGAAGCCCTGTCCATTTGCTGGATCAGGAGGAAGGCTCCATGTCAATCCAAACTCCTGCTTTTATACCAAACCCGTCTCCTATTCTCTGGAAAGCCCAGTTGTGCAAACCACTCCAGGAGGTGGTATCTCTCCAGAGGTTTACAACCTAAATCATTCACTTTAATCACCTACCACTGTTTTAGTACCTGGAGGAGCTGTGGTAATGCCTACCACTGGCCCAAAGCAATATAGGAACCATCCATAAGCTTAATTCAATATGGTTCATACAGCTATAGCATTGCAAATGCAGTATCTGTCACACTTAGTTCAAAGAAAAGCCACACTGAATGGTATAGAAAGATATCTGAAATGATCATCAGGAAAACAAGACACTCAAAACTAGCCCTATTTTACAGAATAATACTTTGCAGCAAACTTCATCAAACCATTTCATTTCCTATAGAAGCTTTCAAATTGCCTCCAGGCATTCTTTGACCAGCTGTATGTGATATCAGCTAAACGTCCTTTGAGTGAAAAGTGTCCCATAACAGAGGCACCTGCAGGATGTGTTGCAAGACACTTCTACTGCACATACTTCATGCAACCATACAGCTCTGCAGGCTCATCATTTACATTCACAATGGACAGCTGGTGCCAACTAAATTAAACATTTGTTTGTGCTGTCATTTTTTTTAAATGGCTTTGAAAGTTCCTCCAGACACTCTGAAATGTTTAAATGTACTCTCCACTGCAAACCAATCAAAAATGTGCTATTCTCCTGTATAATGAGCACTGGTAGGGGGACTTTTGCATCCACTAAAATATTGATAAATCAACTCACTGAATTTGTGAACTCAGAGAAAGAAATAGGCTTACTGCAAGAGCCTGCCTCATTAACCAATCATCCTTCCACAGAAAAGAAAGCCCTATGCTGTATCTCACTAGCAGAACAGAGGCAAATTGAAGGTTTGTCAGTTTAGAATTCTTAAGAAGGTAGATATCTGCTAATGGGGATATTCTAGCCTTATGTGCATCTTAGGGAATCCTAGTACCATGGACTTCAACAGGGCCACATTTTCATCCTGAGTGGCTAGGGCCCAATCCTGCAAGGATTTAGGTAAATGCTTAAATTTTGTACATTTGAACAATCCCATTGATTTCAGTGGGGCTACTCACGTGCATCAAGTTAAGCAGAGAACACACCGGCAGAGCCCGAATGTACCCCGCTCTGCAGCGCTCTAGCCGAGCTTTGTGTGTTCTCTGCAGGGACTCTGGTGGCAGCTCCCAGGAGCAGCTCACCGGCTCCAACTAGCGCTCCTCTCCCTCCTGCAGCATTGGTGGCCACCTGTGGATGGAGGAGACTGGGCTGGTGGCTGCACACGGCAAAGGCAGTCCCGCAGTGGGAGGGAAGAGCCATACAGTGCGGGGGAGGGACTTGCTGGATAGCGGCACATGCTGCATGGGAGCTCAGAGGTCTGGACACTGCGTGCTTCTGGCAGTGCTCCTGGCTGCCCGCGCAAAGCGCCAAGGGAGCCACTTATGTGCTGGGTTGAGGCAGGGAGTTGCTGCTGCGCCGTCCTAGCACTGGGTGTCTTTAAATCTGGGACTGTCTCAGAAAAAAAAAAGGGATGCATGGTCACCATATTTCCGCAGCACACCAATGTGCTGCGAAACACAGTTTAAGAAATGCTGGTGTAACAGACAGAATTTGTACTGGTTACACAGTTAATATTTTTATTTATTTATTTTACATCCCTAGACTGCACCAGCTCACACACTGTATGGGTAAGAGAGGAAAGACTACTCAGCCAAGGGATACCTGTGTTTCTGC
This sequence comes from Pelodiscus sinensis, assembly GCF_052426305.1. NCBI lineage: Eukaryota > Metazoa > Chordata > Testudines > Trionychidae > Pelodiscus > Pelodiscus sinensis. Next base: position 163,593,705 of record NC_143052.1, on the reverse strand, counting down.
AGGATGGAGGAGGAGCACAAGCAGGGACTGGTATGAGTCCTTGGGGTGGGGAGAAGACTGAATTTATCATCCCCCACCCCAAGAACTATGTGAATAGGCACCACTGCTAACAAGTAGAGAGAGGGGAAAAAAATAACCCCAGACACTGAAGGAGACCTCTAGCTCATTTCAGTCACTGCTAGAATTGGGTGGCCAATTAGCAACAAGAGAGTCATTTGCGTGACCTGGTACACAGACTGATCTTTACTAATTTCTTCACTATTCACAGTAGTTCAGCATATCCATTCTACAAACACCTTTCAAACCTAGGTTCTTGGGAGTGTTCATGGAGATATTCAATATTCTCACTGTAGGACTGGTCCCCAGAGTCACTTTTTTGTTTGTTTCCTGTCCCACTTAAACTCACAGATTTTAAGAGACTCACGCAGGCACTTCCATTGTGCACACCCAGTGACTATACCAATAGTCACAAAAGTACTTGCCTGAGTGTTCCTCACCGTTTCACTTTCTTCAGTCTCACTAACCAACGTGTGCTTGCATACAGGTTAATAAAAGCGAATTAACTGCAAAATAAAGCTTTAGTTTTATATGAAAGAATACTTGTGTATTCCTTCAGCTGCCTTACACCCAGCTCTTCTCACTGCTATTGATAGCTCTTTTTCAGAGACCTTTCACTACTGACTTAGAACTCACAGGTTCTAGTCTGGCCTAAGTAGCTCTATACCCCATCACTAATTCTTAAAGACTCATATTTGCCCCTCTAACCTAAACATTACATCAAACAGCAATGCTCATGGCTAAACGAATCATTATAGAGGGTTCCACACAAAGAGACCTTTATATGCCCAACTGTTGTTTGTACCTTAAGACCTAATTCAATGCCCACTGAAGTCAGCAGGCTTTAGATTGTGCCCTTAAATATCCTGCCTTTTTCACAGGGAAAACAGACATCAGTTTGGTTGAGCTGTCCATTCTCTGTAAATAAATGCAAATATAATCACTTGATTTAGCGAAGAATTGTTCATCATTATCATCTTTGCCTTTGCTAAAATACCCAAGATTTATCTATTTAAATTTTTGGACTGACAAATGTATTTTGAAAGCCATTTATTTAATACCAGACCCATCAGGGAATGCTACCAGTGATAAACTCCTGCTGTTAAAATAAATGCTGCATTCTGGTTTGCATCTGTGTTTATTTTTAATGCAGATTCCTAAGGACTTGTTCAACAGTGGGAGTCTATTTATGTGCACAATGCATTCTCTTATTTACACATCATCACTTGATAAGGTTATGTCTATATATAACAGACAAAAGGATAAGCTGGGCTGAAACCATGTGAATTTAACAAAGGGAGCTCTCTTGACAAAACAGAATACGGGTTAGGATTTTTTAACACTTCGTGTTATGAACTGTCAAATGATGCCAGTGGTCAGAATGTTAATAAGGTTTATAACCAGGTCCGCAGCACTCCCTTGTTTCAATAAATATTGTATAATTGTTTGCATAAATAATACAAGCAGCAAGACAGGTTCCAAGCAGACTATTTCTCAGAATAATTCAATTAGAACAAGGTCAGAACAGAAAGAGTCGGGCACAAAATTCTCTCTCCAATGGAAGAACTAAAGTAACTTAAACCAATCTGAAAGTTTTCTGAAGTGCAAAAATCTTGAGGAGAATTTCCATAAATATAAATCTGTTCTCTTGTTTACCTCATTTATCTATACCAAAGTCTCCACCGTCTTCAACAACTGAACTTTATTCTTCTTTCCCACCTCCCACCGATCCCATTGTCTGTCAAGCTTACCCTCATCTACACCTGTCTCAATATCAGCTTCAAGGGATCGTTCTTGAATATCAGAAGTTTGTGACCGGAGGATAGATCTTCAAGCTAGCAAAAACTGACACAGCTCCATTTGAAGGCATTGGAGCTACACCAGTTTAGATCTGGCCCTGAAAATACTAAATGCCTGACCCTAGGCTCACTGAAGGCAACGTAAGTTTTTTCATTTATTTCAGTAGCCAGAGGTCGAGGTATAAAAATTTTGTAATACATACATGGGTTATCAGATCACACCTGTGTATGCCTCTTATTCTATTGCTGTGTGTGTGTGTGTGTGTGTGTGTGTGTGTGTGTGTGTGTGTGTGTGTGTGTGTGTAATCCAGCCAATACACCAGCTACAGTGAACTGTAAAATCTGTTAGCCATTTCTTGCCATGTGTATCCAATGTTAATTATCATGGTTCTGATTATCCACTCAGTTACACCAATCAAGCTCCATTTACTTCAATCAATTTACACTTGTGTTAAACTGGTGAGTAAATCATCATTCCCAAGGCTCTACACCATGAGTGAGTTAGAGAGGAGACACTGACAGGAGAAAAGGTCATACCAAACTAATACCCTGAAACTGACTCAGCGTGACTCCAAGTTCTTTCACAACATCTATTGATAGCGGTGGGTACTTTCTAGTCTCTTCTTACTGGAGGATGGTCTTTCTGGACTCTTTGCAATCCGAGAGAGTATTGATGCACTACAATGACCGGTTTGACTCTTTGGCCAGATATTTAAACACTGAGGGTATGTCTATACTTGAACCCTAGTTCAAACTAGGATGCAAGTGTAGACATACCCTGAGACTTCAGTCAAGACACTATGAGAACATACAATTGACTTTGCAAAGCAGCCAAGATTTGGAATGTAATGCTTTATGTGAGCATTGGACAAGCCACTAAGTTTCATAAAGATGCAGCTAATTTTACATAAAACTCATATACATAATGTTACTTATTTGCATAATGGTCCCACCCCACCCTTCTGTAAAGATTTTGGATCAACAATTGAAGTGGTTACTAAATAAAAGTCTCTTTAACTCGACTAGCAAATTTCATCATGAATATGGAATGCACTTTGCAGTATGTGTTTTTGATTGTTACAAGTAGCAATGGAGTCAATCAGGAGACAATTTTTCTGTTTGCTGATAGAGTTTTGAAGTATCCCAGGGGAAACATACATTATAGTGTAATCTTGTGCTGTGTAGTTCAGTTGGTATGATACAATGAACGCATTTCGAAAGCTGCATCTAAATGAATTTGTATAAATGGACAACCTCACTATGAACTGTGAATGCGACAGAGTGATGATCTTCAAATTATGTATTTTCCTTCCTTCAAAGTACTGCTAGCCTGAGTTCTCTGTCATGTCTTAAGTGATAAGTAGAGCCAGAAAACAAGATTGGAGCATTTTGTATATCTGCTATCATATTTCACATAAATATAATCTTTTAAGTGACATAGAAAGAGAAATCTGTATAGACTTTATTTCCCTTGTGAAACATTCTAGTCAATGATTTGCTATTTTTTATTTCATTTTTGCTACTTAACTGTCCAGCAGGGGGGAAAAAACCCTCTATTTTGAGAAGAACAATTCAATCTGCTGAACTGCATCTCTTTTGCCATTTTGCTTTAGAAGTCACTAGATAAAAGTTGGATCTCTTGCATTAGATAATTTTATCATGGACATTGTTAAGAAGTGAATGGATTTATTTGTGCTTAGGAAGCCAAAGTTTAACAATTATATTGTGTTAAGATTATAGCTTGTCCACAAAAAGTGTACAGAAATAACTCCAGTCATTATAGCTTTAAGTTGTGATAGTACATGTTATAGAACATTAATGTAGAACACAATGCTTCTTTGTGACACACTTTGAGGTCTATTGATGAAAAGCACTAGGTAAACAAGGTATTATGATAAGGAAGCAGACAGAAGTTGTGAGGATGTTAATCAGTGCTGCATGTGTCTGTTAACAAGTAGATTTTTAAAGTATTTATAGTCCCTAAGGGGAGTGTGGGAATCCATCTTGTACTACATAAAGCCCAAGTAATCAGACTGTGCTAAGAACTCTGGGGAGATCAGGAAGGATTAAATTCCCATCCCTCACTTGCACACAGACTCTGCAGCAACAAAGTGTCTTATCTACAGTCATTTATACAGTTTGTGGGACGGAATCATGATGAATCCTCTCTCTGGGTCTCCTGACCCCAGATACGCAGAATCACATATACAATGGCTCTTCCTCCAACCAGCCTCAGACTATACCAACTTTTTAGCAGAATTACCTCTGCATGCCAGAGGAGAAGAGCAATTCAGGTCTTCTTGTCACCATACTCCTGGGCCTGCCTGCTCCCCACATATAGGCTCTTCAAGGAATCTTGAGCAAGGATTAACGAAAGAGCTTTAGCAAAAGTCCCCTGACACAGCCTACATTTGTCTTTCCCACTGCCTACTGGAGGTTCCACATTCTATTATCAGTCCCGTTTCCCAGATTCTTTATAGTTCAGGCTATTGAGTAGACTATATATTTTCATTATTTCTTTAGAGGGAACGTTTATGAAGTCTTTTCATGATAAAATTCAATGGTGACGACATCGCAAATTACACTGGACAAGATCAGAGTTTCAAAGAGTAAATCGGATAGGATTGAAGACCTGGATATTCTGTAGAAGATAGTCCCAGTCAGTCCTAACTGGGAAAGATGATATTCAGGTGCCTGCATTTTCAATTTTAAGATTCACCTGTATATTTCACACCTGCTTTTCTTCATTTTGAGGAAAGCCAAGCTATTTGTTTTGCTTTTATCCTAACCATGTTCCTCTAATGTCTTGTTAAATGAGACTACACAGATACAAAACACATATACGTCAGGATAGAGAAAAATAAATGCAATTGATATAGAAGTACTAAACAAAGAATGTTCACACAAAGCTTTGCTTGACAATGTCAATGCGTGTTATTAATTGGTCATATCTTTTACATTCTGAGAAACATCAGAGATAAAAAACAAGCCATAGAAAATGCATAAGATATTAAAGCGCTAATGCTGTTTGGAGAAAAATGGAAAAATAAGAAGGCAGTTATCTGGCTGCTTAGTTCCCTGTACATTTGAGAAATGTGTAATACCTTATCACCTGTCGCAAAACCCTTAAACAGAGATGAATACACCATACAGACATTCGTAATATCAACTCCAGTAGTTGATGCTGTAGTCTAAGCAAGCATGCACACCTCCATGATCACAAAAAGGAACTTTATCTTACAGCTTAATGTTTGTATCTCAGGTTGGACGGACATTTGAAGTGGCTCTCTCTATAAAGCATTTCACCAGTACTAATCAATGTCTTTCAATACCAAAATAAATCTTCGGGTTTGAACTCTTTCATAATTACTGACTGTCCCTGCTTTAGAACCCATATTTTTCACCTGCCCCTCATTTAAGAAGGCATTACCCAGGAAGGAGGCCCTGGTAGAAGGGACCAGCTCAGGACTCAGGGTAGAATGGGACCCACTGCCATGAGGGATGGGCTAAAGGAGAGGGAACACCTCTTCAAGAAGAGAGATAGGGAAATAGGGGAGAATCTTGGGGAATTAAAAAAAAAATGGAGAAGCGCATAGGAATTGCCTTTCTGCTCCTGGAAAAATTAGGGCAAACTTCAGGGTGAAAGAAAAGGAGCTACTTCCTGAAAATGTGAGAGAAAATTAATCTGCTCTCATCCTCTAAAGAAATAAGAATGGAAAACAGTATGCACGGGAGGGAATGGGGAAGGAATCCTTCTCCAAAGAGGCCTGTGAAAGATAGCAGGCCATTAAACTTCCTACCAAGATGACAAAAGCTGGTTTGGAGAACCTAATAGCAAGGAGTGCTTGGAGATAAAGGACCAGTTGCAGTACATCTACACTTGAATCAGCCACCCATAGTTGGCCTGAATCAAGTGACTTGGGCTCATCTGGCTGGGGCTAACAGGCTGTTTAACTGTGGTGTAGACATTCAGACCTGACTCAGACTGGCCTCTGGGACCCTGCCACCTCACAGGATCTTAGAGGTGGGGCTCAGGCCTGAATTGGAATGTCTGCACCACAGTTAGATAGCCCCTTAGCCTATGCCCCATGTGTCTGAGTCAACTGGCACAAGCCAGCCACAGGTTTTTTAACTCCAGTGTAGACATACCATTGGGCTACATCTAAACTACACCCGTCTGTCGGCAGAGGTATGTAAATTAGATGTATCGAAAGTGTAAATGAAGCTGGGATATAAATATCCTGGACTTCATTTACATAATGGCGGAAAAGCCCTGTTTTTAAAGATCCTGTACTCCTCAAAAAATTGTCGAAAATGCCGCATCTAAACTGCTGGGGGTTTTTCGACAAGTCCCATTTCGAAAAAAGTGGCGGCTGCCATTATGCAAATGAAGTGCGGGATATTTAAATCCCAGCTTCATTTGCACTTTCGATAAGTCTAATTTACATCCCTCTGCCGACAGAGGAGTGTAGTTTAGACACAGCTTTGGAGAGCAACCACAGGTTTGGATCAACATTTAGAGACTGATCCAGATGGCAGAACTTGTGAGATTTTTATCATTAAGGTTTAAAAAAAAGTTAAAGTTGCATACACAGCCCTCAGCAACTTGGGCCCAGTATACCCTGGCCCCAAAGTACACCATTTTTTCATGAACAGTCTCCAGACATATTTTAAATGCTGTAAACTACATCACTTCCCATATCTGCTTTCCTTCCAAACCTGTACAGTCCGATTTAGATGGCCACAGTCACTGTAAAGTTCGAGAGCAGATATCAGAATTCAAAAGGATATTTTACATTTCTATTGGTTATTTCAGACTTTTTTCTGGGGGGGGGGGGGGTAAGGGAAGCAGGAGATGGTGGCAAAACCAATGAGAGTTTCAGTCAATAATCCCAGCAGTAGTAACAGATTTTAGTCACTGGTGATCAATAGATTAGCCTCAAAATGATTTGCAGATTCCAATAAAATGATCCAAACAGATTGCCAGGTGTTCCATTTTCAAAATGAAAAGTTCCATTTTCAGTTGAAAAGGGAACCTGACAGGTGACTGCAATAACCACTGGGGGTGAGAAGAGCAGCGACTCTGTCTGGAGCCACAGCTCAACCATTGAACCCTGACACAGAGCAGTGGCTGGCTTCCAAATCAGACCCCGAGAGGTAGGTGCCACCACCCAGGGCGAGGGCATCCTGTCCACACACTCTTCTGCCATGCTGTGCACTGACTGTCCCTAGGGTTGCCAGATAGTTTCACATAAATTACCGAACACGACGGGGAAAAAAATTGGTTGCGCAAAAATAACAAAAAAAGGAACCAAACTCTCCCACACTCTCCCTACCTTCCCAGAACCGGCAAAGGAAGGATGTCCCCAGGGGCCTTTCATCTGAGAAAAAACAGAACACACCTGACATGTTACATGTCTAGTATTTTCTGGGGGAGGTTTCCAGACACATGCCACAAATACCGGATTGTCCAGTCCAATACCGGACACCTGGCAACCCATTATTTGCCCCAGCCCTGGACCCTTGCTCCAGGGACCAATCCCTGCAGTGTCCTGCTGTGCCCCCTCCCAACCCCTGATTGATCAGTCTCCACATCAGCTTCTCCCAGGCAACAAGTCTGAGGCATCAGTGAGTGTGTATATAGGGGGAGAGGCAGCATGCAAATGGAGTGAGCGGGGGGGGGGGGGAGCCTTGGGAAAAAAAGAGTCAGGGCAAGGGGTAGGGGAAGGGTGTGCAGTTTTCAGCAATTGGAAAGCTACCCTCTCCGGTCTGCAAGGAGAATTAGAGCTCTTGGAGGAACCAGCTTCCCTGTCAGACTACTGCCCAGATTCAGCCAGGATGAAGTTCTGTCAGAGCAGTTCCTCTTGCTGCACATTAGTACATCTGCTTCTAGTCCCAGGGAACATCCAAGGTATGTGGAGATGGAGTGTGGGGGGAGGAGGAAGTCAGGCAGATATTTTCAAAGGGCACAAATGAATGCTGGGACTTTCAGGGAGCGGGATGCCTAACTACCCATTGTGTCTGACTAATCTCTCCCTTTGCCAATATTTTTCAGGGGGCGAGTCAAGAGCAAACATTCAAAACAGGTATTTTAACTACATTGGCTTGCTCTATCCCTACTATGCATTGCTCTTGGTATACTTCAAATTCATCTTCAGTTGTTCTAGAAAAATAAAACTGGGTTATGGACATAGACCAGAATATCCAAATTTTCTTAAATAAGGTCCTAATCCTGCAAACACTTACTACTAAGCATAGCATTTACTACCAAGTATAATCAATGGTCTGGTAGTAAGAGTTTTCAGAATCAGGCATACTTTGTCCCGAACCTTGCTGCACAACTAACAAAATGAAATTGTAGGTAGGCTACTAAAGATAGTAAAGAAACTGCTTTGATTAGGAAATATTATTAGAGGAGGAAATAGTAGTCTGCAGTTCTGGGCTCTGTTCTTGTTTCTGCTACTGACCCAATACTCCTGAACAAGTCACCGAACCACTTTCTGCCTCAGTGTCCCTATCAGTGAAAAGAAGAATTCCATATTCTTTACAGTTGTATTTGTGGATTAGTTAATGTTTATAAAGTGCTTTTATGTGCCAGCTTTCTCCAAAGATCTCAAAGAAAAGTATTTTTATTATACTAGCCATGTACAGACCATGTAGGATAAGATTAAGTGCAGAGGTCTGAAAGAAAAGGTATCAAGGAACTGTCGTCATGTCCACATGGGGCAGCGTATGTAAATATATCAAGCGACAGTGTCCTCGTGCCTCAGCCACTTAAAAAAAAAAAAAAGGGCAACCAAGCCACCATTCTGAGCTGAATACCTTTAGCTTATTAATTCCTTATGGACAGGTTAAAGAGATGGGAAACCTCTGAGGCATGTAAATTCTATTATAAATGGAAGCGCTTTTAACCCTGCACAGTCACGCCAGGCCTCTGAAGCACACCCTGTCAGCCCTCGAATGTCAGACTGGCACTCACAATACTGGCATTAAGCTCAGCACAATTCTTCAATTAAGGAAAGGCTGCGTCAAAGAGTTTTTTTAACAAAAGAAGGGTGAGGGTGTGAGAAACAACTGCATCAGAGTATCACACATCAAGTACAGAAAGAAGATAAAAAAGATCAGTGAGCCACAGGTTTTATAACAATGAGGCCACTTTAACACATACCATCAGGGCAATAACAGGTTTTGTTACTTCCTGGGCAAGGTGGAGCATGGTTCTGTGCTCCTGGGCGGGGCCTCAGGCAGAAGGGGCAGGGCCAGGGCAGCCAGCTGCTTGTGCCACCTGGAGCATGGCAAGCTCCCCCGACCCCACCATATACTCTGGGCAGCGCTCCAGGTGGTGATTTAAAGGGCCCGAAGCAACTGCCCCCTTTGCCTCCACACCATCAGCAGTCCTGCGCACCACACAAGGCCTTCAGCTGTCAGAGTTGATTCTCAGGAACTCATTTGAAATCCTCTCCTGAGTATAGTCATTCTGTTTTCTGAGTGTGTTAAAGGAGCGGTTCTCAGTCGGGGGTATGTGTAGCAGTCTTCTGGGGGGGCAGGAGGGATATCAATTCCTCTAGGTATTTGCCTAGTTTTACAACAGGCTACATGAAAATTACTAGCAAAGTCAGTAACAAGCAAAAAATTCATACAAACAAAATGAGAAGCTAATGTATCAGTAATAGTGTGCTGTGACATTTTTGTAATTTTACGTAGTTTTTACGTGAAATGCAATCTGAGGCGTATGCAAGACAAATCAGACTCCTGAAAAGGAGTAAGTGCAAGTTGAACCTCTGTGGTCCAGGACTCTGGTCCGGCAACGTCCATGGTCTGGAAGGACAACAGATATTGCTGGACTAGAAAGCCCTAGCACAGAGGTTGCTGGCAGCTAGGAGCAGAACCTGCCAGCGGAGCAGCGGAGCCCACAGGGAAAGGGAGCAGCAAAGCTTGCAGCAGGCCCGGAAGCTGGCATGGCCACTGGAGTCCTCAGGATGGGGGCAAGAGGAGCTGCTGAGCCCGCAGCCGGCAGAGCCGGGAAGCCAGCGGGGTCCTGGAGTCTGCGGGATAGGGAGGCCACAGCCAGCAAGGCCAAGGGCAGGCGGGCTACGGAGCCTACAGCAGGCGGGGCTGCGGAGCTCATCGGGCCAACAGGGATACCGGAGCCAGGAGTCTGATATTTTTAAAGACTTGAGCTTTCATTCATGGCTCATTGTCTCCTCTTGTTTGATCCTGCAGTGAAGTCACATGATGGAGCTTCAAAAGTTATAGAGGATAGGGTTGCGTGAGCACCCAAAAGTTGCATGCTTGTTCAAATCTTCTCTAATCTATCTGGACCACCAAGGGTGGCATGACTGGGATGGAATTCTCAGAGTTACTTTTTCTACTGTCAGTTGCCAAAATGAATGCAAGGTATGTTTAACAGGCAGGATTATTTTCTTACTTGCACCAGTTATACACATCTCTAACTGGACTAGTGATATATTTACACACACACACACACACACACACACACACACACACACACACAATATATTTACACACACTCACTCCAGGGAGTAAGTGCGCTGTAACATTCAGCACTCACGGCAGGTGACAGAATCTTTTGGCAGTCTGGACAAGAAGGAGTTACAAGACTCCAGCTGTGAGGTTTTGAAGCCCCAAATAGCAGAGGGAAGATTACAGCCTGAGAATAAGGAGCAAATACTACACAGGTTATAAACCTGGTAGGAAAGAATCCTGACCCTCCACCAGCTGCATCTTCATATCCAGAGAGCAATAAATTCCATCAGCTCCTTCTGATTCCAATATTCCAATTTACCACCAGGAGAAGACATCAGCTGATTCCTGGAAAGGGTAACTATCTGCTTTCTCCAGATGACTCCCACGTGTGTCTCGTTTGTTACGAGAGGCCTTTCCAATTTAATGGCCACCTCCTCAAACTGAAGTGGTTGTTGAGTCAGGGATTGAATGGGAGATTGGATGTATGCCTACCTAATGGCAAGCCAATATTACAAGACAAGTTGAATGCTGAATTGCAAATTAAACATCAGAGCTTCAGAATGACAGACCAAGTGATGAGCATACACGGCTGGCTGGGTTTTCCCTTCTGTGAGATGGTGTTCTAGTAGAGAGAGGGGGTGTGTGTGGACGGGGGGGAGATCAGATGAATTACCTGACTTCTGCATCAGGAGAAGTTTTCTAAATAAGTTTTCTGAAATATCCTTCTAGCAGGACTTGGGACTCCTACCATCAAGCTATAAGGAATCTAATGCTTTTTAGCATTCTTGCCTTTGATTAAAAGCAGTCATGGATTCGGAAGAAGGCAAGATTTATATTACAAGGAGACGTAAATTAAAGAAAAATATAGATACAGAGACGGAAGTAGTCGGAGCAAGGGAAATAAGTGTATTAAAGCTCCTCAATGTAAAAATATACAAAATATTGTTCATGCCCTCTGTCATGGTCATGAGGGATGGCCAACAGCCCGGGGACTAAGGGGTTAACTGTACCTAGCTAGGTAGCAGTCAGCCAATAGAAATGCAGATAGGAATTTCAAACTGGGACAAAGGGATTTTCCCTTTTTTGTCATCTCTGGCCAGTTTGCTCTAGATACTGAGGGAGACAGAAGACATGTCTCTCTCCAAGGAAAAGACTCTTCATAATGTGTAAGTAGGGTAATGTTTAGATAAATCCATTAGGTTTTATTGTGGGACTTTGTCTGTGCTGTTAGTTACAAAAGAGAGGAAAACCCATTTCTAAGTTTTGGCCCATGGGAGGTCCCCATGAGTATATTAATTGGTGACTTTTTCCATCTAGTCTTTATGCTTGCAACAGGAATATTGTTTTGATAATAAAAGTTTCCTTTTTTATTAAGCTGGTATTGGTTCAGTTCTTTGTCCTGGAAAACCTGTCTGTGGGATCTGCATGCCTCTGACTAGGGGATAGCAGCCACAGACTGCAATTTGTATTTTCTTTTTTCTTTTTCAAGCTCTTTGGTGGAGAAGAGCTTGGGATGCCCTGGGGTTGGTTTCAAGTGTCCACCCCTGTTCATGAGTTAAAAATCCACTGCCACCATCAAGTGCTTTTGATCTCCAAAATCTAGGTTTTTAAGATGGGGGGAGGGTGGAGTTTTATACCAAAGCCTGGAAAGACAAGGTTTTGGGGTACTTTTGCTGGCCCCCACTTCTGCATTCATCATGCCAGAGTGGACAACACTCAAACATAACATTCACATGTACCAATCTAGTACAAAAACCTCTATATGCAGTAACATTTTTCATGTAGGCCTCCCCATATAGCCTACTCAGAAAAATAAATTAAAAAAGTCATAGTACCCAAATAAATATTTACCTGTGAACCTCATCAGTATAATGGGCAACATTTTCAAGAGTACTTAAGTGATCTACGAGTCTAAGTCCTCTTTTCAAAGGTAACTTAGACACTTCAGAGATGTCTCACAGGAGACGAAATGAGATTAAGACTGTTAAGTGCCCAAATTATTTTTGAAAATGGGACTTTGGCATTTTTTAAATGTTTACCTAATTATGCATTGGTATTTCATACAACTGTTGAAAGCAAAGTCCCTTCTCCTGAGGAAATTAAATTTCACTCATATGCAATGCAACTGCAACAGAGTACAGGCGTGGTCAAAAGAGAAGTGTTGGAAGCAAAAGACGACAAAGCAGATTTTGCGACCAGGGAAAACTAACAAACAGAACCCAAATGCCCCAATAAGGAACTTGGAGAGAATAAAATAAAACCCAGTGAAAAGCTCACAACCATGGTGAAACTGTAGATATTTGCAGTAGAACCCCAGAGTTACACACCTCAAAAATTTAGATTGTTCATAATGCTGAACAAAACATCATCATCATTCATAGGACCATAAAGTTGGAAGACACCTCAACAGGTCATCAAGTCCAACCTATGCTAAAAGCAGGACCAAACCCAGCTAAATCATCAGAACCAGCGCTTTGTCAAGCTGGGACTTAAAAACCTCTAGAGATGGAGATTCCACCACCTCCCTAGGTAACCCATTCCAGTGCTTCACCACCCTCTTAGTGAAATAGTTTTTCCTAATATCCAACCTAGACCTCACCCACTGCAACTCGAGACCACTGCTCCTCGTTCTGTCATCTGTCACTATTGAGAACCTTTTATTTCAAAAGTTGGCAATTGAACATTGACCTAATACAGCTTTGAAACTACTATGCAGAAGAAAAAAGCTGCTTTTAACCATGTTAATGTAAATGACAAGCACAGAAATGGTTCTCGTTTTGTCAAATTTTTAAACTTTCCCTTTATTTTTTTAGTAATTAACACAATACTATACTCTACTTGAGATGTATGGATGTGTCTCTGCCGCTGTCTGATTGTGTACTTCCCCCAGTTCCAAATGAGGTGTGGTTGAGCAGTCAGTCCTAGGGTTGCCAGATGGTTTCAACAAAAATACCAGACACACTTGACATTATATCACAATCTACATTACATCTTATTTAGAAAATACTGGATATTTATATTTTTTCAATTTGTTTCCCAAAGAGAAAGCTTAAATACTGGACTGTCTGGTTCAAAACCGGACACCTGGTAACCCTAGTCGGTCCATAAAATTGAGGTTCTACTGTATACACAGTGCTCTCTTTCCATTCTGAATGAAAGGAAAGGGTTTAATACCTGTTGTTGAATCCACACCATGAAAACTGAAGGCTTGGATTTCCACCTCCCAAGATAAGTAACTCTCATTGCATTCAAATGGGAGCTTTGTGACACTGAAAGAGGCAGAATCCAGCCTCAAATACCCACATTGAACATAGCAACTTTAATACACACACATATATATTTGCTAGTACAACAGAAATGCCTCAGAGCCCCTCTCTGCTGCTATCCTAAGGAGGAGAACCTGACTAGGTCAACTGACTCTCAGTCTTACACATACAGCCACTAAAAATGTAATATTACAATTGTAAAATATTTCCCTCCTTGTCAGGTTATGGGCAGAAAGGTAATCCAGTCATGTGCCTTTAAACTTGAAGTTACAGATACAAAAATGCAGGCATTTGGAACATCCAAAAATACAAGCTCTAGTCAAGAGAGTTAGTAAGAAACTTTCCTGTGGAGAGGTTGTTCCTGGGGCGTCTTGTTTTGTTTTGAAACAACCACTATTGATCAGTATCAGACAGAATACTGGACTAGCTGGACCACTAGGGAACCCTCGGGCAGAAGGGGCAGGTCCGGGAGCTAGCTCCTCTCTCTATTTCCCTCGCCAGCCCTTCAGCACTACCTGGTGCATGCCGCCTGGGGCTCTGGCGACAATTTAAAGGGCTGGATGCTCGGCTCCGGATGCTGCACTGGCAGTAGCAGTGGCCCAGAGCCACACTCCCTTTTGAATCGTCATACCCTAGGGCAGTTGCTCTCTTTGCCTCAGTCCTGCCCCTGTCGGCAGGCCTGGGAGAGCAGTAGGATTTTCAGTACCAAGAAGAAAAAAAGGAGCTGCATATCAGTGATCAAATTTGGAGAACAAAGAGGGGAAGGTGTATTATCTGGGGAGCATCAGAGAAAAGAGATATTGGGGATCCTCCTTGGTTGTGCAGAAGACAGCACTATAGAAATTCATCAGCTCTGGCTCATATCACTATGACTCCCCTACAGGGCTAGCCCTAGGAAGAATGCTAGCTGGAGACTTGAGGGAAACACCCCATTCCTCAATGCTTTGAGTCTTTGGGAGGGAATCACAGGCAATTAGTATTCATGTTTACATAAATGCAGTGGGCCCACTTCATCCCAGTTGTAGGGACCTGGGCTGGGTTAGGCTTAGGCTTTTCCATTTCCAAGGCAAGTCATAAAATGGATGCAGGAGATTTTGTATGAGAAACAAAATTAACAAACAACAAAGGGAACCTTTAAAATGAGACTACGTAAGAGTCCTGTAGAAGCTCACTAGTCTGTGATTCGCTAAATCACCCGTTTTACAATCTGAACCAAAAAAAAAAAAAAAAAAATGGTGATTCCTCCTCTTCTCTGCAAGATTTAAGAGCTTGTACTACAATAAGGTCTTGTATTTCATTATTTCTGGCAGTACACTGATTTTTAGATTATGAATATTTAAGACTCTGGTAACAGTGACAAAATAGGAGAATATATTTTGTGATGAAACATTGTGAGGCTTTCTGGGGTGCTTAGAACCATGAGTCACCTTATTCCCTGCTGCTATCTCCAGCAAGAGGAAGATCTGTTTATGAGTAACTGGGCGTCAGCTTCCTGACACCTGTGGCCTGTTTGCCACCCAATCAATCTCCTCAGGGCTATGCTAGCCCTTATGTTGCCTTTCTGGTTGACAATAGAGACGTGTCCCTCTCTGAGCCCCTTTGGAGAGTCCACCTGTAACATTCGGCCCTTTATCCACTTAGGGTTGCCAGATGGTTTCAACAAAAATACCGGACACATTTGCTATTACATCATAATCTACATTACATCTTATTTAGAAAATACCGGACATTTATATTCTCATTTCTATTTTCTCAGTTGGTTTCCTGAACAGAAAGCTCAAATACTAGACTGTCCAGTTCAAAACCGGACACCTGGCAATCCTATATCCACTGCACACTCACTGTTGTTCTAGATTTCTTGGCCTGACCCAAACAGTACACGCCAGTCTTCATGATTCAGCCCAGACTAATTTCAAGTATAACACCACAGCACTAAAATGCGTTTACAGTGAAAACAATCATGTTTATTACCAAAGAGTAAGATGGAAGAGATAGTAGGGCTAATAGAAACAGAAAGATTGCATAGAGAACAAAATCATAACACACTTTCTAGAGATTAAAGGCAAACTTCCTATCCAAGTCGACATCACCCAAAGGTCCCTTACGGTGCCTCCATCCAGGGCAGGGATCCTGTTATCTTGAATGTCATCAATTACATTATTAATTGATTACTTCCTCAGATTCAGTATACAGGGGTGTGTTTTTGCCTTTCTTTTATGTTCCCCAAGTTGAGTAACTGCATACAGAGACAAGCCCAAAAGTTTCATTTTCTGAGATTGCTCTCTTCCTGTTGACTCTGTGTGTAAATAGAGTTTCCATTGTGTAGACTTATAGTGTTTAATTCACACCATCGAGATACACATCTTACCTCCTGTTTGGAAAAAACCTGTTTTTCAGTTTGGTTGGTGACAGACTTTAAAATAATGTTTTCAATGTGTATACACAATTCTTTAAACATGTCGGAATGATTACAAGATCGTATGACATAAGCATCTATTAAAGAGTTCACATGACATCATGTACGCCAGGAAATCTGTGTGCTCAGCATAGTGACTCTCCAGGACTACTAGGAGTTTCTCTTATACAGCAGTGAACCCTCTGATGGTTGGCACTGAGAGGGGAATCACAAGTATTCTTTTTATAATTGCAGGCCTCCTTGCTTCTATGAAAATCTCAGTAATTCACAACTTGTCTGCCATGATTCACACAAATTACAATAGAACTTCAGAGTAACATACCCCTGGCAACTGGAAGTTGTACGTAGCTCAAAAATGTTCGTAATGCTGATCAAATGTTATGCTTGTTCTTTCAAAAGTTCACAATTAACTATTGATTTAATACAGCGTTGAAACTTTACTGTTGCAAAAAGTAAAATGTTGCTTTCCCTTTATTTTTAAAGTAGCTTATGTTCTATTTGCTTTTTGTTTTGTGTTGTTTTTGTCTATCCTGCCTGATGGTTTGCCTCCAATTCCAAATAAAAGCATGTGGTGGACTAGTCAGTTTGTAACTCTGGTGTTCATAACTGAGTTTCTGCTGTAGCAGTATCATATTTAAATGAATAATGGTGAGCAACTATCTGGACAGAGGCCACGATTTTTTTTAAAAGGGTGTCTAAAGTGAAGATCCTAAACATAAAAATATTTAAATAAAGGTAAAGCCCACTGGAATCAGTCAATGGAAATCTTTCCATTGACTTCAGTGGGCTTTTCTATCAAGTTTTCATGGCCTGATTTTGGGAAGTCCAAAGCATGTTAAGTGCTCCCATTGGCTTCAAGGGCACACAGGGGCTTCAAATGGACGGAGAAGCCTAAACAGGCTGTTGATTATTCAAGTCTTTGTTTGACTATCTGATGCAAAGTGTTCCAAATATAATTAATTCTAAATTATCTTAACTCGTGAACTAAGATTTGGCAACTCACATGCCAGCTCCACATTGAAAGGTAATTCTTTCAGTAATGGACTTTTCTACCAACTCAAGTATCTCCCATTAACACATTCATGCTAATGAGATCTAAACAGCAGGAGGGGAGCACCATTTCTTTATTAGACATACCTGGTTGCCTTCTTTGATGTGACTTCTTCTGACATCTTTTCAGATTCCATTTACAGCTCTTCCTATGTCAAAGTTTAATAGTGAACCTATTCTACTTTAAGAAATAAATTATCCATTCATCACACTCCAACACACTGGACAGAAATTTCACACACGAAAAAGTCTGTTAGCAGCTCCCAGTGGAAGTTAATTATCCCTCTTAGTAATTTTACTTTTAACGGCAGAGCACAATCAGAAGGGCCACTGGCTCTGATTCTGATCTCAGCAACACCAGTGTAAACCCAAGTGTTTCCAGTTAAGTCAGTGGTGGCGCTTCGTTTTGTTTTTTTCCTAGGGACACTGAGTTCAGAATCTGATCCTTTATCTTTTACGTCTAGACTGGCAAGTTTTTCCGCAAAATCATCTGCTTTTGCGGAAAAACTTGCCAGGTGTCTACACTGGCCCCTTGAATTTCCGCAAAAGCACTGACGATCTCATATAAGATTGTCAGTGCTTTTGCGGAAATACTATGCTGCTCCCACTCAGGCAAAAGTCTTTTTCCGAAAAACTTTTGCTCAAGAGGGCCAGTGTAGACAGCAGAGATTTGTTTTCTGCAAAAAAGCCCCGATTGCGAAAATGGCGATCGGGGCTTTTTTGAGGAAAAGCGTGTCTAGATTGGCCACGGACGCTTTTCCGCAAAAAGAGCTTTTGTGGAAAAGCGTCCTGCCACTCTAGACGCGCTTTTCCAAAAATGCTTTTAATGGAAAACTTTTCCGTTAAAAGCATTTCCGGAAAATCATGCCAGCGTAGACGTAGCCCTCAGGTTTTTATGCATGCTTTGCAGAGGCGGCACAGTTTGCAAAGTAATAGCTTTACCACTAGTGGATACAAAGCACCATTTTTCCATACCCAACTCAGTACATCCACACAGAGAAGGCTCCTGCTGTAAAAGTATACACCAATGAGTCGCATTTTCTTTTCACTTACAGATCAGGATCAAAGAGTTAAATAGGTATGAGAGAAGAGTCAGGTTCAAGGATTCTTCTGCCTTTCATCTTAAACCACTACATATTGATCCTCTCTAGTCCAGCACCCTTGGGACTTGACCAGTTCTGACCCAGAGAATTTTCCAGATCACGGGAGGTCAATATAGTCCAGCAGTATTGCCACTGCTTACTGAGCTGTTATAAGACATTTAGGGGTAAATTAGAACTAAACAAACAGCACACAACACTGAAAGCCAGGACTGGTGGCTGTAAACAAACTTTATGGGACCACGGGAAACTTGGCTACACCCATGGGAAGTGACTGTCCGGCTAAATAAAATCATGCTAGACCATGGATGTTTTCAGACCAGAAAGTGCTGGACTAGAGAAGTTCAAGCTATAGTTGTGAGCAGACACTGACAAATCAATCATCAAAATTACACGAAAATATAAGCACTGGTAGTGGGCATGTGTTTTATATCAACTCCCACCTCCCGCCTTAGAGCTGACAATGAGAGAAAGGACAGAGTTATGGTGAAGGGCTGGAGAAGCTGGTCTAGGCTAGGATTAGGATTCAGATCTGAAATATGTATTGCCACATAATACAGAGTTTAATCATCACACTTTAAACTATGGTGCCTTGCCTACCTCATAGCAACTACAAATGCTGCTTTAGTCCAAATCCTCATATCTTGTAAACCCATAGATCTATCACCTATCTTGTAAACCTCATTAGCATATGCCGGTGTTGTTTTTTCAAGAGCAACTGAAGTCAGTTGGCCTCAAGGACTCAGTGCATTCTTTATGCTATCAAAGTTTTAATTTGTAACCTATGTAAAATCAATTGTTTAAATCCCCAGAAGACAGGAGGAGGAGGGGATTTAATTGTATCTCTAACCTTACTTACAAGGTTTTCCTGTATCTAGGTAACAACCATTTAGTCAATTACTTTGATCATCTTAAGTTCCAGGCAGCAGAGATGTACCACAAATGTTAGTGAAATGTGTCCA
The DNA here is from genome assembly GCF_052426305.1 of Pelodiscus sinensis. NCBI lineage: Eukaryota > Metazoa > Chordata > Testudines > Trionychidae > Pelodiscus > Pelodiscus sinensis. Next base: position 163,574,568 of record NC_143052.1, on the reverse strand, counting down.
AGAACACGTGGAGATAAAAATCTTGAAAAAAGTCAACCTTGAAGACTCAGAAACTGCAAGGCAAAGAGGCCAACATTTATGACTTTTCAAAGAATCCCATGCTTTTTAAGCCAACCTCAATTTTTGAATGCTTGGTGCTGGCCGTACCCAGGCTGCACAGCTGGCTGAGGGGACCACAGGGTATGGAGCAGAAGGGGCTGAAGCAGCACTTTGGAAGCACACGAGGAGGTTTGTAGGAAGACGTGGCAGTTATCTGGGCAGCATTGTAAGCAGAGTGGATCTGCATTCATTCCAGTAAGGCTTAAGGAGCACCCCATGGCATGTCCCTTTCTAGACTACATTAGAGATGTATTCTGGTGGTTTTCAGCACTGGGTTGTAGAATATCAGGCATTGGGTCTCCTTGCTGCAGGGTGCTCAGGTGACCTGCACTGGCACCTCAGACTGTGTTGCATCCCAGACGTTACCAGCAACAGGCTGGGCTCCTAGGGGGAGGGAGAAAAGAGCACACAAGGCTCTGCACGCTGCCCCTGCTCTGAGCACTAGCTCTGCTGCAGGCTGCTTCGGGGGTACAGTATGGTCTGTGGTGCGAGGAGAGGCAGGAAGCTGCCTTAGCACCCCCACTGCACCGCTGACCAGGAGTTGCTCAAGGTAAGAGCCTCCTGCCCCAGCCCTGACACTCCCCACAGCCAGACACCCCCGCTCTTACTCCCGAAAGCTCTGATCCTCAGCCCCATCCCAGAGCCCACACTCCAGTTAAATTATGTTGGTCACAGGCATCAACAATTTTCTTCAACTGGGCCATGAGGGGGAAAAAAAAAAAAAAAAAAAAAAAAAGTTTGAAAGCCACTGATGCATTCCCATGCAGGTTTGGGCCCCTGCTCTGTGAACTCTCAAGAATTTTCATACCATGTCATCTCATCTGGACAAGATTCTTCCTGCTTCTCCCACAATGCCCTCCAGTTTAAGAGAGATGTAATCAATTAACATTGCTGCATCACGCAGCAAAATTCACTATAATTGTGTAGTATAGACTGGGAGCCTTGCTGATAAATCCCAAGAACTACAGCTGGGTATTCCTGCATGTTATCAGAGAGAGGATAGGAATTTGCTTTGACAGACACTTGTGGAGAACTATATGCTGTACTATTTGGATGTTGATTGAAACAAAAATTATTGCTCACCATGTGCTATTAACACCATGTGATAGTGAATGTAGTCTTCTCCTTTCTTATTGGTATTATAAAATTGCATAGAAGCTCTTATCATAGACCAGCACACCATTACATAAGAATGGCCATTCTGGGTCAGACCAAAGGTCTATTTAGCCCAGTATCCTGTCTTCCAACAGTGGCCAATACCAGATGCCACAGAGGGAGTGAACAGAACAGGGAACCATTAAATGATCCCTCACCTGTCATCCATTTCCAGCTCCTCACAAACAGAGGCTAGGGACACTATTCCCACCCATCCTGGTTAATAAGTATTGATGGACATATCCTCCATGACTTTATCTAGTTCTTTTTAGAACCCTGTTAAATTCCTGGTCTTCACAACATCCTCTGGCAAGGAATTCCACAGGCTGGCTGTATGTGGAGTGAAAAAAAAATACTTCCTTTTGTCTGCTTTAAACCTGCTATCTATTAATTTCATTTGGTCACCCCTAGTTCTTATGTTATGTGAACAAGTAAATAACTTTTCCTTATACACTTTCTCCACACCAGTCATGATTTTATAGACCTCTGTCATATTCCCCCTTATTCTCCTCTTTTTACATACATCAAAAAAGGAGTGCCTCTGCCCCAAAGAGCTTACAATCAGAGACTACAGGTGCTCTGCAGAGCATACAGCTGCACTGCTGCTAATGCAGATGTTCTCAGGCAACAGAAGAGAGCTTTTACACTGGCTTAACAACTCCAACCTCCATAAATAGTAGCAGTTATCTCAGTGCAAGAAACTCTCCCACCGAGATAAAAGCCAGTATGGTCAACATAACTTATATCACTCAGGGGAGTTGCTTCTTACATCCCTGCGTGCCATGACTTCTACTTACAGATATAAGCTGTAGTGTGTACATAGCCTAGGTAAATTACAGAAGACAAAGGCAATGGCTTCAGGATGTTAAGAAATGGTCCTACAGAGGACTCGGTCCTACAAGGTACTGACTGCTCTGAATTACCATTGACTTCATTGGCACCTAAAGACATTTAGCACCTTGTAGGATGAAGGCAGACAGAGCGTCCCCCGCCCCTGTTCGATGGCCTCCATTAGCTTCACTTCATTTCCTGAACTCAAGATATCGCTTTTAACCCATAAAGCTATTTGAGTCATGGCTGGATTACAGATGGCTTCTCCTCCTACTTCAATGAGGAGCCTGACCTGACTGTTCTTAGAGACTGAGGATTTTATTCTCTGTGTCCAACACCTAGTCATGATTCCTCACAGGATGTTTTCCACTCACAGGTCGATATTTCTGGCACACACTTCCCCCCTTGTCCCAACTCAGAGTAGATAGCCTCCAAGGCCTATCATTCACACCAGCTTCTTCTGCGGGGAAGAACAAAAGGAGAGAGAACTTTTCTTTTTAAAAAGGGAAGGTGAGTTTTTAGAATTTCATCAAAATTTTTGACAGTGTATATGAGTTATGCTGTGTGTGTTTTAACTGTATTGTAAGTACACGTAGCGATTTATGAAAGGCAATGTCATAAATCAATGAAATACATATAGGAGGATAAATCAGGAAGCAAGCCGAATCTGACAGTTATCAGGGAATGTTTTTTTCCAGTCCTCTCTGAGTCTTTATCACATGTTAATTGGGGAAAGAGCCAGTATCAAACCTGAACTCACTTTGCCCTGGGTTAGATTTGAACACATTTCCATGGTTTGGTTGGGTCCTTCCCGTGAGATTTATATTTATTAATGGCCCTGTAGCTATGAAATTCTTGGGCAAAGGTAAATAAGGCAATAAATCAATATTTTATGCAGTCATCTGCTGTGCAAATGTAACTGTGTATTTTTATTACTATAATAGTCAGGCTTGGCTGGACTAATGATTTTCCCTTTTTTTATTAATAACTGGAACATATCATCCTTTTATTAACCTCAGCACTCAGAAGTGAGAGGGAAAAAATACAGTCCAAAGAAATCCAGCAATACTCCCACTCTATATAATAAAACAAAGCATGTCATTGCTTTTAGCAACCAAAAAAGGACCCTTGTCTTCTGTCAAGTTGGACAGAGCAATGTAGGTTCTGGGTCTCTGCCTACTGGAAAGTTATAAATACTAACAAACAGCTAATCTCTGACCTACTGCACATTTTATAATTTTCTAATTGGTCCCATTTTGAACCAATCAATATTGTACAAGCCCCTCATAGGCAGCCCTGCTAATCACTGAAAATGACCTGAACCACCAAACACCCTTCAGCACTGAATATTCATATGGGAGTGCAAATGTTAATTCATACAGTGCTCGCATTACATCGCTCTAATTATCTACTGGAGGCATCTCTTCAAGGCATGCTGTCAATCCTGCAGATTGGGTTCAGCGGAGTGAAACCGAATTGCATGCCTTTTCCGCTAATTGGAAAAAAAGACACTGCCTTGACATGCCTTTCAAAGCAGTCAAAAAAAACCACCAAGTTTGGCCAGCATGCTACTGAGCACGCCCTCCTATTGCCTGTCCCCTCAAGAGGCCCCAGAGCTTATTTCCAGCTGTGGCAGATGGAAGGCGAGCAAGACGAACACAGCAAACCGTGCTGATTTTTATTTGTCATACAAGGGGACAGCTCTTCAGAAAAACTGCTCTCTTGCAGTAATGAAAATTTGAATGAACCGTTTCCCAAGTAACCTTTTGGAGTTGGTATTTGCAGATGTAATGCAATGACTGATGCTACTGCTGTCACAGAAAAGCCTCCCAATATATCGGAGCCCTGGTAATGGGAGATGAAAGTAGAAAAACAATGTCACTGCTCAAATAAAAAAGGGAAGGGGCACAACTGTAATATTCAATAAGTGAATGGAAGCAGGAGTCCTGACAATATAATCATATCCGTTGCCCCTATATATAATCTCACTTCCCCCTCCCCTCCGGCCTCCATTTACTGGGAGATTCATGCTCTGACAACCCATCTCCCAGTGCTCAATTTAGCAGGTCTAGTAAGGACCTGCTAAATCAACCACTGATAGAATCTCCATTGACTCCAGCACTTTACCAGGTCATAAGGAGTAAGGGTAGGTAATGAGTGTCTCCCATCCATCTCCCACAGGGGGATGCTGCAGAAACTCGACCTAAGGTACATTGACTCTAGCTATGCTATTCGCATAGTTGGAGTTGCATAGTTTAGGTCGACTTTGCTCCTTAGTGTAGACCTGACCTAATTCATAGCCAATTGTTTTTCTTTTTTGCAGCTGTCTGCTTAGACCGTGGCCCCCCAGCTGGACACTAAGTTTCTGCGTTTCAATCTCAACACTGGATTTATGCACTTTTAAGTACCAATTTGGTCTAGGTCAGTGGTGCCAGTCTTTTCCTGGGGCACACTCCTCCCTTTACCAGTAATGGGATTGGTCTATGCCCCCTCTCCATTACTGCACCATTGACCCAGCAGAGCAGGTTGGGCTGACAGCAGAGCTAGGGGTAGAACTGAGGATGGGGGAGGAGCTGAGCTGGGGGCAGAGCAGGCAGTGGAGTACAGCTGCTACTGGGGTCAGAGCTGGAGTGGGGGTAGAGCAGGGCTGGGTTGTGCTCCCTCCCTGGAATCCCACAGTCTGTCTGTTCAGGCCTTAAGACTAGTAACAAGTGTAAAACCATCTCTTCCCCCACCCACCAAATTCCCCAGTAGCTTAAGCATCCTCTTTCCAGAAGTCCATTCTTGCGGGTACTCTGGTTTATAGCCTGCCCTTCAGGGACATGCGATAGTTAAATACTACAGAGATTTTGCAGAGTGATTTCTAAATCAATCACTCTTTGTGCTAGACAGTACAAAAAGATGTACAGATCTATGCAAAACAACACACACTGATATATCATCCCCTGCCTACATTTCCTCGCTACACTTGCTCATTCCTTGAAATTTGATCAGAGTCCTCCAGGAGTCAAGGATACTTCCTCTCCCCTTCCTCCTCTTGCATAGCTTTGCTTTCTGATTTTGGTCTCCCTCTAAGAAGGCTGGTGTGAGACCCTTCCTTTTGCAGACCTTCAATCCCCCCCTTCAGGTGGGGCAGCCACTCTGTTGCTTAATCACCAGCCTCCTGGAGTCCAGATTTGAAAACCTGGGTTGCTCTTACCATTAGCCAACTCTTTGTCCATTCAAATGGATGATGATCAAGGTTACATGACCCTTCTTAGTTGGCCAGCTGGTAGGTACAAGTATTTCTTCTAACACCTTCTGTGTATGTCAGCTCAGTATGGAGGCTAGAGAGCCAATATGAAGGCACAGTGCCAGCTTATAATCAAAATGATATTTAGAAAACAAAATGGAGTTTGATGTAACTAAATACACAGAGTTTATAATATCAAATGGACTCAAACTGCACATAGACAGGTCCCCCAAATCATCTCCTCAGCTTACACAGTCCAACACACAATAGGCATCTCCCCTTTAAATTTTAAAAGGAATAACAGAGAAAAACCATGAAAAATATACTGCAGGTACTGCAACCAAGATAATGTTGAGAGAGGAATACTTAGACCTCTCTCATGCACAAGACTCAACACCACATAAACATAACACCTCATCCTGAGAGCTACTAGGTGTTGTGCTTGCTACCACAAATCTTCCCATTGGCTTCCCCAGAGCTATGTGTGGTGGGTGTTTTTGTTGTTGTTATTGTTTTTTTAAGTCCTTCAGAATTTAAAAGGGCTGTAACAACAGGATTTTACATCAGTGTAAAAGTTTTCCATAAAAATTACTCTGGAAACTATGGAACTTAATAAAAAAAAATTCCCTTGTATAATGTTTTTCAGCCATCCTATGGAAATTTATTAAACACAGTAAGATGGCCCCCAAAACAAACATTGGTTTTTCAGGATTCTTCCATAAGGATAAAGACAATGGCCATTGATGGTTGCAGAATTAGGCTGTACACATTCTATCACCAACAGCAAATATGCTACATGTGAGACATTGCAAAACTACCCCTAGCAACAAATATTTAGCCATCTCATTTCTAGCACTCGATGACACAGCACAGAGTAGCCATACATTGTGGACTGATTAAAACACATCAAAAACGGTACTTTGTCTAGAGCTAAACTTACTAAGTTTAGATGGCAATCCCAACCAGAAATATGGATTGGCACTATGAGGCCAGCCAAACGGATAGAGGAAAGGAAAATAGTTAAACTATAGTTAGAAAAAGAGAAGAGACAGAATATTTAATGTTATCCAGAGAGGTAAATCAAAGTCACCTTAAATAGTAATAAAATATAGAAATTCAGTACCAGAATTTAAACAAGGTCATATATTGAAAATATGCTTTGAATATTCTGTTATATACAATAGGAAAATTCATGAATATCATCAGGGGTATTTACATGATCCACTTCTCTCCTGTGCAGTGTTTGCCTAATGTAATGAGATCTGGATGGCTTAAATAAAAACACAAATTTTAGAGTGTTATACCTGAATCTGACCATGCATGTTTTAAAAAAAGCAAACAAGAAGCGTTTTATGCATATAATACTGAATGTTAATATTGACAATCAACTGCATTAATATTGCAGGCTATTGGGAGTGAATTAACAAGGCTCACAAATTAACAGCATTTCAGGCCATGCACAATATAGGAATATCTTCTGTATAATGATTCTCTGCAGTTTGTTTCTATTCAGGTCAAGGCCTTGACATTCTAATTTAATTTGAACAATTCAAATCTTATTTTGTGAGGCAGACAGTGCGAGAGAGCAGGTAATAGTGACAGAAGATGGATTGGCTTTATTCACTGAAACCCAAGTTAAAGTTAGTTCTCTCTCTCTCCGGCATGCTACATATCTATGCACACACACACATACTTATATAGCTATTTACATATGCACATATAGATAGATGAAACCCACCACTCTTTCAAACATTACATCAGGGGTGGGGAACCTTTTTTGGGTTGGAGGCCGTTAATCTATAGAAAAGTCAGTCAGGGGCTGCACACAAGTGAGAAGCAAAAAACCAACAACCCCAAACACCCTCACTGACTGTTCCCCAACTGAGAAGGACACTCCCCACATTCTCCTCACACATAGGGTTACCAGAGGGTTTCAAAAAAATACCGAACACACTTGATCTCAGATTGGGGGGGGGGGAAGAGACCAGCTGAGAGGGGAGCAGGGCTAGCCAGGAGGAGGTCGGGGAGAGCGGGACTGGCCGGGGGGGACCAGCTGTCGGGGAGCAGGTCTGGCCCAGGTACACACAGATCCTGGGGTGCTGCCCTTCCCACACATGGTCCCGGCAAGTCTAGCCTCAGGGATTCCATCCCACCTCGCCTCCCCTCCCCCGTACTGTGTAGTTGGTAGACACACTCACACAGCGTGAGCGCGTTTACCAGCCAGGCAGTATGCAACTACATACGGATACTCTTGATAATAATAAAACAATTAGAAAATACCAGATATTTATATGTCTGGTATTTTCTCACTTTGTTTCTTGGACAGAAAGCTCAAATACCATACTGTCTGGTTCAAAACTGGACACCTGGCAACCCTACTCACACACCAGACCCCAGGGGGCTCAGTCTACTAATTTTGTGTGCTCCAGGCCCTTGGGGGCAGGGGTAAGGAGGAGGGGGAAGGGTGTCACCATGGGGGAGCCTGAGCCTAGGAGGCAAGCAAGCCAGGGGCTGCATACAGCCCCCAGGCCTGAGGTTCCCAACCTCTGCATTAAAAGCTGAATGACATTTACTGATGCAGGAAGTAAACACTACTAGCTGAAAAACCTTCCATCTTTCTGTAAACCTTCAGCACCGCATAAGTTATACAAAGCAGCTGTCCCTAAGTACAGTAGTCTGCTGCACTGAGAGACTAAAACCAAGGTGTTTTAACTAAAAACATATCCCTGTGGCACAAATGAGAGCGCTCTCTCTGAAACTAAAAGTAAGTTAGGAGCTTGCTAATTGTACAGCTGTTTGATTTATTCTTCACTTCCCTGCCTCAATTCATGTTTTAAAACTGCCATGGTTCCCAGTATTTGACTGCTTATATACTCCCCTGTTTGGAAGCTTTATCAGTTTGTAAGGATTCAATGAATGCCAGTTTTCTTTCCTCTGAAAAGGAGGTAACCTTACCTTAGCCAGCCTGCCGGAGACACAGTTTGCACCTGATTGAGCTCGACTCGCTAAACATACTGAGGAATGCAGTGCTAAACTGATACCTGTCCCCAGGGAAATAAACACATGGATGATGAGACAATTTTGGGAAACAGTCTCCTCCCAAAGGATTTTTAGCTAGAGTCAACTGCCATAGTTCCACTGAAGACTGCCAAGGGTGGATAATTCACAGCAGCTGGAGATCAATCAGTGGAGCTTCAGCAATTTTCACCAGCTGAGGATCTGCTCTAGGGTTTGGTTGCCTTTCCACCATCCAGGATGCTTTAGGAATGAGGGAACTGGTGTTACTGATCATGTAAACGGCCTGTGGGCTTTTCTATTTTTTCAAGCACTGGTGCAATGTCATCTTCTTTGGTAACAAAATCTGCAGATGATTTGCTTTCATTTGCATCAGCTACAGTATTCTCAATACTGTTTCTTGGCAAACATTCTTCCTACCAGACCAGCCAGCCGTGATAGCCTGAAGCATGGGCTGTGGAGTATAGTGGATCTATAGGGAATGACAAATACAGAGTAGAGAACCTTCTGCCACAGATAAGAGACAAGGTGTAGCGTGTGCAGATTCAGAACTATAGGGAGAGAGCAACTGCTTACAAAGAGTTTGAGCCTAACATTCCTTAATGAGAAGTTGGTGTATGAGAATACAGATCAGAGGGAACAGCTGCCAGAGTTGAAAAGAGAGAGCTGACCAGTCTGTATGCAAAACACAATGGTTTCTCTGATCTTCTCACAGTAATGGAAGAATTAAACTGAAATGAGGTTGGAACTGACACAGTACCCACCTGTGACACCTGTTGATGCAGCTCTGCCCTAGTGCTACCTGTGATGCTTTGGGAGTCTCCCAGACTAGTAAAATGTTGCATCAGTGCCTGCCCTGATGACCGAGGCTTGTGTGTATTCTGGGAAGCTTTGTCTCAGTCCTGACTCCAGAAGCCTAGTTCAACAACCATGACCTCCTCCTATCTTCAAGCAGCCTGGTTACTCCTTATAGCAGGGGTGGGGATCTAAGACTTGCCTGGATCTGGCCCCTGGGGTTCAGGATTCCCCTCAGCACTGGGGAGCCCACTTTGGCATTCCAGTCCCTCACCCCCCTGCTGTTCTCCCCGTGGGGCTGGAGCACACAAAATCTACTAGCTTGGGTCTGACTGACATTTCTGTGGGTCAGCGGCCCCTGGCTCAAAAAAGGTTCCCCGCTCCTGCCTTATTCCTCTTAAAATCAGGAATAAGGGACCTTTCAGAAAAGGCTTTATTTTCCAAAAGATCCCATCTAGACTGGCGCTTTTCTCCGGCAAAGCCCCGAGCTGGAAAAAAGCAGCAGCCATGTTTATACAAATGAAGCGGGGGATATTTAAATCCCCCGCTTCATTTGCAATTCCGACTTGTCTCATCTGCATCCCTTTTCCAGAAAAGGGGTCCAGTGTAGACACAGCCAAAGAGGCTAAGAAGGCTATTCTGTTAAAAGCCCAATCACATCTTTTGTATAAGAAATAATAGTTCACCTTTTGTTTACAGTCTCACTCATTTTAATATTCAACATTGCCAGAGCTCACAGTATATGTCAGCCACTACTGAGGAATCTGCTAGTGAGGGTGGAACAGAATAATTTGCAGCTGCTAGGAGTTGCCAGGTTCTTTCTTGAAATATAGGATGCAGCAAGAAAGTTAATGACTGAAGTTTCCCTCAACCCTACCCTCCACTATTAAATGTGTAGCTGGAAATACTCTAGGCAAAAATAATGAGTTTTCTCATTAAAAAGGAGCCCTGTATTTTTAAATGTAAACGGTCAAAGCCCTAGTGATAGATTGTCAATTGACGAAATAGTAGTCCTAGTTGCATGATTTCAGATTTTTTCAAAGGCCAACTTACATGCACAGGAGCACCAGTGCACCTCACATATATGAGTAATTTTAATGCAGCAATGCTTCTATGAGGCAAGGACCCGTCATTCCCATTTCATAGATGGGAAAAGGTCCCAAGAGATTAAGGATAGGATTTCAGAAGTGCTCACATTATCCAGTCTTTGCTCCAGCAAAAACTACAGAAACACTGACGTCAATAACAACACAGCCAGGCTAACTCTACACACTTTTGAAAATTCCATCAGCAATGACTTGCCCAAAGTTACACAGAGTTAGGAACTGACTGAACTCTGATCCCCAGGTCAATGCCTCAGCCAAACAAACAAACAAGCAACCCCTCTCCTACCAACTGCAGTAGCTTTTTATCCATTAAGAACAAGCTCCATTATGACTGTACACTTAAACAGCGAAGCCAGGAAATATATGCAACTCTGGGGAACAAATAGAAAAACTTAATGTTAACAAATCTCCGGGACCGGATGGCATTCATCCAAGGGTTCTAAAAGAACATAAATGGGAAATTGCTGAGCTATTATCTGTGGTTTGTAACCTATCCTTTAAATCGGCTTCCGTACCTAATGACTGGAAGGTAGCCAACATGACACCAATATTTAAAAAGGGCTCTAGAGGCGATCCTGGCAATTACAGACCGGTAAGTCTAACTTCAGTACCAGGCAAATTAGTCGAAACAATAGTAAAGAATAAAATTGTGAAGCATGTAGAAGAACATAATTTGTTGGACAAAAGTCAACATGGTTTCTGTAAAGAGAAATACTGTCTTACTAATCTGTTAGAGTTCTTTGAAGGGGTTAACAAAGATGCGGACAAGGGGGATCCAGTAGATATAGTATACTTGGATTTTCAGAGAGCCTTTGACAAGGTCCCTCACCAAAGGCTCTTGTGTAAATTACATGGCCATGGGATAAGAGGGAAGGTCCTTTCTTGGATTGAGAACTGGTTAAAAAACAGGAAACACGGGGTAGGAATAAATGGTAAATTTTCAGATTGGAGAGGGGTAACTAGTGGTGTACCCCAACGGTCAGTCCTGGGACCAATCCTTTTCAACTTATTCATAAATGATCTGGAGAAAGGGGTAAGCAGTGAGGTAGTAAAGTTTGCAGATGATACCAAACTGTTTAGGGTAGTCAAGACAGAAGCAGACTGTGAGGGACTCCAAAAAGATCTCACCAAACTGAGTGATTGGGCAACAAAATGGCAAATGAAATTTAATGTGGATAAGTGTAAAGTAATGCACATCGGGAAAAATAACCCCAACTATACATACAGTATGATGGGGGCTAATTTGGCTACGACAAATCAGGAAAGAGATCTTGGGGTTATCGTGGACAGTTCTCTGAAAACTTCCACACAGAGTGCAGTGGCGGTCAAAAAGGCAAATAGGATGCTAGGAATTATTAGGAAAGGGATAGAAAATAAGACCCAGAATATCTTACTGCCCCTGTATAAAACTATGGTACGCCCACATCTTGAATACTGTGTACAGATGTGGTCTCCTCACCTCAAAAAAGATATTTTGGCCTTGGAAAGGGTTCAGAAAAGGGCAACTAAAATGATTAGGGGTTTGGAACGGGTCCCATATGAGGAGAGGTTAAAGCGACTGGGACTTTTCAGTTTAGAAAAGAGGAGACTGAGGGGGGATATGATAGAGGTCTATAAAATCATGAGTGGTGTGGAGAGGGCTGATAAAGAAAAGTTATTTATTAGTTCCCATAATAGAAGAACTAGAGAACACCAAATGAAATTAATGGGTAGCAGGTTTAAAACTAATAAAAGGAAGTTCTTCTTCACACAGCGTGTAGTCAACCTGTGGAACTCCTTGCCAGAGGAGGCTGTGAAGGCTAGGACTATAAGGGTATGTCTACACTACCCCGCTAGTTCGAACTAGCGGGGTAATGTAGGCATACCACACTTGCTAATGAAGCCCGGGATTTGAATTTCCCGGGCTTCATTAGCATAAGCGGGGAGCCGCCATTTTTAAATCTCCGCTGCTTCGAACCCCGTGCAGCGCGGCTACACGGGGCTCGAACTAGGTAGTTCGGACTAGGGTGCCTATTCCGAACTACCGGTACACCTTGTTTCACGAGGAGTAACGGTAGTTCGGAATAGGAACCTAGTCCGAACTACCTAGTTCGAGCCCCGTGTAGCCGCGCTGCACGGGGTTCAAAGCAGCGGGGATTTAAAAATGGCGGCTCCCCGCTTATGCTAATGAAGCCCGGGAAATTCAAATCCCGGGCGTCATTAGCAAGTGTGGTATGCCTACATTACCCCGCTAGTTCGAACTAGAGGGGTAGTGTAGACATACCCTGATAGAGTTTAAAGAGAAGCTGGATAAATTTATGGAGGTTAGGTCCATAAAAGGCTATTAGCCAGGGGATAAAATGGCGTCCTTGGCCTCTGTTTGTCAGAGGCTGGAGAGGGATGGCAGGAGACAAATCGCTTGATCATTGTCTTCAGTCCACCCTCTCTGGGGCACCTGGTGCTGGCCACTGTCGGTAGACAGGATACTGGGTTAGATGGACCTTTGGTCTGACCCAGTACGGCCGTTCTTATGTTCTTATGTTCTTATTATGCTGCTCAGTCAGGGTCTGTGAGCTCTTGAGGATAGGTAGTAACCCATGAAAGGTCTCTTCGTGACAGATCAAGTCTACCTTATACTTGAACTTTAAAAAGAAAGGGCACAACAGCTTTCTTTACAGCATTTCCATAAGCACCAATGATTAGGGAAAAAACCCCACAACACACAATCAAAATAGTTCTGTTCTTTAGAAACAAGTGTCCAGACTTTGCAACTGACTGCTCTAACACACAGAAAACTTAAGTCTGTTCTGTTGTAAACAATGTAAATGTATTTCCGATGGGCGGTATCCGACCATCCAATTCCTGAGTCTGCTTGGCACAGCATAACTAATTGGAGTAAAATGTAAAAGGTCCATTCCTCATTGATCTTCTCTCCCTGAATAAGGGCAATGGCAGCTCAGTGCAATGCATATCCCTTAGTGTGGCTGTCCTGTCAATGAGACAGTTTGTAAGTTTTGCAGTTTCAGGATGTGTGACTGCAGCCCAAGCGTTGAATGAGAGAATGCACCATTAAGACCAGGTGATCAGTTAACTGCAGTGCAGTCTGATGAATTATTTAGCCTTCACTGACACAACAGCCAACTACACTATAGAGTTTAACTTAAAATTCTCATACTTCCCATCTGGGATCTTTGCAAACCCTGCTCTCTTATTAAGTTGTGAACGTTAATGTCGTTGGACGGGGGGCAAAAGGAGGGTGACTGCCCAATGGCCTGGCAATTCAACGGAACTGCTGCAGCCCTGGACTCTTTAGATTGCCACCGGAGCACCACACGGCATGCTCCGTGTGGCTCTGATAGCTGGAGAGGGGAGCACACCATGCTCCGGGCAGTGCAGAGGACTGTCTAGCTCCAGCCCTACCCCTTCTGCCCAAAGCCATACTCCTAAGGGTATGTCTACACAGCAGGGCTAACATCAGAATAAGCTACACAACTTCAGCTACGTCAAATGTGTAGCTTGCGTCGAAATAGCTTAATTCCCATCAGATTTGGAAATAAATATTTTTCTAGCTGCAAAGATTCAATGAATAACCTATGGCAAGGTGTGTATTCATAGGCTAGCAGCGTACACTTCAGATTTAAACTTCAAGTATCATCCACATAAGAAAAACATTCTCACCAGCATACCCCTGCAATGGGTTATTGCTGTTGGAATATGGCTCTGACATTTAATGTTTGATTTGTAAAATATGGGTTGAACCTCTCTAGTCCGGCACCCTCAGGAACTAGAAAACATGCTGAACTAGAGAATTTGCCGGACCATGGGAGGCCAATATTATCTAAAAGCATTACCAACACTTCCACTGCTTACTGGGTTGTTAAAGGACATTCAGGGGTAAATTAGAGTCAAACAACAGCACAGAACACAGAAAGCTAGGACTGGGAAACTTGGGACCTTGGGAAACTTGGCCACACCCATAATAAGTGGACATCCGGCTAACTAAAATCATGCTGAATCACAGATGTTGCTGGACCAGAGAGTGTTGGACTAGAGAGGTTCAACCTGTAGTTTTTTTGGGGAAAGCAGGAGTCTTTCTGTCCTTGGAGCTGTGGTGTTAGCTGTACTAGCAGAGAGGGAAGTGTGCTGATTCAGCAGATCTGCATGCTACTCAAAGAGAGGCCGCAGGCTTGATGATGGTGAAGGCACTTGGCCAGGTTTACTGGCACCGAAGCATGGTGGTAGCACCCCACGGAAGCTACAGGTACACTAATATATGCGTACTTGTGACAGGGTACCAGCTCAGTCAACAGAACATGAAACTGCCCCTGAGGCCAGCACAAAGAGAGAATGCCCTACCGTCCCTGCTCCCATACACAAATGCAAACAAGTGACTTGCTACATTTCTTATGATTTTTGTTAACACATGCCTTGTATCTTCCAGTTGGAACAAAACATCTTCATCCATTATCCTGTCATTCCCTCCCTCTGCTTTTAGGAGACAAAGAGGAGGCTGCACTTCCCTTTACTTTTAATGAAGTAACCCCTAGCAACACTGCTTATTTATTCTGAACAACAAATGCACTCATTCCTATTGTAGGCCACCAGGCTGCTGAGCCTTTGTTGAGTAATCACTTACTCCTACCTTCTCATTATTCTTCCCCCATCCTCTTCCTACTGTCTTGGTACCCGTGTACTGCAAGGCTACGTCTACACTGGCCCCTCTTCCGGAAGGGGCATGTAAATTTCGCGAGTCGTCGTAGGGAAATGCGCGGGGGATTTAAATATCCCCCGCGGCATTTAAATAAAAATGTCCGCCGCTTTTTTCCGGCTTTTAAAAAAGCCGGAAAAGAGCGTCTAGACTGGCCCCGATCCTCCGGAAAAAGTGCCCTTTTCCGGAGGCTCTTATTCTTACTTCAAAGAAGAGTATTATTATCTTATTCTTATTCAAAGTAAGAATAAGAGCCTCCGGAAAAGGGCACTTTTTCCGGAGGATCGGGGCCAGTCTAGACGCTCTTTTCCGGCTTTTTTAAAAGCCGGAAAAAAGCGGCGGACATTTTTATTTAAATGCCGCGGGGGATATTTAAATCCCCCGCGCATTTCCCTACGACGACTCGCGAAATTTACATGCCCCTTCCGGAAGAGGGGCCAGTGTAGACGTAGCCAATATGTTTAATTTAGTCTGTAAGTGCCTCAGGACAGGAACATGTTTTCCTTCTGTTGGGGGAAGTGCCCATCACACCTCTAAGCCCCTTTAATTAGAGATAAATATTATAATTATTAAAATTAAGGCATTATTCCTCGGGGTAGACACAACATACCTGCAACAGGTATACCTGCAAGTATCTAGGAAACAACACAACAAGAATTTCTATTCTTTGTGTTATGCCTGCTAGAAATGGGAGTTCTGCCTTGTTATTCTGTTTGAATTGTACTGAAGCACTGGAGTAAGATTACTTGAATGTCAGCTACTCTTGTGGAACCCAGCTGCACATCTCAGGAGACTTTCTCAAGTGGCCAAGGAGGTTAGCTGAGAGAGGAAAAGATCAGAATGAGCTTGTGCTATAGCTATTGAGGGCCAATAGTTGACAGATGCTAGTGTATAAATATCACATTAGTGCAATATAAATAGAGGCTGAGACCCAGAAAGAGACCATCCAAAAATCTCTGGAATCCCTACGAGAGCTACTGTGACACTGCATGAGAGTGAATCATTCATTGCTTGTCTTTGCCCGCTCTTATTGGTTTGGCTTCTTTTAAAGGATAAGGTCCTGACAACAAACGGTATGTCAATGAAACCCGAATGAGTCATCTTTTCATGTTGTCCACTCTATGCATCATTTTAAAAACACAATAAGAATTTGAGAGAGAAAGTTGTACTATTCTCTAACAGATGGAATATCAGTGTAACTGATGTATACGTAATTGTGTTTCCTTCTAGTGATTTTTTCCCATATAGAGGTTAAAAAATGGAACACTACTAAAGCTACCAGAGATCCCTTGGTAGCTGAAGTAGTACCTGACCATGTTTATGCAGTAGTGCCTTTTGAGTTTTAGATCCACTTCGACTGTGGACCAGTCTTGCATGACCACATTATGATTAACTGATGACCACAAACCTCCTACATCCACAGAATTATTATATGAAGGTAAGAATGATATATGTCAGCTCACAACAAAGAGAAAATAGTTATATAAGTAAGCACCTTAAACATAATAGTCAGAGGAGACAGAACTTCAAAGAATTATACAGGTGCATATATAAAAAAGAATACCACACCAATCTCAGCTTTTTATTTTGACACCAGCCCCTCCTCTTGAAAGTGGTTTCGTAGCTACTCATCCATGAAAGAGAGCTATGACATTTTTGCTGAAGAAGGAAGTCATTTTATTTTAGTTACTACCTACAATGCATTTTAACTAAGACTAACTCCGTTTGAATGAAATGCTACAACCACTTAGAACCCCCCCCCCCCCCCACACACACACCAAATGCACTACATCCCCTCAGGGCTCCACAGGCAGGCAGGAGGACCAGCCCAGGAAAGCATATTTTGACAGATGTCACATAATGGTTAAGATCTCTCTCATACAAAGCTATCTCCAGTCAGAAAGGCTGTATTAGGGACATTGACACAATTTAAAACATGAGACTAGTGAGTATGTATTCCCCATGCTCACTGCCTCAATCTGACAAAATGATTCCTGAAAATGAAAATAAGTTTCACCTTTACCTGGAGTTTTTAATTTACTGGTAAGAAACTGTCAAAACCAGCCTCTCAAACTCCTGCTGCCAGGAAGTGGACAGAGCAGTCTTGTCTTTGGTATGTAATATTTCAAAAAGTTAAATAAACCTCCCACTGGGCCATATTCTATTCCGAGACAGAGTAGTCTAGTTAAATCGGACGACACATGGAGGATTTATAGCACTTTTGCGATGTTACTGATCACAGTCCTATCTGGAAGTATCACCAGTCACTTTGCTAGGAAGCAAGGTGTGTTGGTTTCTCAGAAGACTCCTATACTTGAGTTACACATTCTGGCAATTAAAAGGATTAATCATCTAGAGGCAACCCATTCATCTTCCATGACCAAAGTTTTTTTTACTGATGAGGTAACTTTTGTTCTAAAAAGGTCAAACAGGCTAACAAATACAACTCCTCAACACAGTTTTCTGACCCCAGGTGCAGAATCCAACCCTTCCAAAAGAAGTTACTTCCTTTTCCTTCCCCCCTCCAAAGCAGCCACTGCTAGATCACTGATATGACATTTTTCTGAAATTCTTCTACAGTTGGTATAGTGCTGCTCCATCCGATCTAGCCATGGTGAAAGCACTAGCATAAAGCAGGGCAGCAGCTAGTTCTACCACTGTTGTCAAACCCTGCTCCAAATAGGTTTACTCCAATCCTTCACCACTTCAGAGTTCTGGTGGAGTTTCCAAAAGGGCTGGTAGGGCTTAATAGAGAAGTGGGTGGGACAGGCTTGTTTAAGGAGGAGAAAGACAGTGGGGGGGGGGGGGGGGGGGGGGACAGTTGATGCTGGATGGGTGGAAATGGAGGTGGTGAAAAAAGGTCCCAAATAAAAAAAACAACAACTACTGCCACGCCTTCCAAGACATATTTCTAATACTTTCATGTTTAAGCCTTCTGTCTCGATCATGTTCACTATTTTATGCATTTTTTTAGTATGTCTGACCACTTCCCCTTCCTAGTTCACATCTTACCAGGAATGGCATATCACTGACCTAAGCGTGTTTTTTAGTTCCCTAGCAGAGCATAACAGACCATATTGACCTGTGAGTGTAATGCTTTTCCACTCTAATTCACAGAGGAGACTTCCTTTGGACAAGCCAGAGTAAGTTTAATAGAACTATGTCATATGCCGTTAGCTAAAGTTTCAAATTGGGCAAACATCAGAAGTGCCTTTACCCAGGCATGCATATGATTTTTACTATAATTTCTCATCACTCCATTTAAAATAGGAAAATTAGTTTTTTACCTTTGTAAATAAACATAATGGCAAAAAGATACGCTAACATTTAGCCTCCATAATTCCACTGTAATACCGATACGCCGTCCTCTCCCGCTTCTTTCTTATTTGCAGGCCCAGTATATATGGTGATTGTATGTGGCTGCACAAATGATCCCATCATTTATCACTTTGCAAAAGACCGCATAAACCTCAGCAAGTGCTGAATAATTCCACTAAAATGGCCATTTCTCCTATCATCATTCCCCTCAGCTTCTCCACCTGCCTTTCATCAACTGTCCTTTTCCTCGGCAAAGACAGTTAGGCTCGTTTGCTGCATCTCCTTCTGCACTGCTGCCCTTAAAAGCGAAATAAGAAGGAGTGAGGTAGATTCTTTGCAATTCAGCACAACAGGGGACGACCTTTTCTCCAGCTTGGTTTACACTAAGAACTCATGTTGATTTAACTATGTTGCTCAGGAGCATAGAAAATCCACCTTCCTGAGTGATGTGGTTATGCTGACCAAAGCCCCAATACAGACTGTGCAATTTCAGCAGGAGGTTTCTTCCACTTACATAGCTAGCACCTCTTGAAGAGCTGGAACACCAATACTGATCGAGAAGTGCTTCCATTAGCATAGGTAGCAGCTTCCTTAGCCCCACAATGATGGGGATGCACCAGTTTTGTCCCAATACTGCAGCCCTGTAAGTGTAGACAAACCCTCAGAGAAGGAGGCAGAAAGTGCTGAAGCACTGTCTGGAGGGGGAACAGAAGGTGACTTACAGTAAGGCTATGTCTACACTGCACACTTATTTCAAAATAACTCATGTTACTAACAGAATACACGTCTACACAGCAAGCCAGTTATTTTGATATAATTTCAAAATAATGGGCTTCTTACTCCGACTTCTGTAACCCTCATTTCAAGAGGAGTAAGAGAATTCTAAGGAAGAGTGACTTCCTGCTGTGTACACAGAGCCAAAAGCCAACTTAAGGTCCTGCAGCTTCAGCTACGCAATCATCTTAACTCAACTTTAGCTCACAGTGTAGACTTACTCTAAGAGGCAACTATGATGCACAGCCTTTCAGATGTGAAACTCTCTTTGGGTATGTCTACACTACCCTCCTACTTCGAACTAGGAGGGTAATGTAGGCATACCGCACTTGCAAATGAAGCCCGGGATTTGAATTTCCCGGGCTTCATTTGCATAAGCCGGGCGCCGCCATTTTTAAATCCCAGCTCGTTCAAACCCCGTGCCGCGCAGCTACACGCGGCACGGACTAGGTAGTTCGGACTAGGCTTCCTAGTCCGAACTACCATTACTCCCCATTCCACGAGGAGTAACGGTAGTTCGAACTAGGAAGCCTAGTTCGAACTACCTAGTTCATGCCACGTGTAGCCGCGCGGCGGGGTTCGAACGAGCGGGGATTTAAAAATGGCGGCGCCCCGCTTATGCAAATGAAGCCCGGGAAATTCAAATCCCGGGCTTCATTTGCAATTGCGGTATGCCTACATTACCCCGCTAGTTCGAACTAGCGGGGTAGTGTAGACATATCCCTAGATAGCTACCTCCTCTTGCAATCTTCACTTTGTTCTGTTCAAGACAGTGTGTCTCAGCCCCCGGCTGACTCACATGTTACTGAATGAGGCCCAAACTTCCAAGCAGCCTTTAGGCCAAAAAAGTCTCCCTTGGATGTATTAGGGTTCTCCAGGAGCAGTACTTGACAAGGTGACCCCAGGTGCAGAACCCAACCTGTCTACAATGCAAATAAATGTGTGTTAACCACAGGTTGTCATTTTGTGGTGCTTTTGCATTAGGCTATCTCTACACTGGGAAGGTTTGGTGACAAAAGTGCTGTCGACAGGCAAAAGTTGCCAAAAGTGAAAACCGAACAAACCAGTTTTTCTGCCTTCCATTGTTGACATTTCATGGCCACATTGCCAACTCTCCTGTCAACAGAGCAAAACAATGCGGGTACACATCCCACAGTGCAGTGTTGTGGGAAAGCAGAGCTGATCCCTGCACTTCTTGGGATTTCCTTGTAGCTCTGTGAGCTTTCAATGCTGACAAATGTCAAGTCCACAGCTGTCTCTCCAGCCCTTGTTCCAGCAAGCAACAGAACAGGAGCATTCCAATTATTTGTTTTTTGTTTGTTCTCCAAATGGAGTGTAACTTTGAAAGGGGACGGATGCATGCCTGCAGGGCAGCAAAGATCACAAAACACTCAGCATTGTCATCAGAGTAGGCACTATGGTATACTAGCCAAAGCCAGCTCTCAACAAAACAAACAGCAAGTTCACATGGGCTCTTTGTCGACAATAAAGAGAGGGAAAAAGACAAAAGTGTCTTGTAGAGGTGAAAGTTTTTTATCACCAAAACTGGGTGTTTTTCCCAACAAAAGTCACATTGTTCTGGTGACAGATGCTCTATTTTGGTGACAAAACATGCCAGTGTGGACAAGGCAGTTAAAAACATGGTTCTGGGAGATTAGTTAATCACATAGCATTGCTGTGTAACTCAGTGCAGATCTCATATCAATCGGGAGGCTTTGCTGCACAACTTTGGTCTAATGTGACACACTGTTCACAGGGCCTTGCCCATATGCTGTGATTTAAAAGGGCCTTTCAAGAACTCTTCCTGAATTTCCTGAATTATCTTCAACTTCATCGCTTAGCCCTGGTTGATTTGATTCCTCCGTAAGTGATATTCTTGGTTTCCCATTTCAATTCCCACCAGGCAAATAAAACTGATGGAAAGCATTTTGACAAGGACACTGTGATTTCTTCCAGTTGACTTTGTAGCCTGAGAGGACTCCAAATTCAGATATTATATTTAATGTTTTCAGGACAGATGCTGTAAGGTCTTTTCATGGGAGAAGACTATCATCTGCATACATTAGCAACTTGTGTGTCTCCAGAATACCCTTCGTATCCTCCTTGGCTCTCAAAGATACTGCTGACAACACAATGGCCAAGGTCATGGCCTGGTTTCCCGACACACGAGTAGAGCAGGATTGTAGAAGCCCACACAGCAGAATGGCATGGAGAAAAGTCTTCCAGAGGTACCTTTTTATGTATCTCCCCACACTGATGGCTAAGGTTGAGAGCCCTGTGCAAATGCAACATTTGTATCTGCATCTGATCCACAAAAATGGTCTACTGAGAGTCACCATTACGTTCAATGGAATCATTAAATCACTGCATTGCTCTCAGAGTGGAGACCCTTGAATTCTGGAGGCTACTATGGTTTCAGGCCTGCAGCTCTACTGCTCTTCCATAGCCTTAACTAGACTGTTTTGCCTCTCCCACTGGCCTGACCAGAACCCCTATGTGCACAATAGAACGTGGATGGTGACAGCAATAAATGTAACCCTCATTTTGTTCATCTACATGATAGGGAGGGAGAGACAGGAGACTGTAAACCACTACTTTGAACTGCAGAGATTAAATGAGAACCAACTTCTCATTTATACGGTTCTCAAAGTCAACTTCCCAGACAAGTAATATTATAGTACATTCTTATTAAATGTTGTCTAGAAATATTCTGCCATCTACCAAAATTGCTGCCATTGGTTTTAATTCTTGTCTCCCACTTGAAGTGTAATAATGATCTGAGATCATTTGACTGTTACCTGCTGTATATGAAGCTTTCTTGGACATAGTGAGATTTAGGATTATTTTATCATAGCATAAGTGGCCCTCTAGCACCTATACTTTCATATTTCTCTCTTATATCGGATGAGATTCCATAGCCTGTATTACATAGGAGCTCAGACCAGAAGATCATAAAGGACCTTCCTGGTTTTATAATCCATGAATTTAAGAGTTACTACACCACCTGCTTCTAGAAACATATGCAAAAAAGATTTTCAAATGGAAGCAGATGTGGGAATTGGGAGGCAATAAAGGCTCCAAAAGCGAGTTGATAGTTAGATTTTTTGTTAAAAGAACCAAGGACCTAAAAAGGAGCATTATTTTATTTGTGTTCATTTTACCACAGTTGCGGCTGCTATGATAAAGCGGCGGATATTTTGGTTTATAAGCCAAATAACTTTAAAGCAATTTTGATGCAAATGCCGTATTGCAGAGCCACGTGGCCAGAAAGCTATGAGGTGCTGTGGACCCTCCTCCAGCCCTGGGCAGAAGGCCTCTGAGTAGGGACAAGGGCCAGCGGCTGCTCTCAGCCCTTCCTCCCCCAGTCCAGGCATGCAAAGTGTTACCCCTGGGGCCTGGAAAACATTTAAATATGGCCTGCTGGTAAAAGCCTCAATCAAAAGAAAACAGATCTGCTCCCTCCCTCAGGATCTATCACCTGTGAATTAGGCCCATAAGGAAGACAAAGGGAAAAGAAAAACAGACTCCGATTAAAGGTGAAAAGAAGGAGAAACTGTATTAGGGGTTGTATACAAAAATAGGGTAGAGCGGGGGAAGAAGCCCGGCGCAAACTAATAACCATCAACAAAACAGTGAAAGTGAACAGTAAAAACTCTCTATATAACCACAGACAGCGCAAACATAAAGGTAAGTTGTACCCCAATTACAGATGGCTACTTGCTCTTCTTGGACTGGAGTGACAGGATCCGGAGAGTGTTCCTCGGGACCTACAACCCTTAGGCTGGTTGAGAGCCCTCGGGGAGGTACACTGGGGAGTCCCTTGCTGATGGTAAAAGAACCCCGAAGAGGATGGCAGGCAGGTGGTATGTACAGGATGGGAGGTGATAGATGGGAATCCTCTTCCGCTCTCCAGACTGGTTCGCAGATAGATCAGGTCTTTCAGTACCCGTGTGAACACTGTCTCTCGGGTGGACAGCACTCCTCCTGGGCTGTGTCTGAGCTTATATAAACTTTTGGGTGGGAAACCCTCTGAGATGGTTTGCCCTCAGTCCAGAAAAAGGCAAGAAAATCCAGTTCGCACTGGTTCTTGTTTACCACTCCATAAGAAGGACCCTTCCCAAAGTCGCATGTTTTACAAACTCCATTTTGTCTATATCAACTCCATTTTGATATTTACCCAAACAGCCCATAATATCATCAACCTATTAACCTATTTTACATAACAACTATTTATCATGACAGAGGGTCAGCCTACAGGAGTACCCACGGCATGAGGCTGTTGGCTAGACTCCAGCTGCCGGCCTGGCTGAAGGTAAGGGAGATTGAAAAGAGGCAGGGGTGCAGGGGACTATGGTGGAAAGTCACCCAGATAGGGGTGATTAGAGATGGGACACTGGCAGGGTCGGCCAGGGCTGGCTGTGAGGTGCCATTGAGCATTCTCTCTCTCTCTCAGCTGCTTGGCTGGCTCTTTCTTGCTCACATGCATAAGGTCTAAGGGTACATCTAGACTACATGCCTCTGTCGTCAGAGGCATGTAGATTAGGCTACCCGACATAGTAAAATGAAGTGGCGATTTAAATAATCGCCGCTTCATTTAAATTTACATGGCTGCCGCGCTGAGCCGACAAACAGCTGATTAGCTGTTTGTCGGCTCAGTGCGATAGTCTGGACACGCGGGTGTCGACATCAAAGGTATTTGTCATTTAAATTCATTTAAATTTACATGGCTGCCGCGCTGAGCCCATGCAGCACATGCAGGGTTGGCAAGGAATTCTTCTCCAAGTCAGAATGGCTGTGATTTTGGGGGTGTTTCTTTTTTATATTTTATTTTATTTTATTTTCCTTCCTCTGCAGTGTGTGGATGAAAATCATTTGACCAGATTATCTGGATCGCTCTCATTTAATTATTTCCCTGTTATCAGAGCTCGGACACTGGTGTACCTGAATTCTTCCTATTCCCTGCCCATGGAGGTCAAGCTAGAAGACTAGTTGGTCCCGTCTGGCTTTAAACTCTATGACTTTAAAATTGACAGAACAGAAGTGAATGAGAAATCAGTGCTGTCACTAATTACAGAATATGTTGCTAACGACCTAACAAGGAAAAGAGTCAACTTCATTTTTCACCCCAAATGATGAAGCTTTAAGACTGCAATTTTAACTGTAATTGTAACAATGCTTAAATTTGCAATAACCATTTTCAGGGGAAGAAAGATTTCCCTGTGTTACTTGGTGCAGCTGACTGCACACAGTGTACAGTCAGTTTTATTCTTACTCCTACAGTCACCTAGGTTCCCGTTTGCATAGTCTTTCACAGGGCAACAAAGAGAGAAAAAGAGAGCTACTCACCCTCTGCAGTAATGGAGGTGTCTTTGAGATGAGTGTCCCTATGGGTGCTCCGCTCTGGGTGCTGGTGCGTCCTCGTGCCAGCAACTGGAGATTTTTCTAGCAGTGCCCTGCCGTGCCACGCACATGCCAAAGTACCTCCTTGCGCCTTTGGTGTCCGTTAGGCGGGCGTGGCCCCCTCCGTTCCTTCTCTACCCTCACCACTGAACCAAAGAGGTTCCAAGCAGGGGAAGGAGGGAGGGTAGTGGAGCACCCACGGGGACACACATCTTGAATAACTCCATTACTGCACAGAATGAGTAACTCTTCTCTTCTTCGAGTGATGTCCCCGTGGGTGCTCCACTCTGGGTGACTACAAAGCAGTAGTCGTATCATGGAGGTGGGTTTGGAGCCCTGCCATTGCGATTGATGATAGCACTACTTGTCCGACCACCATGGATGGAGCGATGGTGGAGGTGAGCGCATAATGTTTTGCAAACATGTAGTCGGGAGACCAAGTGGCTGCCTTGCACATGTCCTCCAGGGCTACATTCTTGAGGAAAGCTGTGTGGAGGCAGCAGCTCAGGTAGAATGAGCAGTGATGGTATCTGGCGGTTGTTTTCTGTGAATAGTGTAGCATGTGTGAATGCAAGATGAGATCTATTTGGATATTCTCTGCAAAGAGATTACTTGACCTTTGGAGTGTTCAGCAAATGATAAGAAGAGTCTCGTTGATTTTCTCTATGGTTTTGTTCAATGCAGGTAGAACGCACGTGCTCTTCGGCTGTCCAAGGTGTTTAATACTGCTTGGGATGGGTGGGCATGGGAAAAAATGCAGGTAAGTGTATCGGTTCGTTACCCCCATGTATAGGGGTATTAATACCGCCAGCTCCCCAACTCTCCTGATGCAAGTTATCACTACCAAAAAGGCAGTTTTCATGGAGAGATGTATCCAAGAGCAAGTTGCTAGTGGCTTGAAGGGTGCTCTTGCAGGTCCCGTTCTTGTGCCAGGGCCACTCTCATTAAGGATTCCTGAAATTATTTGAAGTCATCGGATTGTGGTGGTTTGGTAGGGATGATTGCTTCATCCAGCAAGGAGGAGTTGTGTAGAGGGGACCTATCCTCCCCTTCCAATAGGGAGTCCTCCGACTCTGATTGTACACATTCTGGAGAGTTTGATGCCGTGCCTGATGGAGTAGGCTCAGGGGACTGCAGTGGTCTTTTGGACGCAGTTGAAGGAGTGTTGTGGTGGCTTCTGTGAAAAGACCAGGACTTCCAGGGATGCCACTGGCCAGATCTTCAACCTGTTGGCTGGTCATGTTGTGCTCTGGCAATGAGATGTGAGCAGTGCGCACACTTTTGCATCAGAAGGGCCTCTCCAAGACACTTTAAACAGGAGATGTATCCATTGATGGGCATAGCTTCTCAACAGGATTCACAATGTTTGAAGCCTAGAGAGACAGGCCTGGGGGGAAAAAACAGATTGGGGTGTCAAACAATGAAGAACTGGTGTTTTTCTTTAAAAAAAAATGTTTTTTTGAGGGTAGTGGGTAGATAGGCATTCAAAACTTGGAAAAGAGAAGAAAACTGAGGAGAATTAAGTAATTTTGTTGGGTTTTTTAGGCAACAAAGGGCAAGTCCACAGAGCTCCATCTTCCACTGAGGACAGAAGAGAAGGAACTGAGGGGGCCGCGTCACGCACGTGCTTAACAGACACCGATGGCACGAGGAGGTGCTATAGCGTGTGCATGGCGCAGCAGGACAATGCTGGAAAAAACTCCGGTCGCCAGCATGAGGACACAACAGCACCTAGAGAGGAGCACCCACAGGGACATCATTCGAAGAAAAAAAAATCATTTCAAAAATAAAAACATGTAATTGAAAAACTACAAACATTGACAGGGGGATTCATGAGGATGCAGGTCTAAAAAACGGCTCCTGAGCTATTTTTCAATAATAGCGAGTTGACATTGTCAGTTTATATTCAGAATAGTTAAAGATAATGTATTAAAGTCACTGCTCATAAATTTTAAAGCCTTGTGAAATTGACATATACAGCATGGCAAAACACTGGGATCCTCGCTCCCTACACACCAGATATGACATCACAATTTCACATAAAATTTCATAACCCAATGAATAAACCACTTCTCCAGATTGTCTGTAGTGCTCATTATGACTGCAATTATGTAACAAAACTCTGAATAGCGTGCAGTTATTGCAGTTATTAATCATTCTGGTTTTGTTTCAAGTACTTGCATTATAGCCTGCTGGCTAGTCTGCATTATGCCACAAACTGAATGTCAAAGCTAAATGACATGTCTGTGAATCTACTGTTTTAAGTGCCTTTCATTGTAACTTACTCTTTCACTTCATATTCTGATAATCTGAAAAAAAAAGATGAAAAGCTAGTGTCAATATAGTCGCTGACCTTTGCAGTAAACAGAAGACAGTTCTTACCAGTAAGAAACCTGTTTCGCCAGAACTTGGAATAGTCCCTGCTTAAGACGATGGACTCTGCATACAAATCAGATCCTACAGAAAACCAACCATTTCTGGGCCTACGTGGAAATAAAAAAGGTAGGAGTGAAACACCTTGGAAGAAAAGACCTTTCAAACTTGTCATTCCTGAGCAGAATACATGTGTGATTTTAATGAAAGAAAAAAGTAATTAACTGCACCATTGGAAACACTACTTCCCATCTCCCATATTGTATAGCCAGCTGGAGAGCCACCCCTTGTCTTCCCAAGTACAGCCTTGAAAATCTGCAGATAACTTCAACAGTGATATGTGGATAGTGGCTTTGATGCACATACACATTTTGTATTTAGAGCTTGGCAAATCTGTGCACAATTTTTGCACTTTATGGATCGGGTGCGAATACAAATTTTGTATCCATGCGGGGCTCTACTCGCAGTCTCTCTGTGCCAGTGTGCCTCATTATGTCCAGACCACTCCCTTCTCCCTGCTAGCTACTATCCACCTGAAGAGGCATGAAAATAAGACAACATGCTCGTATACATATGCAATGCTCTTGGCTAGTTAATTTGCATAATTAACATCATTCTAGCCTTCCACTTCCTGAAACTTCTCCCAGCCCTGCTTGCTGTTGTAACCCACTAGACCCTATTCCTTTTTCAGAGCGGAGTACACAACACAGGTGTCCTGTTTCTCAACCCAGTGCCCAAAATGTAACCTCAGTCTAACACGCAACCAATTGTGCAGCATCACCCACAGCCATCCACAGGCCAGTCAGGTTTATATGGTAATTAAAAGACCCTTTCCCCACCCAGGCTGCTCCTGCTAATTGTGTCCCCTTCTCTCCCTCTCCAGGAAGGCTTACTCTGCTACCTTCTTTGCTGTAGGACTCCTCACCAGCGTTCCCTGTAGGCTGTGCGCTTGTGCAGCCACTCAGGAGAGATTCAAATCATGCCCATAAGGTGATAAGCAGAGCACCCACAGCTAGGTTTTTTTGGTTTTGTATTGGAGGTGCACATTCAACATGCCTCGGTGTGCATTAAAAATTATTCTGCAAATGAACAGAAAAGATTGGAGGACACATTGCTCCTCACTACCTCTCACAGCACCTGGAAGATGAGTTAGACCAGGGACAAGGGATGGGGGCAGGGTCATTCCCTGTCATCTCCACCTCCAGCACTGGGTTTGCCAGGGCACTGGCTCCTTCATTCACATGCACAGTTCTGCAATAGCTCTTGTTTTTAGATCTTTCCCTATGTGGCAATAACAAATACTCAGGACAGTGACTGATTGGCAGATAAGTCATGGACAAAATTAGCTCCTGCTGGGATATTGGGGAGAAGACTCTTCTCAGTGCTTTGAAACTCAGGATAGGCTCACATGCCACGCTAGGGATCGGAGCAAAAGTATATTCACTCCTGTTCTTTTTGCTTCACTTCTCCCATGCATTGTGATGCATGTATCGCATAGCTAAATCTAGCCAGAGGCATAAAGGGTAACAAGACGATGTTCTACAAGTATATTAAGAGCAAGAGGACAGGGTAGCCCCATTGCTCAGTGAAGAGAGAGAAACACTAATGGGAAACTTGGAAATGGCAGAGGTGCTTAATGACTTCTATGTTTCAGTTTTTGTCAAGAAGATGGATGATACTGGGATCCCTAACATAGTGAATGCTAGTGGAAATCAGGTAGGTTTAGAAGTTACAATTGAAGAACAAGTTAAAAATTACTTAGAAAAGTTACATGTCTGCAAGTCACCAGGGCCTGATGAGACGCATCCTTGAATAGCATATGCTTATCAGATAGTCGACTAGTGACTCAACTAGTCGCTTTCTCCCCCCCCTTGCTGCCTCTATCAGAGAGAGGCACTGTGGGGGGGGGGGGGGGAAGAGCAGGAGTCACTGCTGGGGGAGCTGGCTTAAAAGCCGGTTTCTCCTCAGCACCATCTCTGTGGAAGGGGGAGGGGCAGGAGTGTAGTGGGGAGCTGGCAGTGCTTCCGTCTTTGAAATTTCAAAAGCAAAGCGCACACTGGAGGTATGGGGCCAGCAGGGGACTCAAGCAGACCCCTACTGGCCCAGTGCTCCCTGCTTTTGAAATGTACAAGAGCCTCTAGTATATTTCAAAAGCAAGGAGCGCAGGGAGAGCGGGGGACTGCTTGAGTCCCCCACTGGCCCCTTGCTCCCCACACGCGCTTTGCTTCTGAAATGTTCAAGAGCCCTTCCAGTTCTAGCATTCTATGATTCCCATCTTCCCCCTCATCTCTTGAATGAGACTCATTCCATCTCTATAGCCCCAGGAGAAAATAGGCACTTGGCTGCTTATGTAGTGTGTGGGACTTAATCTAATAAGCAAACTCAAGACACTAGCTACCAAATCAGATAACCTTTAGGCAAGCTTGCACACAATATGGCCAGAGGAGGAGGACTTCTTCTCTCACAAGCTCTATAGTCCTGTGGTTAGGGTATTTATCTGGGATGTGGGAGATCCCCAGTTAAAATCTCCCTCTGGTTGAAGGAGATAAGGAATCTGAACTGGGATTCTAGGAGGGTGTCAGTCTTTCTTGTTGAAGCTGTGGCAACCTGGATAGATACCCATTGGAGAAGGAGAACTGGAACTTGGATTTCCACATCAGGGTAAATGCTTTAGCACCAGGCTACGGAATCATTCTCATGCTGATGCATGTACCCTCGCTCACTCTGAGCATCACCTGAGCCAGAGAGCAAATGAACTGACCAATCCTCATGGTGTCAAGCATCTGTGGATTAGCAAATATTTAAAGGCCCATCTCTAGCATCCTATTTAGGCTCTGCCAGCTCCTTCTTCCACTATGAGGAAATGGAGGCTGTGCTCAGTCCTGTCTGATTCAAAATTACATCTGCACTTTACTTATTCACTAACAGTAACTAGGACAGAAAAGTGTGATGGGGTGGAGTAGCCATGAGCACATCCGCTGTTCATATGGCACGGCCTGGGCCTGAGTAAACGGTGTGCAGAGGGGAAACATGCAGTGAGGTTGAGCTGAAAGGATTTCTCCTCTCCTCTATGCAGACTGGCACCAGAGAGCAATGGAACTGAGTTTAAAGACTCTGAAATGGAAGTCCAGGAAGGCAGTAAACACTTCACACCAGGAGTGAGACAAGGCCCCACATAGCCAGGCACTCTTAGGGGCCATAGCTGCCTCTCATGTTGTGCTCAGAGCCTCTTAATGAAAGAGCAGGTCTGAGTTTCAGTACTGAGAGATCCATCTGAGAAAAGTGAGCAGATGCAGCTTTTGCAGACAGCTGTCTTCACTCTTCCCACTGAAGGAGGGTGGGGGAAATTTCTGAGATAAACCTGCCTATCAATAAGATGGTTCAGAGGACTTGGTAACAAAAAATTAATTTATACGTTGCAGACTCAAACCCAGTAAGTCACTAGTGACACAAATCCGATACCAGTTGAGAAGTGCTTCAGATGCATGTGAAACGAGATGCTGGGTGTGGTGATTCCATTTCCTTGTAGACTGATGCCCATGTCATCGAAAACAACACATTTCCCTCCCACCAACTCTAGAGTCTCTACAAAGAGGATCAATCAAGGAGATTCAATAGCTAGTTTCTAGATAGATGCCCAACAAAGCTACAGTTAGAATGTGTTGGCTTGGCAACGCCAGAGAAGTTCTTTAATTTTAGTCTCCAGTGAGGTGGGTTGATGTGGAGGAATGTGATTTTCCTCTAAAATTATAACTGAGAGTCCTGTGATTTAACTGTCAAGGCATCTTTAAGGCCGCTGGGCTGGAACTGAACAGTAGACCTCACTCAACACTGAAATACTCCTGTTCACATCCTGGCATTCCAGCTTACCTTCTTGTGGAGCATACTGACATTGGAATGTTTTTCTTCATTGTGGCTTCCTCTCCCATATCAGGATGAAACTTGCCTTTTTCCCATTCTTGGATTTTACAGTAAGAGTGCCTTATAGCATTGCAACAAGTTCCTAGAACTTGGAGTTTCCGTCCTTTTCTCTTCACATTTCTCTTGCAAGTTTTTCCCCACTGTATTCTTGGTCTTTCTCAAAACTTGCTTGGTATTATCCTCTTCCTCCCAAGGCTTCTTTGCTGGTGGTTCTTCTCTCATTCTTGGCACATCTCCAGCCCACCTTGAATGTGCATTCTCCAACCTATAAGAGTCCCAAGTTCATCTTTCCCTTTCTGTCTGCCACCATTTGCCTGCCATTCTGCTCAGTCTATCTTCTAGTACCTGTGTTTTCTTTTCTGCCATTTCTGTCAGACACAATGTTTTCAAACAACAGAGTCAGAAGATACAAATGCAAATCATCTACATTCTTCCTTTCAGTCTATTACTTAATTGCCAGTCTCGCGGTACTCCTGCCACTTTTTCCCTGGCTACTGAGTTCTACTTTTCAAGTTTCCAAATCTCTCTCCAATGACACCAAGTGTACTTCACAAGCACACAAATGCTTCTGAGGCTATGTCTACACTGTGCCGGGGCGCGCTTTTTTTTTTTTTTTTTTTTTTTCAGAAAAAGATACACAAATTGCAAACTGTAATTTGCGTATCTTTTTCCGCTTGTTGTTTTGGAGGAGGCTTTTCCAACATTTGGCCCATCTACATGGGACCAAATGTCGGAAAAACCTCCTCTTATGGAACATTCCTTATTCCTCATAAAATGAGGAATACAGGGAAGCTGAAAGAACACATCCACTTTTTTGGGAACAGTTTCAAAAAAGCAAATATGTTCCCTGGATGTGGCAGTCTAGACATAGCCTAGATATAGGCTTCCTGCGGCTCCCCTTTCCTGCAAAGGATGAAACAGAGCCAATAGGAGCTGCGAGGCTCCGTGCCTGTGGTGCCATTAAATAAACAAACCCGGGCTGCCAGTTAATATGTTTCTGAAAGTGATTTCGCGGAACACTTCAGAAACTCTGCTGTAGTCAGTGCTCTTACCAATTCTTACTGGCAGCTTGTAATGCTTGCATAATCCACTGTCAGAGTGCCACACCGAGGTATTTACACTCTTGTCTGTGGGGGGTGAATGACACGTGGAGCGAGGGAAAGATAGAAAGTGTGTTACTGGAGAAGACAGGGATTGAGGATTTTATTGGGGGCGGTGGGGTAGAAGGTATAACATTTGATCATTGAGTCCTGTTTAGTGCTTGTTCATGGTCTTACTGTGCTGACTAGTAATTGACAATAGTGCGCTACAGATTTGTGCTCATTGCCTAGTGTGAAGGCCTTTTCACACTCTCACTACCTACTCTGGCTTCCACAATGTGCCAGGAATGCACTGATAGAAAACTTGATTAATAAAGAACAGGAATATAATTAATACAAATCAACATGAGTTTATAGAAAACAGAAAAGCTGGTAACTTTTTATGAGATTACCAGTGTGGTTAATAAAGATAACTGGGTTGATGCAATACACTTAGAGGTCATTAAAGTATTTGACTTGGCACCTCATGATATTCTGATTAAATAACAAAAGAGAGAGAGAACATTAACATGGCACACATTAAATGGATTTAAAATTGGCTAATGGGTAGATCTCAAAAAGGGAATTGTCAAGATGAGCAGATATATTGCTGGTGGGATCTATGCTGCTTAACATTTATTGATGACCTAGAAGTAAACATAACATTATCACTGATAAAAGTTTGCAATTGACTCAAAAATGGGGAATAATAAATAATGAAGAGTGCAATTGACTGATACAGAGAGATATGGACTGCCTGATGAGCTGGGTTCCTGCAAACAATACATATTTGAATATGGCTCAATGTACACATATACATCTAGGGAGAAAGAATGTAGGCTATACTTAATTATTTTACCTTTATATTTGCTCTTGGTGTCACTGCTGCTGGACTACTGTGTCCAGTTCTCATGCCCAGAAAGTTACTAATAAAATTGGATTGGGTTCACGAAGAGCCATATGAGAATAACTGAAGGATTAGAAAACATGAGTTATAGTAATAGACTCAAGCAACTCTATCTAAAGCAGGGGTGGGGAACTTAAGGGTCGGGGACGCATGCGGCCCCCCACTTGCCTGGATCTGGTGCGCTAGGCTCAGGGCTCCCTCTTGAGCATTGGGGAACCAGTGCTGGTGCTCCAGCCACAGGTCTCTCCTCATGGACTAGCCCCCGACTGATTTTTCTGTGGGTCAGTAGCCCCTGACCCAAAAAAGGCTCCCCACCCCGATCCAAAGGTTAAGAGATGATTTGATTACAGTCTGCAAGTATCTGTTCGGAAAACTTAGCAGAGAAAGTTAGAAAACGATTCAAAAGCTGAACATAGACAAATTCAGACTGGAAATAAGGTACATATTTTTAAGGTGTGAGTAATTAGCCATTGGAAAAAATTACTAAGGGTCCTCATGCAGTTTCCATTATTGACCAATTTTCAATCAGGATTGGATGCTTTGCTAAAAGCTCTAAGGATTATTTTGAAAAGTTCTGTGGCCTGTGTTACTGAGGTGGTCAGACTAAATGAGCACAATGGACTCTTCTGGTCTTGGGGATCTAGCAATCAATGAATAAGCATCTACTGGGCTACAGTCTAGTAATTGTCCTATGTGGCATCTTCTTTCCTTCATGCTCCAAGAGATCCATTTTACCTTGATTTTAACCTCCATCCAGGAGAGCTGGCAGCCTCACTGGGCCCAAGGGGGGCAGCTCCGTACTGCCAGAATGGGTGAGGATGGGAGCAGGCAGCTTTCATCCCCCCAGCCATTAGCACTGCCTGGAGCACACAGTGTGGCACTCCGGCAGTGATTTAAAGGGTCCAGTGTGCCAGGTCCTGCAGTAATGGCAGTGGCAGCACAGGGAGCCCGAGGCCCCTTTGAATTGCTGGGCCCCAAAGTAATTGCCCCCATTTACACTCCACTGTCAGTGTGTCAGTTTCCATTATATTGTAATGTAGGGATGGGGAACCTACTAAGGATGTTAAATAACAATTAGTTTACTTGTTGAGTTGTCAATGGAATTTTTATCGACTACTCAAGTAGTTGATAGCCACTTCCGCATTCCTCCTTTGAAATGTAGAAAGTGGAAGCGCCACATGCAGCCTGGAGTCAGCAGGACTTCCTGCTGGCCCTGGACTGTATACGGCGTGCCAGCTTTGAAATGTACAAGAGTCCCCAACAGGGGCTCTTGTGAATTTCAAAGCAGAAGCGGCCGCATAAAGCCTGGGATCAGCAAGGGACTCAAGAGTCCTCCGCTGACTCCGGGCTCCATGCGGCGTTGCCGCTTCAAAATTCCATGCGGAGCCAGGGTCAGCTGGGGACTCCCTAGCTGATCCCAGGCTCCACACAGCATTTCCCTGGAACCCGGGATCAGCTGGGGTCTCAAAGCGCGGCATTTCAAAGCGCGTAGGGCCCAGGGTCAGCTGAAGAGTCCCCAGCTGACTCCGGGTTCCATGGATATGCTCAGGGAGCCCAGGGTCAGCTAAGGAGTACCCAGCTGACCCCAGGCTCCGGGCTGACTATTTGAAACTCTGCAGCGGCGTTTCAAAGGGACAGTGCCGCATAGCGGATCCTGATCTGTGGCATTTAAAAAAGGGCAGTGCCGCATGGAGCATGGGGTCAGCTGTATGTGGCAGTGACGCTTTGAAGCGCTGAGGCAGCATTTCAAAGCAGCTGCGCCACACAGCTGCCACTCTGAAGTACTCCTCTTTCCCGCCTCCCTTGCTCCCTCTGTCTGATAGAGGGAGCAAAGTGGGGAATCGACTAGTCGACTCAAATCCGATAAGCATTTGCTCGTGCTCCAGCTACATGGGGAGGTGCCAAGTCTCGCAGGCTGCATCAAGGAAAGCCACAAATCCTATCTGGCCTATACGCTTTGCCTGGCATGGGGGAAGAAATACCTCTATGCACTGCCCTTCCTCCTCTCCCTCCCCCCTGGGCTGGGAGAATGGCAGCTCAGGAAAGCTCTGTCCCTGCACTCGCTTGCAGGTTCTACCTGTCACTTCCACTGTCCAGGAATCACCCTTGTGCCCCCATCTCTGGGAGCTGAGATAGGTAGGCACTCCAACCTGTCCCCTACCCCCACCACCCACTACACCCTATCTACCATCCAGCCCTATCCCCATCCTGCTGCTACAATCTACCTACAGCCCATCCCCTACCCCCACTCTGTTCCCTGGCAGCCCCCTCTCATACAATGAACCCCTCATTTTTGGCTCCACTATAGAAAATCTAATCTCAGGCCCCCAGAAAATTATCTGGCCTGGAGGTGGGAAGAGCCCAGAGCCTTGCACTTCCTCCCTCCCTGTGAGGGGAGTGAGGTGAATATATCTTTTTCTTTTTTTAGCGGGAGGTTTCACATCTGTGAGGGTTTTTTCTTCTCCTCACTTGGGGGCCAGGTGTGATATGTGGAGTTCCAGGGGAGCCAACTGACATCACTCAATTAGGGGACCCTGCAAGAAATGGGACCACCAATTCCCAAACATGGCAGATATTCCAATATTTATATTCACAAAGCCAGCACAAAATGGCTTCTGTGTTACCTTATTGATCAGAGTCCAAACCACTCAATTCCCTTGAAGTTTCCAGCCTCAAGCCACCACCTGGACACTACGGCCAAATACATTCTACCAATCCCAAAGGACTGGGAACATTAACTCCCAGGTCAATAAGTTTACAGACCTTATCCCAAATACACATTTACAGACAGTTTTTATTAACTAAATTAAGATGTATTATTTTAAAAAGAAAAAAAAAGTATTGGCTAAAAAAAATCAATATACATTACAGACACGAGTTCAGTTTTTGAGGTTCAGATACATAAGAGAAGTGGTGATCCTGTAGCTGCAAAACTTCCTTTAGAATTTAGTCCATAATTATAGTCCAAAATCTGGGGTGACTCCAGTCAATGACTGGGCCCTCAATCCTTGTGGCTTAGGCTTCTCCTGTATGAAACCTCACTTGTGTGTTGCCCCGGAGACATTTTTCTGTAAGTTAGTGCCCCCCCCTTTGCTGTAGTGCAAGAAAACACTGGGTATAATTTTTCCTTTCTTCACGGTTCTCTCACCCTCCCCCCCAACAGATATTCATAAGCAAACGACAAAGATTGAAGTTTCCTTTATAGAAAACAATATGAAACTTGTGCATTGTGCTTTGACTGCTTTCCCTGATGTACAAAATGCCTCTTGTATACTAAATCATTACACTGTATATCTGTTTTCCTGTCAACAAATTTTCATTATAAAAGTACTTTAGGGTTTTTATTTTTTAAAAAGCAACTTGTCTTTCTTTCTGTGCTATAAGCAGGAATGTGAGTCTATCAGGTTTGACATACTGACTCCTTGGGACCACTTCAAACGCAGCAGATGTGATGTAACTTCGCATCCTCTTGTGAAAGAGTAGGTAAGTGCTGTGCAGTTTTACTTCGTGCAGGTCTGTCAGATGAGACCACAGCAACAATTCTGTCCATCTCAGGTGGACACTGAAGATCTCCAGGCATTATCTTTTGACTTATAGGGAATGTGGTGTCTGATGGCTTTTAGACAACATTTCCTCTCTTTCTCATTGCACAGGAAGGTCTGTGCAAGTTACCAGCTGCCCTCCACCACAAAAGCAGATGCATTTCTGCCATGCTGCTAGATAGAAGATTAAGTTTCTTGGAATTTTCAGGATGAAACAACATATACAGCAGATATTACAGAAGCTCATGATCTGAAATACATTTGCTTCAGTAGACTTATTTATCTACAGGCTCCACATGGGTCCAGACGCTAGAGGTTTGTGCTAGCAGAGCCAACTGCAGGCTCGAGACATTCTGGATATTGTCCTACTCCTAAATTAAATCTCAAAAGTAATCATCATTTGACAGCTTCTATTATAAATCCAGGCTACATGGGCAAATATTTGGCACAGATTGCCTATGCACAAAATGTATTAAATAGGGCTGTCAAGTTATTAAAAATATTAATCGCGATTAATCACACTGTAAGACAATAATAAGAATACTATCTATTTAAATATTTTTGGATGTTTTCTACATCTTTTAATATATTGATTTCAATGACAACACAGAATACAAAGAGTATAGTGCTCACTTTATATTTATTTTTATTACAAAACTTTTATACTGTAAAAAGAAAACTTCAGCTCACCTCACTGAAGTATTGTAGTGCAAATTCTATCATGAAAGCTGAACTTAAATTCTTCTATACAATCAATATATTTGTGTCTTATTCAAAAGAGTCCTTTTTTCGCTCAGCCCCAGCTGTGGGCGGCACAGGCCTGGAGGGAGGTAGACTCTGCCGTGGGCAGTGAAGAGTTCGGGGGGCTCAGCCCCCAATTGTAAGTGGCATAGGGCTCAGGGTGGGGGTCAGCCCCCAAGTTCAGAGGAGGGGACAGCCCCTGGGCTGGGGAGGAGGGTGTAGACCCCACCATGGGCAGTGCAGAGATCGGGAGGGGGGACTTAGCTCCAGACTGAGATGTGGGGGGAGGGTCAGTCCCAGCCCTAAGAGGCAAAGAGAGGGTGGCTTGGGTGACCCCTGCCGGGGAGGGGGAGGGACAACTTGAGCAAGCCCCCCCCCTTTTATTTTTAAAAAATATGGTGATCTGGGAGGGGAGAGGGACGAGTGTCAGGGTATTTACTTTTCTTGTTTACTTCTCTGTTGGAGCTGGAACCGCACCTTCAGTTTTTTTCCCCTCCTTTCTGGCTGCTTTGTTTTTCCCGTACGCCACTTGGTGGCAGTTTGTATTACTGCGCCTTACCAGAGAAGGTCTCTGGAGCAGCTCATGCTGGTTTGCCAACCTCTGCGATTAACACAAGTTAATTTTTTTAACGCATTAATTCTACCCTGTGTAAATCACAGGTGTTAACACTCACTAATCAACAGCTCTAGTATTAAAATAAATTAAGAATTTCTCAATAGGCTTACAAAAGCCTAATACATGCCATC
This sequence comes from Pelodiscus sinensis, assembly GCF_052426305.1. Classification (NCBI taxonomy): domain Eukaryota; kingdom Metazoa; phylum Chordata; order Testudines; family Trionychidae; genus Pelodiscus; species Pelodiscus sinensis. The sequence continues at coordinate 163,536,846 of NC_143052.1, read as the reverse complement.
TAGTCTACATTTTCTTTAATTTAGCTACATACATAGGCCCCCAGGCTCTGCCCCTTGCTGGAAGCACTAGAATTTCATGTGGCTGGACACCAGCAAGCAGAGAGAACTCATCGGAAACAACACTGGCAAGTTCACTTATGTCTACAGGTAGAACGTTACTGCAGGAGTTGAGGATGTGACTGATTACATCACTGTTTTCTGCCTTTGAGAGAGTGCACGTAGAATAGACCACAGATCCTCCAGGACACAAGGCTTTAATGGCAGATCTGTAAGTAATCACAACAAACAAATGCAGATCAGCCAGATTTATTAGACAGAAACAAATGATGTTAGGGAAACAAACAAAACACATCAACAAGCAATAAACTTGCATGAAATTGTTAAAACTGAGCAGATCACTAATAACCCAGCAAATTACTTGTGTTATGGTCTGTTTCTCATTAAGTGTGTATATTCAAATTACCCTACAATATTCTTAAAGGTGTATAAGAGTTTACAAGCAGCAGTTGTAACTTATGATCCCAACGTACTTCAGAGTGATCTTATCAACATTTAAGTAGTGCACTTTGGATTTGATTTTCACATCTAGGCATGTAGAATTACCCTTCTGGTTGTTGGCCCCGCTTACCCACTGGCCCCACTGCCCCCAGCTCTGCTGGGGTTGTGATCCTGCTTGGGGACATGGCTGTGCTCCCTATCACGCTGAGGGCCCCAGGCCCCACTGATCTCAGCCCAACTGGGGCTGTGCTCTCTTGCCACCAACCCAGCCCCTGAACCTGGCCAGGTGGGGTTCTCTAGCCCAGCAATATCCATGGTCCTGCTGGGACATGGATGTTGCCAGACCAGAGAATCCTGGATTTTAGAGGTTTAACCTGTACTGAATCATCTTATAATCTCCCTACCATGGTCAATAACTCTGTTTAGTAACATAACATATTTTGGAATTTTTATGTGCATTTGACAGCTGCAGGACTGGACTCTAAATCAGCAAATGCTTTGTCTAATCAAACATATCTAATTACATGAAAGCTAAACGTTAAAATGCACAACCACACTTTTTGAAAAAATAAAGCTACAGTCTCAATGTTACAAATGATGTCTGTTATTTTTCCTCAACCTCCAAACACAAGAAAAAGAAACAGAGATCCTGTTTGCTTTCAAGTATAGCAGACATCTTATGCGGGGGGGGGGGGAGAGGAATACAACACATTAAATTATGAAAATGCTGAAAGGAAATCTGTAACGTACATTCAACTATCACAGATGAAATGTTATGGGAGCAAGGGAAAAAAGAGCCATGATACAATACAATCTGTTTTTTCCAAGACTGTAGCATACCTTCATTACTAAATGTTTTAAAGAGTTACTTTTGTTGGTAAAGCTGTTGTCTTACAGCTATCTCTCGTCTAGCAATTTTCACCCTAAAGACTCCTAAGAATGATTTATAAACTGATATGTAAATAGATCACTTCAGTCACTACTGGAATATAGCCACCTCTGGTCGAAACATGCCCATTTCAGTAGCTGGCAATACTAAATACAAGTTTACTGAAGCATACCCCTCTCGTTTGAAAAAGCAGCTGAGTATAATTACTCAGCTTGAAGTAAACAACTCAACATTCCCAAAGGGCTTCACTAATATTAATGCATTTGAGTGGTTAGGACCCAGTTTTGTATCCCCTCTAGAATACTGAGCCTGCAAAGAGCACTTTCTAGGACAGGACCGAGGAAAATACCAGCCTACGGGCCAGATCCAGTCCAGCAGAGTTAGCTCCTGGCAGGCTTCTGCTATATATACCTGAATGGCCATAGGTACTGTCAATTGCATCTCTCGTTAGCCACGGATTGCTGTTCCTGGCCAATGGGAGCTGAGGAAACTGGGGTCCCAGGTTGCAAATGGCTGGGAATGATGATCCATGGCAACGGGAGCTGTGATTATTGGTACCTGTGAATGTGCAGGTAAATACAGCGGGCGGGGGGGAAGGGGGTGGTGAGATATCCTGCCGCTGTTTTATTGCCCCCCCCCCCCGTTCTAGGACCAGGCTAGGCAACTATCTCAGCAGAGATCCAGTAAGTAAAAACGTTGCCGCCGCCACCACCTATTCCTATGTAACTTCTAGTTTTGTGTCAGACCCCTGTAAGGAATACCAAGAAGCAGCTTCACTTTTGAGATCTGATGGAATAGGTCATATTCATATTAGAATACGTATAATCAGCAGAATATATTTGGAGGGAAAGGGGAGGAAGTGAGGTCTCAAAGAAATGGTTATGATAATGTGGGAAAAGAGGTTCAACCTTTTCCTTTTTAAAATACTGCTCTTGTAGTGATAGAAGAATAAACTCATTTTGGTACTGGTTTTTCATACAAAGCATAATGATATATATATTTTAGGTGCATAACTAAAACACTCTTCAGCTGTGAGCGTTGTCCGAAGAGCAAGTTAAAATGAGAGATATAATTTCGGGGGGATCTGTTCAGTGCAGTAGTTAAGGAATGTCACTTTGGAATGAGAACAGGTGGAGAAAAGAAAGTGGCTCTTGGAGAAAAGAATGGGCTCTTTCCACATATCTGGAGAGTTTCAGGTCTTGTGAAACATCAATAAAAAGAGTGTCTGGCGAAACCTCCATAAAGAGAAGCACATTCTAAACTGGGTTCAGGATAAGTCAAGAGTCAGAAGAGCTCTAAACAGAAAGGAAAGCCTGTCTGAAGAAGCTAAGGAGGCACCAGAGAGAGCAAGTCATCAGTGAATGTAATTACAGTAAACTTCTGTTCAGCTTCCCAAGTGGGTGTTGTTGCGTATTCCTATCAACTCTCCTTTCTGTTCCATGCACAATACTCCCTCCCACGAATCCTAGTCAGATTTGTTACCAGAATGAACACATTGCTCCCTATAGTTGAATCTAATGCAGTGCTAGCACATACCTTTGAGTGGTTCACCTCAAAACAGCACACACTTCCCAGCAGGAAAATAAGAATGTGAAGCACCAATGTTAGCACTCAACACAATGAGGCTTCTCTCCCCTTTCTCTCACCGGACTCTTCACCCTTCTCTCTGCATTTGTCTCCATTCTCCCACCAAGCTATTGTTTGTGAAAGAGATGGGGCAATGGTTAGGCCAAGCTAGCCACCAGAGTGCATCTGGACTAGTGGAGGACAATTGACTGGAAAGCAGAGCAGGTAACCAACAACAACACAGTTTTGACTCCACAAATAATCACCCTGAGAGAAATGCTGTAAACTCAGTAATATTTTTTCCAGCGTAAGGACAAGTTAGACCAGGTGCTTCAGTCCCTCTGTTGGCTGCGTGTTCTGCTTTATTTTCATTCTTGAATTTACAATTTATCTTTCCAAAATGAGTTAGTTAAGGCTCAATTGGCAGGACTGTTTTCTAATCCAAAAGACTTTGTGGTAAAGTGTCTCCTCAGAATCCAGACTAATGTCTGATACTACAGCACAGCATTTTGAGAAGGAATGGCATTGCTTTGTTAAATGGCCAGTTTTGCTTCTCTGTCAGTTGAGGCAGTATTCATAGATAATGAAAATATTATAAAACTAAAAAACATTGAAGGATAATCCCTGTGCAATGGTCAACATTATTTCCTGAATTTAGATTATTTCTTTTTGGATAGACACTAGAGTTGCTGAAGAATTTATGAATGCAGTATCTCAGCAGGCAGTCCCGATATAAACAAGAATCTGAGAGGATTCGTCACCCACATATTAGCATGTAAACAGAATTACATTCAGTATTGTAACGAATACTATTTACAGAGTTAGGGGTGTAAGCAACTAATCGACTATCTGATAAGCAAAAGTTTATCAGATAGTTGACACACTAGTCAACTAGTCGTTTCCCCCTCCCCACTTGATGCCTCAAAAAGAGGGAGCAAGGGGGAGGGAGGGGAGAGAAAAAGTTTGGGGGCTTAAAAGCCGGTTCCCCCCAGCTCTGTGGGAGGGGGCAGGGGCGCAGCAGTGGAGTTCCACCTTTGAAATGTACAAGAGTCCCTACTGGGGCTCTTGTACATTTCAAAGTGGAAGCGCCACATGGAGCCTGGGACCAGCAAGGGACTCTGAGTCCCCCACTGGTCCCAGGCTCCATGCTGCGTTTCAGTCTCTGAAATGCACAGCGCTCCTCCTGGGGCTCTTGTATATTTCAAAATTAAAGTGCCACATGGAGCCTGAGGTCAGTGGAGGACTCCCCACTGGCCCTGGGCTCCATGCAGTGTTTCAATCTTTGAAATACACAAGAGCCCCTGTTGGTCCCAGGCTCCATGTGGCATTTCAATCTTTGAAATGCAGACGCGCCCTTATCAATTAGTCCATGGAAAATCCATCAACTATTTGATTAAGTGATTAATCTAATTGTAACATCCCTATGCAGGGTTCAAGGAAGTGCTGAGATTTGGGGATGTGTCATGCAAGCAATATACAAAGACTTATTTATTACGCTGGGCGCCATAGCAAAACACATTGTAAGAGACAGTCTGTGCACAAAAGAGTTTACACTATAAAGAGAGAAGGCAGAAAAAGGGAAGAAAGGATGTAGTTCTGTCTCCTTTCTTACACGGGGGAATGGAGTCAGAGAGATTAAGCAATTTACCAAAGGCGCACAGTCAGTCTTTGGCAAGAGTGGGTACTCATGAATCCTGATCCAGTGACTTAATCACAAACTTAAACAAAACGCCCATGGGAGGAAAGTATATCAACATCTTTTTAAACCTCGAAAGTAGAAAGAAAGGGCTAGGTTCTAACTGGAGATGCAGTATATGTTGGGAAGCATTCCCCTCATCTTAAAAAACAATCTACTGTACTCATTTTCATAGAAGTAGACCCCCCTCCCTTCAACAAAGCTTACCAGATGTGCAAAGACATATGGTTCAGATTACAACCAAGCTACAAATGTGTAAGATTTCACTGTTAAACATGCAGTCTCTTACATTTAACACCTCTCTTCCTAGACAATCCCAAAGTGATTTACTAACTTTAAATATACTGAAATCTTTTCACCCATCACTGACAGACAGACCACTATGATGAGTTGATATCAGCTGTTTAACAGTACAGTAAGAACACTACACTGTAGTTTTAGAAATAAACAACAACAACAAACCAAACTAAGCAGCTGAATCTGCAGAGAGCACTTACAGTAGATAAAACACAAATACCAAACAGGAATTTTGCCAGAATTTCAGGGTTACCACCTATTAAAGAATTTCAGGGTTACCACTTATTAAAGATCTCATAACACCTTTCACAAGTACAAGTAGTGAAGACCTTACCTATAAGTACAGTGCCCCTAGAATGTCAGTCTGGAGCAGTGATTCAATGTGGATTCAAGGAGCAGCACCTTTGGAACAACTAACATAACCTCCTGAAGCAAGTCTTGGAAATCTCACATCAAAAGACTAGCTTTGAGCCTGCTTAACCTGTGAATTTTGACAGGATTGTGCCCCCAAAATGACCAAACTGCAAAATAAAAAACTCTGAACTTTTACGTCATAATTTTGGCTCAAGAATCTAACAGGTTTACTTCGTACCACAATGTTAAAAAGAGACAGATACTGCCTGTAATGGCTCACATAGAACATTCATTAAAAATCCAATCCTGTCAGAGGCTCAGTGCCCTTAACAACTGACATAATCAATGGCTAACCAAAATATAAATAAAAAAGATAAGCTGAAGGCACTTGTCATGAGGTACTCTGCACCTTTAAGAAATGGGCTTCAAATCTACAAAGGTAATATCACAGTTCACTTATATATCAAATACTTATTTCAAAACATGCATTGTTAAAATGGAAGCAATGTCTGAAGGGCCCTAAAATACTTTGGTGAAAATGAAATTAAAGTACATAGCTGTTTCATTATTTTAAAGCAATCATATTTATTTCTAGCAATTCAGTTTCCTTTCATTATATTTCTTAAAACATCGAAGTCTATCTTTATTAAAATATAAAACTAGTTACACAAAATGCGCTTTCAAAAGTTTAAATCTAAGTTCATGCGTGCATCATGCTGAATTAAAAGTAGTATTAATTGGAACATAACTGAAATGGCTTGGAATTGAAGCTTTACTTCTTTATAAGGAAGCTCTAATTCAGCACCGGGGCAACTGATATTTTAATCCTTATTTTTAACCTAAATTTTAAAGTAATCCAATATAAATACCTGTAAAATTATTTGTTTAGAAAGTCGTAAGAAAGCCACTTAAGACTACTTAATAATAAAGATGGGCAACTGTCAATAGGAGACTTTAGTATTTTTGTTGCATGCAATCCCCATTTTTGTTTTATAGACAACAGAAACTGTTAATAGCACTAACATTAAAATGCCTACTAACAAATCACTGCTATCAGAAGATGATCTGCATAGCAGCCTGTGAAAGAAGATTCCCAGTTTGTCTAGTAGATGCCTAAAAAAAATTACACTACTTAGGAAGAGGCAGACTTCATGATTTTGGGGGCTTTGGAAGCTACCCAAACGTTACCTATTTTTAGGATTTCAGAGGGGTAGCTGGATTAGTCTGTAATTTTAAAAACAATGGTGGTTCTGTGGCATCTTAAGAGACTAACCAAATATACATAGAATAATGAGCTTTTGTGGGCAAAACACATTGCCTCAGAAAGTAGTATGGTAAGTTGCTGAGGCTCAATTTTATCTATTGACATGCTTCATTCACAATTTCCAGGCCTACTCAGAGATATCCTCTTCCAGCTAGCCAAGACTTTTAGGCAGATAATGCACACCTGTATATGTATAGGAAGAAAAACGAAATAAGATGCCATTAGGTTTTATCACAGGATGAGGGAGAGAAGGAAGGGAAGAGAAGCACTGAGGAAGAAAATAAAATGTTCAGTTGCAAAAATAAATCCTTCCATGGGTGTCATATGTTGAATCATGAGACATCAGAATAGCACAATTTATAGGACCCACTGTGATATCAAATATTCACAACAGTTTAATAAAGTTTTCACTCACTAGAGGCCGGGGACGGGGAAATGGGAAATTAAACTTAAGGGTAACTGGCAGATATGTCTGTGGGAAGTTGCATGATGGCTGCCCACACTATGCCTGTTTTAAATGGTGATACCAACATTTTTGGATAATTAAATCCATCTTTAAATAATTAAAATATCTCTAAGACAGACACATGTAATAGCAAAAGCACTGCTGTACACCTTTTTACTGATGGATGTTTAGCAAACCCAGGTATAACTCTAATGCAATTAACGGGAGTGTAAATTCCCCTATGGTAGAAATCATGCCATTACAAAAAATTCATTATTGCTTTTTTTCCCCTGAATATCTCTTTGGAGACAGATTTATTAACATGCATAATTGAATTACAGCAGTCTGAGCTGCAAAAGACTTATATTAAGGTAATCTAATCTGACCCTCTACCAATGCAGGGTTATTAGATATGATTTTGAAAACTACATCCTATTCTAACACATACTTAATGTTTTCTTTGGTTGAAATTTCTAGATTCACATTAAATGCAGCAGGAGAGCAAACTGGCACTTAAAAAATTAAATTAGAAACGGAAAAAAAACCAGAGCAATAAAATTACTTCAGTATCTCAAAAAAAAAAAAGATCTGTTGGGGAGGCATGAGTTCAATGTCTTTGAGAACACTTACATGTCACAAAAATTTGGGAGTTTCCTAATGTCAAAAAGTAGATATTTCACACGAAAAGTAAATTAAACAACGTGATAGGGGGAAAATGGCAACCTTTTTTTAAAAAAAATGGCATTACAAACACAGCCTTTCATAAAACAGACATAAGTGGCTATCAAAACAATACCAGTATAGTATTTTATATTACCAATCCCACCTTCCCCGGATGGTTCTTTCTGTGCATGATTATATGTCCTGCATCTTTTCGGAAGGGTCAGCATTAATTGTATCACTAATTTAATCATTTTGTATGTTAAAAGAAAGATTATATGGGTTTCAGGGCATGCTACTAAAACTATGCAACATTTCAACAGTGCCATCTTTTGGTCACTATGCAGAAAATGGCTTTTCTGGCTTTCATATGGGAAAAAAGTAATGAATCCCTTCTGAGCCATCCATTTAGCAAAGAATCTGAAATTGCATTTGCTCTCATCCATGCCCCCTTCTCATTTGAGTTGAATTCGCTTACAGATTCCCTCCCCTTTTTAAAAATCAAATTGAACTCAGTTATCCCAGAGTCATATCAGTTACATCCCATAGTTTTTCCAAAACAAAGCTGTCAAAGTCAGGGAAATCCCTTGCATCCCATCAGATATTTTGATTTTTTTATTCTTTGTGCAAAAATAAAATGACCCCCCCCCCCTTTCAGAATTTCCCACGGAAGGAAAATGCTGACTTTTGAACAAGCATGCTTGATATTTATGCTACTACATCACGTTGGGACATGGAAAATCCCACTCTACAGTGGATGGATATTAAGGTATTCCATACAAAAAATTCATAAGCTATTAAGTCAGTTTACAGAACAAGGATAAAATAGATTTTTCAGTCTTTTCAGACTGAAAAACAAAGATGCTAACCTTCCATTCTTCTCTCTTTTTCTCCTAAGCTCAATGGTAGTGAAAAGCAGCAAATGAAACTGAGAACTCCATAGGCCGATCCTGCCCACATGCCCTATCCGTGATCTGTAACGTCACCGGTGGCACTCACGGACGTGTCAACCCTCCAGCAAAAAACCCACAGCTGGCACATGCTGGCTAACTTGTGCTCACAGGCTGTTTAATTGTGGTGCAGACAATCAGGCTTGAACTAGAAACCAGGCCCTAGAACCCTGCAAGGGAGGAGGGCATCCGAACTTTTAATGACTGTGTAAAAATACCCCATAGGATTTGCTTATTTTCAGATGCATTCAGTTCTTGGCCTCTCTGCAGAGATAAACAGTGTCATATTAATGCCAACTATGATATTTTTCCTATTTGCACACGTCACTAAACGGTTTTTAGATAACAGTACTGTAGTTTGAAGTCATTACTGACTTCAGTGGGACTTAAATGGAAGGGCTAACCGTGAAGATCCCTGTATCCAGCTTCTCCTCTCTTGAACTACCCAGACCACTGAGATGGGACCTTCTGAAATAAATATATTTTCTGGAGTAAATTAATTGCTGCTTATCAGGCCTGCTGACAGGGCAGAGGGGACAACTACCCCAGTGCCTGGCGATTCTAAAAGGCCCGGGGCTCCTGGCCCACCACCACTGCTATTGCGGCAGTGGCCAGACCCGCAGGTCCCTGCTGCAGGAATCCCGCACTGCGCACTCCAGCCAGCTATGAGGGCCAGCAGGCGGAGGCGGCGGCTGTTCCATCCGGGCGGTGGGGGGGCTAGCTACCTCAGCCCTGCCCCTTCTGTCCAAAGCCCTGCCCCCTTCCAGGGTGCACAGAGCCATCTCCCCACACACTGCCCAGGGGCCCGACAATTCTGTTTGCTTCTCTGCTGCTTATTGTGGCTTATAGCAGTTTTACCATGACTACAGTGGGATTCGTGCTGGTGCAGATTTCACTGACCTGCCCCTCAGTGATGGTTAAACGAAGAGAACATCCCCACTGTAGATGAGGTCTTATCTGGGTAACTGAGTGAAAGATGATTTCCACGGCACTGTTCATTTGTTTAAAATTAAGGACATGCTTATGTGGTTTATTGCATGAGGACCACTGCCATAACCTGTTGAAGAGGGTCCACTGACTGTAAGGAAAGGCTTGTGTGAAATGGATACAGAAGAATGGCAGAGTTATGGGCACCGGAATTTCAAATTGACTGGTCAGCCACACACCTCATCTGGAACCCGAAATATGGCAGGAAGTGAATACAGTACAGTCCTGTGTTAAACAAGCTACTGAAAAAATAAAGGGAGCATTTTAAAAGAAGATCTGATTAGGCAAGGAAATTGTTTCTAGGCTTGTTTAATTTAAATTAAGATAGTTGAAAGCAGCATTTTTTTCTTCTGCTTGGAAACATTTCAAGCCCATATTAAGTCAATGTTCAGTTATAAACTTTTGAAAGAACAATAATATTTTCTTCAGTTATGAATATTTCAGCATTGCGCACAACCTCCATTCCTGAAGTGTTTGTAACTCCAAAAACCTACTATACAAACACTAGGGGGCAGTGCCCCCATCTCCCTACACGCACCAACCCCTCTATCACTGGCTGCTTTTGTGGCCAGAGAGCATGTTAATCTTGTACTGAGCCTAGCTGAGCTTTCCATGGCCTCAGGTCACTCACACCCTTCTCCGCTCCGGCTCCACCACAATCCTGGATGAACTGTTCCATCCAAACACACTCTGCCTGTACTGGCCACCCACGCCCTTCAATAACCAGACATTTCCTCCTGCCCCACCCGGAATAAAATAGTTTGTTCATGTGCAAAGTTCAGACCCTCTCCTGGCAGCTAGCATGTGACTACGGAGAAGTAACCTGTCAGGAAGGGCTGTGCTCTGAGGGCTTGGGGGCCTCATGTGTAAACAAAAACCAAACGCAGTCAGTAAAACGGGGCCCAATTCTAAATGAATCCCCTTGGTTCCAGGTACTCTTGGTCACCCGACTCGCTAGCAAGGGGAAGGGGCTGGGTTACATGCGAGCAACTCGGTACGAAGATAATTCCCCATTCTCCACGCCCAGTTACTGTCTATCTTTGCAGAGCGGCAGCTCCCCAGATGTACCCTTCCAGCTGGCAAGTGAGCTCCCACCACAGGGCTGGGACATGAACAGTGTGGACAGAGCGCAATGGAGAGAACCAGATTTGGGTCACATGGGAAGAGAGCCCGGTGGGGTAATCGGGGCCGCTAGTCCTTAATCTGGAGATCCATGGCACACAGTCATCCCCTCCCTCCATCCCTATCCCATCCCTACACCCCCATTCCTCTGTTCTCCATTCCTATACCCATCATCTTCCCTAACCCCTCCTCCTCCCCATCCCCCTCCTTCCAACACTATCCCTACCTACATTCCTACACCCACTCATCCTCCCTAATGCCTCCCTCTCCCCACCTCCACACTACCTATCCCTACCCCCACCTCCTTCCTCCATCCCCACCCCACACTGCACATCCTTCTGCCTCCATACCTATATACCACTCACCTCCACCATCCTCCCTTACCGCACTGCCCATCCCCACCTACACTCTATCCCCCTTCCTCCCTCCCTACACACACCTTGCCCCCTCCCAGGAATTTGTCAAGCTGCAGGCCCCTCCCCCCAAGAGCACCACTGACCTGGGCAATACAGCCCCGGCTACCGCAGCAGGAGCCACAGCCCACTCCCAGCTCAGCTTTTCCGGGCCGGTTGGGGCAGCTTTGCTCCGTGGTGAGCCCAGGGAGACCAAAGTGCAGAATGGCTGTTCTGGAGAACCAGGGAAGCAACCAGGGTGCAGTGTAACCACGCTGGCCCCAAAAGGCCGGGAGTGCGATGTGGCCAAGACCCACCCAGCTTGCAGCGGAACCATGAGAGCATTCTTGAGCCAGGGGGCTGGCCTCGGGTCACGGGCACATGCCGGAGCTGTTCACTTGGGGAGAGACCTGAACCGTGGCTCCCAGATGCTGTGGCCAGGCCCAAGCTGCAGAGAGCAAATCCATGCGGCGGGCATGTGCTGCTCCAGGGGGCACACAGGGAAGGAGCCACCGTCCCCCCATTTCAAGGAGCAGTCACATGGTCAAGAGGTCCTTGAGTGAGGCCACCAAGGAGGAGGAAAGCTGGGCAGCTGAGGGTGCAGGTGGGCGGCAGGACACAGAATGACGTCACTGTTGTCCCAGAGAAAATTTGTTTTTATATATATGGAGAGATATGGAAACAAGAGTTCAATCTCTCTCTTTCAAAACACCTGAAGGCAACAATATATAACAAGACTTTTAGATGAAAAACAAGAGGCTTAAAAAAATGTAAAAGAGTGTGCGTGGGGGCAAGTCTTGTTTTTCTCTTAACATTAAATATAGCATCCCACATTCACCTGAATTAGGACCTTGTATAGTGATCTGTGTATTTTGTATTGCCCAATGCAATGAAGCGATTTAGTTATAACACTCAGGAAAAAGATAAAAAATTAAAACTCTAAACTTTCTTCCGCTTTGCTGGATACTGCTATAGTAAAAAGGAGGTAATTTTACCTATTCACACAGAGACAGAAAATCCATCTCCTTTCCATCTGAATAGAAAGAATGATTAAAAAATGAAAACGAATGGAAAGAAGTGTTGCAGCTTATTTACAGTCATGTTAAGCAAATTCATCACTTCAATGGAAATGGAAATAGCCTAGAAATGTGGGGGTGGAAGAATATATCCGGTAATGTACATTTACTACATATTAAATGCCCTTTTTCATTACAAAATAATCAATTCTTCACTGAGACCACATCGCTATTTTTAACTGCTGGCAAACGCAGATAAACACATAATAGCTGTGTTTTGAAAAGCAGTGGCCTGTTCAATCTCTTTCAGAGGAAAGACCATTTTCAAAAGGCTGAACTCAAAGGGACAGTGCAACTTAGGTGACATATTAGGTTATCATATTAGCCATTCACCGGGAGATCTGTTCTTTATGCCCTACTTTATGATACAAGGGCAAACAGTAAATTCAATCCTGTCCACCCATTTGCATAGCTCTCTAACTATCAGGTAGTACAGCTGCATGACCAGCAATCTATGCTCAGAAGAAGCCTAGATCTGAAGCAGCAAGAGTAACACAGACAAAGAAGCTCTGTGAAGAAGCTTGTGCAGCATCTAACCATTGCTTGTGCTGTATCTGACTAATGCTGCTAATTCCATATTTTTCTAAATTTACTCACTTTTTAAGTGAAACTCTGTGAATGAAAATTTACAGGAACAAAAGGTTTTGGTAACCTCTTGGCTTACAAAAATAGATGCTCACAGACACCATTAAAAAGGGTGAGCTACTGATGTTCTTCGAGAGGTGTTGCTCGTGTTCATTCCAATAGGTGTGTGCGTGCTCCAGGTACATAAGTGTCGGAAGGTTTTTCCCCAGTGGTGCAGGTTAGGTCAGCTGGGGAGCTCCTTGGAGTGGTGGAGCCAACACGGTGTGATATTAAGGGCTATGCCGACCCTGCATCCCTTCACTTCCTTCTCGCCAGAAGGGAGGCGGGTAGGATTTGGAAGGGGCATGAGCAACACATCTCCAAGAACTACCATTACAAAAGGTAGGTAACTGTGTTTTCTTCTTCAAGCAATTGTTCGTGTGCATTCCAATAGGTGACTCCCAAGCAGCTTACCTGGAGGAGGGGTTGGAATTCATTGAGCTGCTCTACCAAACTCCCATGCCATGGTTGCTGAGTGACAAAACGAGAAGGATGTGAATGGATGGCTTCTTTGCTGCCCTGCAAGTGTTCTGAATTGTGCAAGGATTGCTGCCAAGGATTGGGAGTGAGCCATCAGTGCCAGGGCTGGGACCTTGTCCAGGTAATAGTAGGTCCTGATGCTGGATGTGATCCATGATGAGAGGCACTGGGACAAGAAGGGGAGTCCCCTCATTCTTTCAGCTATCGCGATAAAGAGGTTGGTGACTCACAAAATGGCTTTGTGTGCTCAATATAAAAGACAAGGGCACGTCTCACATCTAGCAAATAAAAGCTTGCTTGGGGCTTTAGGAAGAAAACCAGTAGGAAGATGTCCTGATTTACATGGAAGTGGAAGGCCACTGTGGGCAGAGATGCCCGGTGCAGGCAGATTTGCAGTTTGTCTTTGTAGAAGAGTGTATGGGGGCTCAGAGATAAGGGCCTGGAGCTCTGAGACGCACGTGGCTGAAGTTACTGACACTTAGGAAGGCCATTTTCCAAGAGAGATAGAATGGGGCAGGTTGCAAGGGGCTCAAAGGGTCAGGTGAGATCCCAGTGAGGGACTGGGTATTTGACTTGGTGATATAACCTCTGAAAATCCTTGAGGAAGTGTCCTACAATGGGGAAGAAGTGGGATAAATGGTTCCCAAAAGGGGAGGGGGGAGCGGAGGAGTGCGCAAATTTCCAGGAATTGGGCAGAATAGTGGCTTGCACCTCCCTGTAAGTGGCACTGGTCTCAGCTAATTCAGCAACAAGAACTATGCTCACAGCCATCATTATGCGGTGCAATGCCTGGCTTCAAGTGTCTGGGCTCCCCCGCTCCTCCAAAGTCCAGCACACGATTCAGGATCATCTGTTCGACCGTGTGGGACTGTTCTCAGAAAAGATGTACAACAAACAGCACAGGCTGAAGGATTCCTGGGCAGTCTTCGAAAGTTCGCCTTGAGGCCTTGGCGCTGGCCTAAGGAGGATTGTGTGAGCAGCAGTGGCTGGCTGTTTCTGCCACATCTGCAAGTATGATCCTTCCTAGAGAGAAGGAACATGCAGGTGGCTTCAGCTTAAAGGGTCTCCTCTGAGGCGCTGGCGTATGGACAGGGATGAAGAAATGTCAATTACTGCCTCATCCAGTGAGGAAGAGGATGCCCTGGGAAACGGGTCATCCTGACCCTCAAGCTTCCTGGTGTCCACACAGATGCTGGGTGGGGGAGTCGCTGGCGGCAGGGTGGTGTTGGCAACCATGTGGCAGGGTCCTCCAGCAGTGCCTTAACCAGGTCGGTCGTGGGCCCTTTTTGGTGCACTGGAGTAACTGACATGGCTGAAGGCAGGTGCAGGAGACCATGATGCTGCCCTTGGCACTGGGCTGTGACCCTAACGGTAGGCCCATTATGTCCAAAAGGGCCACTGCATCGGAGTCTGCCACCGTGGGAGCCAGGACATCTGTGCGCCAGGGCGATGAGGTTCTCCTCTGTCAGTGCTGTGAGCAGTGCCAGGATCCAGGCTGTGGTAAGTACTGGGCACTACACGAAATCTCCACCTCGGAAACTGAAGCATACTCTGAGCCTGACTAATATGGGACACGATAGTGCCAGTGATTAGTGCTAAGGTAATGGCCTCAGCGTGACTGGTTTGCCTCATTGCTGAAAGGGGGCTGGTGCTGGCAATAGTACAGATACCAGTGCCAACAACATCAGTGCCTTGGGAAGTCTGGTGCTGGTCCCTGTGCTATCCATGCTGTGCTGTCCAGTTGGAGCCGGCATCCATTCCGGCATAGCGATCCGGTGGAGGTTCAGGACTCGGCTGCTGGCGAGTGCATTGTCATAGCCAATAGGTCCCTGGCCACTTTGGAAGTGTCTGGCATGGAGGGAGAATCCAAGTCCTACTCTAGCACTCCACGCATAGAAGAGTCATCCACGCCTGGATTCAACGGTCCCGTGCTTGGGGCTGGAGTCAATGGTGCCAGGACTGCTGCACCTTCCTTGTGGTGTCCCAATATGGGACACACTGCACTGGGGTAGCACTGGGGTAGCCTTGGTCTGACCTGTTATTCTTGTGCAACACCAGGGATTCTGAATGGTGCCGCACCAATGAACTGGCTTTGTGTGCCGAGGAGCAGCACTAGTGCTCCTTGTATTCCTCCTTTCTCAGTGCCGATGAGTCCCATATCAAAGAGGCTAGTGTGATGCTGGCTTTGGTCCCAAAGGTCTGAGTGCCAACTCTAGAAGCAGAGTTTCAAATGATGGTCCCTTTCTCTCTTGGTCCGTGGTTTGGAACACCTACAAATTATGCACTTATAGATTAATTCTCCCTCGCCTAAACACATTAGATAAGCAGCATGCGGGTCCCTCTTGAGTATAGGCTTGCTACAGGAGCCACAGTGCTTAAAAGCCTGGAGTCACTACATGCCCCAGGGCAAAACGAAGCACAGGAAGGAGGAGGGGGCATCCCAACAAAAATGTATTATCTACAAAGACTAACTTGGAGTGGCTCCTACGTGGGGCAGTGTGTAAGGCTCTGACAGTCGTGCACTATTAGAATGCACATGAGCAATCACACATATTATTCCCAATATTCATTGGGTAACTGAAGTTACATACATACACACACAGAAGTAGGCACATACACAATACTGTATTACAGCATTTCATCTGCACAACAGTAATAATAAAAATACGTATTGTGGAGTACCTGTCACAGTTCCATAGTAAGTAATTCGATAGCAATTCAAACATTTCATTATACATATTTCAGAATACAGTGTGTCCTCTCCAAAATTTCAGCTCTTACTCTGAATACAGAATGAATTTTCCAAGCGGTTACAAATAAATCAATGACTGACTTAAAATTAAAATAAGAATTTTAACAAATTTAGCATTCTAGTATGCCGTTTTTCTGTCTCAAACACTTCAGACTTCTAAGAGTTAAAATGCTCTGAAGTACTAAACACTGACTACATTTAAAAAAAATAATACCAATTAATTTTGGCCCAATCTTAGCTCTGCTATGCAATGACATCATAAACCAAAATGAGGAAATGCATCAAATTTGCCTTTAAAAAAAATCAGTGTAATCTAATCTAGTCCTGATTAGATTATATTGTAACCATAACTGTATGCCCATCCCAACTTGTTGTTACAAGGAGGAGTTACAATTGTTTGGCTCTGCATTTCTATAACTTAACTTGAAAATTTTTTTTTTTTTAAATCACAAAATTTGGGCCAATTTTGATGTGACAATATCAATTTATCTCATTTGCATTTCATCCATTGTGCTATCATATTTTATTCTATATTTAAACAACTGAAATGATCAGCCCTTGCATAGAACTTTAAGTTAACTAATTAATTCTAATTAAATCTCTGAAGCAGATAGATATTTATACCCACCTCACAGTTAGGGAAACTGAACGTAGACATTTTAAATGACTTGCTAAAAATCAATAGGAAAATCTCTATCACAACCAAGGTTTGAACTCAGAACCTCAATCTTAATCATGCACCCAGGCCATCAGAGCAAATAACTGACAGTGAATAGAGCTGTATTCTATTATCATCAGGGCTCGACAAATCCGTATTTCAGTCGGTCGCCCCGTTCACCGGTGGTGCGCGCATGCGCAGTGCAGGTCTGGCGAGTGGATTTCACCGCGGTTTGTCGAGCCCTGATTATCATCATCAGTGGCACTGAATTGCTCACCAATTGAACAAGTCATTTAGTTTCTCCCTGACTGACACTGTTTCATGCTCTTTCTTGATGGGGTGTTGTGAAAATTCTTTAACGTTTGCAAAGCATTCTGAGTTAAAAGGTAATATAGAAATTCAAAGCAGCATTTAACCATTTACTGAACTCATTGCGATTACACACATGCTTAAATATCTTGCCGAATCGGGCTCTTACTCTTTGACATACTCCTGACAACAGAAGCCTTATAAAAATGATCTATTCCCTAAATTCCAAAATCCAGACAAGTGAAAAATCACAATGCATACGCTGTTGAATTTATGGTCTTACTGAGCCCTTTGGAAGAAAAAATATATCAATTTTTTTTCTGATGGAAGTTACAGATCAAAAATATATTATCCTCAACAAATTTTTGTTGTTCAGACTGTTTAAGGCGAGTTCACTGCACATTCAGCAAATGCAATGTTTTTCTTTTCTAAATTTAGGGATAATTGTATTAAATATTATTTGGGGTGACAGGCACTTTTTGGGATTTCTTTTTTAAAAATAAGGTTCCTGCTGTCAAGATTCTGCATCAGGATTATAATCCAGAATGATTTATACAAATTTGAAAAATTTCAGTGAATGATGTATGCTTCCTTTAGCTAGAAGTTCACAAATTAGATTTTACATGTCAAATATTGAAAAGAGAAAACCGAAGGAGGTCAGTGTTTCAAATATGATTGATTTTTTCAATGGAAATGGGTGACATGATGCATTACTGCAATAAGACACTCATATTTCTGTTATCAATCATAGGTTTCTGGGAGGCCTTTTTTCCTCAGGAAGTCATGCAAAAGTATCTTGCTCTGCTCCTATGGAGACTTCCATAAAAAACACTCTTTTAAAAAAAACACATTACTTTATTCCTCTCTGAATTTGCCTTGACAGCTGGATACTTCTGAATGAATCATTGTGTACATTTAAAAGTTTAGTGTTTGATCAATAGCTATAAAACAATATACAGATGCTGAAACTATTTTTTTTGGAAAGAAAAATAATTCTTCTTTAACCCAACTCCAAAAACATGTCAATTTTATTATACTGTAATGCATTACTTAATTGTTCATGTTTCAATTGTTTCCTACACACCATATACAAGGACAACAGTTGAATTAACAGGAAACCAAAAGGCTTTAATAGGAAATGTATTAATTTTATCTGGTAAAAACTGAATTGCTACTATGAATAATATACTTTCAGTTGTACTCTTTTTTTAACCAAATGTTGTCAAACCAAATCTGAAAGGTATTGTGGGGAAGCTTGTGTTGCTGATTCTCAGCGCTGGATAAAGAAAGGGCTAGTTTTCCCACTCTGCTGGTCTTAAACCTAGTACAGACAGCATATGAAGTGCCCCTCCTTCTTCAACCCGGGGCTCTCAACATTCAGTTTTAGATAAACAATACAATTTTTATTGCAGCTTAACCTCTTATTTATAGGCCTCTGCCTTGAATACTGCAAAGCTATAACAATTCAGTGGCAGCACAGACGAGCTAAATGCAGGCCGAACCTCTCTTGTCTGGCACCCTCGGGATCTGAGTGGTCCCAAACCACACAATCTGCCAGACAAGGGAGGTCAAGGCTCCCTACCCAGGTGTAGGGTTCTGCTCCTGCTGGGACTGTCCACCGTACCACCTGCCCTGCTGACTCAGCAGTGCCCCCAAACCAGCCCTGGACGGAGGCCACCCCCGCTGACTCCAGCCCTGGCTGTGACTGTGCTATTGGCCACTGGTCCTGCTGCTTTCAGCCCCAAGTTGGGGCTTCACTCCCGACCACCAGCCCAGTGTGGGCTGCGCTTCTAAACTGGCCAGCCAGCGCTGGATCAGCAGTAACCGTGGTCTCACCACGGATGTTGCTGGACCAGAGAGTTCTGGGTTTTAGAGATTCAACCTGTACTTATGGTTCAATCCTGCAAACACATTTGCTCAGATGGTTATACCTATTAAGTTCTTGTGTGTGAGTATGGACAAAACCGGGCCCTGAAGCTCCTCCTGAAAACAGTCCAAATAGCACAGACAGAAAGACCAAACAATCTGAAAGCTAGTTTGACAACCTAACAGAAACCAACATTGATGAGAACATTTGTCATCAAATTAGACTAACAGTGTATCTCAAGTTGATAATTCTGCTAAAAAGTAACAAAGAAATATCCCTCATCAGAATTTCCACACAGGGTTACAGACCATTTCATTGAAATTATACACAGATGCAGCATAAGCAGCCTTTATAATTTTTTTTAAATTATAAACTATACTTATACCTCTGCTTCAAAGGGGGTATACGGCAGGAATCAAAAACACCTCTCATGCCACATCAAACTATTTAGGTGCTCATAGCAGGGTATTCTGCATCATTTTGCAACTGAGGCAAAGTACTGCATTAAGACACACTCTCAATGAAGTCAACAGAATACTATGGGCCATGTATCAGTTGAAGATTTGAACACTGCTGTTTATATCGCAGTTCTACAATTAAACAACTCTGCATCAGTGGCAGGAAGCCTGCTTCCCATGGGCCACATCAGGCCCATTGGGTTCTATGTGTGGAGCATGAAACATATACCTTTGCTTACCCACAGGATTACCAGATATTGCTGGCTTCTGTCTGTGTAGTTATTTTCCTACTGGTATTACTAAACTGACACGCATGTAAAGCAAGGGCATGCGAAGTGAGGTGTGTGCTGAATGCGCACAGCGCTGACTGTGAGAGCTGTGTACTAGGGATGTCAGCATGTAAGCAACTATGCAATGAATTGATAAGCCTGTGCTTATCGGTTAATCCTGTCGATTACACACACTCCCTCCCTGCTTGCTGCCTCTGAGAACCAGATCCTGTGGAGCCACTTGCCCTCCCCTACCCCCACTGCTGCCTCTGACAGAGAGGCAGCAGCGCGCAGGGTGAGGGGGAAGACAGCTTTAAGTCATCTGCCTGCATAGCGGCAAGGCAGGCAGGAGTTGGTGCTCCAGGAGGAGCTGGCTTAAAAGTCAACTCTCCATGATTACTGTCTCTGCCTGTCCTCCCGCCTTCCCGTGCTGCCACAGAGCACGGATAGAGTCTGCTTTGTGGATGATGGCTCAGCTTTTGTTTGTGGGGAGCTTGGGCCCCCTGTGGACAGGGGTGCCACCTCATGCTGCTGCCTCTGTTTCAGGCAGGGGAGAGCCGTTTTTTTTTGATAGGGTGTGTCTAAACTACATGGCTCCATCGATGGAGCCATGTAGATTAGGTTGATTGGCAAAGGGAAATGAGGCCGCGATTTAAATAATCGCAGCTTCATTTAAATTTAAATGGCTTCCATGCTGAGCCGACAAACAGCTGATCAGTTGTTTGTCGGCTCAGTGCACTAGTCTGGACACTCCCGCGCCGACCTGAAATCCCTTTATTGATTTGCCTGTTATGCCTCGTAGGATGAGGTTTACCGGGGAGGTCGATAAAGGGCTTTCATGTCGGCAGGGGAGCATCCAAACTGCCCCGATCTGCCGACAAACAGCGGATCGGCAGAGCAGGGCAGCCATTTAAATTTAAATGAAGCTGCGATTATTTAAATCGCGGCTTCATTTCCCTTTGCTGAACAAACAAATCTACATGGCTCTGTCGACGGAGCCATGTAGTTTAGACGTACCCATAGAGAGGCAGCTGCGCAGAGTGGCAGGGGGCTTCCTGGAAGTGCGCATTTGTTGCTGTCCCCACCTCTGGGGAGTATCGAATAGTTGTTTAACAGCTAAAATTTGACGCAGTTACATGATTATCCAATTACACTTCTACTGTGCACTCCCTCCCGATAGTGCTGCTATGGTTCAGCTGACACACTTTACAATTTTTTAGGCATGCAAGCGCTTTGTAACTAAGACGGTCTCTTGGGACAACAATCTTCCAGCCCACTGAGATGACGGAAAGCCACTCATGTACCCCACTCACTTACCTCAGTTGCCCCTCACTGCTCTCCATTAACTCTTTCATCTAACTTTCAATGTAAGCAAAAAATGCTACATGCTGCAGCACATTCTGTACTTACCAAATAGGAGTATGGTGCATGAAACTTGGATGTGGTTGTTACACATACCAAACCTTGCCACAATATCATTTAATTTAATCAGTGAAAGTGTCTTTAACAATTTTTTTTCCGTTTCTCACCTTAGCAGCTGCACCTGTACAACAGATAACTCCTTCCTTTGGATGAGTCTCAGTGTTGCCTGCTGAATATCAGAACAGAATAACCAACTTCTGTCATTTGAACATGGAGCATCTAGTAGTACCTGTATAGCCAATGAGTAGAAGAATGAACAAAAGTATTAATTGCAAAGTAGAAAGCGAAGTTACTCACCTCCCGTGCAGTAACTGTTGTTCTTCGAGGTGGTGTCCCCAAGGGTGCTCCACTATGGGTGCTGGGCTTGCCCCGGTGCCGCAGACTTGTCATTAGCAGTGTCTGGCCGGACCACGCATGTGCCGCAGGCTCGCGGCTTTCGCGCTCTTTCTGTCGCGCGGTCCGGCCCCTCCGCCAGTTCCTCGAAACCGCCTCGGAGTCTGTAAGAGACAAGCAGAGAGAGAGAGAGGACTCCGAAGTGGGGAGGAGGGCGGGTAGTGGAGCACCCGCGGGGACACCACCTCGAAGAACAACAGTTACTGCACCGGAGGTGAGTAACTTCGCTTTCTTCTTTGGGGATGTCCCCGCGGGTGCTCCACTATGGGTGACTGCATAGCGGTAGTCGCCAAAAATGGAAGGAGGGCAAGGAGACCCTATTTATCCGCCGTGTAGAGCACTGCAGTCGCCACTGCCCCATCTGAGTGAGAGAGAGAGAGAGAGATAGAATAATGCTTAGCGAAGGTCCCATGAGAGGACCAGGTCGCCGTTCTGCAAATGTCCTTCAGAGATACACCTGCAGATGTGGCCATGGCTCTAGTGGAATGAGTGTGTGGTTGGGAAGGAAGGGGCAACACTCTCGTTGCGTACGATTGCACTATGCATGCGGTTACGAGATTGGAGATTCTCTGGGAAGACAGACGTTAACCCTTTGACCTGTGTGCCAGGGAAATGAATAAAAGGTCCGTAAGCCTGAACGATCTATGTAGAACGCGAAGGCCCTGCTGATGTCCAAGGAATGTAGGGCCACGTCTCGTGGCGAGGCATGGGGCTTCGGGAAAAAGGTTGGCAAGATGACTGGTTCATTAACATGGAAATTGGAGACAATCTTGGGTAGGAACCTCGGATGTAATCGCAAGACTACCCCATCGCTACGGAAAATCGTATATGGTAGAATGGCCATCATGACGGAAAGCTCGCTAACCCTGCGTGCAGAGGTTATTGCGAGCAGGAAAACCGTTTTCAGAGTGAGGAATTGTAAGGATACGGTCGCCAGAGGCTCGAACGGTGGCCTCATTAGGGCGTTGAGTACCACGTCCAGGCTCCACACAGGAGGGACTGGGTTGCGTGGTGGGTCTATATTGATAAGGCCCTTGAGAAATCTTTTAGTCGTAGGATGGGCGAAGATAGAAATGCCATCTATAGATGGTGTGAATGCTGATATTGCTGCGAGGTGCACCCTGATGGAGGCTAACGCAAGACCCTTGTTTTTTAGGTGCAGTGCATAGTCCAGTACGGAGGAAATGGATGGACGTGTCAGATCGTGGTGGTTCGAGGTACACCAGGAGGAGTATGTGCGCCACTTGTGAAGGCAAGTTTTCCTCGTGGTTTGTCGCCTACTCTGTACTAGGACGTGTTGGACTGCGGCAGAGCAGAGAGATTCACAATTGTTCAGCCAATTAGGAACCATGCTGTTAGGTTCAGCATTTGTATCTGGCGATGTTTCAGGCGTCCTTGGGCTTGTGTGAGGAGGTCATGGAGAGGCGGAAGGCGGATCGGCGTCCGCGCAGAGAGGTGGTGCAGGAATGTAAACCAGTGCTGGCGAGGCCAATCTGGGGCTATGAGGATTAGCATAGCCCTGTCTGCCTTCAGCTTCTGAAGGACCTTGGGAATGAGAGGTATGGGGGAAAATGCATAAAGGAGGGGTCCGCGCCAAGTCACAAGGAAGGCATCCCCTAGAGATGCGCGGTCCAGGCCCGCTCTGGTGCAGAACTTGCGGCATTTTGTGTTGGCGGGAGTTGCGAAGAGATCCACTCGGGGAGTCCCCCAACGTTGGAAGATGTCGCATAATACGCCGTCGTGCATTTCCCATTCGTGTTTCGAGTGGAAGTGTCTGCTCAGGAAGTCTGCCATCACGTTTGTGGTGCCAGGTAAGTAGGATGCCAAAGGAGTCACCCCGTGGCGAATGCACCAGTTCCAAAAGCGGATAGCTTCTGTGCATAGAGAACGGGAGCGAGCGCCGCCCTGGCGATTTACCTAGTACATGGCTGTGATGTTGTCTGTAAGTATCGTCACAGTGGTATTCCGAATGTGGACGAGGAAGGATTTGCATGCGTTGAAAATAGCACGAAGCTCTAGGAGGTTTATGTGCAACCTTGCTTCTTGTGGGGACCATTGGCCTTGTACCGAGAGGGAACCCATGTGGGCCCCCCAGCCTAGTAGGGAGGCGTCTGTTGTGATTTGGTGGAGAGGCTGCTGTGGGTGAAATGGTACGCCCGATAGCAGGTTTGTGTGGCTGGTCCACCATTGGAGTGATTGAAGAACAGCAGGTGGCGGTGTAACGGGCCTGTGGAGATCGTATCTGGTGTGGTGGTATATGAGGGTCAGCCAGTGCTGAAGGGCACGCAGGTGTAGTCTGGCGTATTTCACCACGTACGTTGTGGCGGCCATGTGGCCCATGAGTCTGAGACATGTGATGAGTGGAATGGTGGGGCTCACAGTGATAGTGCAAATGAGGTCCTGGATGGCCTGAAATCTCTGCAATGGTAGGAACGCTCTGCCGGCAAGTGAGTCCAGACGGGCCCCAATGAACTCGATGTCCTGAGTGGGATGCAAGACGGACTTCTGCTCGTTGAGGAGGAGTCCGAGCTATCGAAAGACTTGCATCGTGAGGTGAACCATGCGGGAGACCTCGTGTGCCGAAGCGCCTTTGAGCAGGCAGTCGTCCAGATAAGGGAAGATAAACACTCCTTGGCGTCGGAGAAAGGCCGTGACCATGGATAGGACCTTTGAGAACATCCGGGGGGCTGAGGATAGCCCGAAGGAGAGGACCTTGTATTGAAAATGGTCCTTCGCCACGATGAAGCGCAAGAACCTTCTGTGAGCAGGGTGGATAGGGACGTGGAAATAGGCATCCTGGAGGTCGAGGGCGGCAAACCAGTCCTGTGGATTTAAAATAGGGATTATGGCAGCTTAACGTTGTCATTTTGAATCGTTGTTTTCTGAGATATTTGTTCAGACGACGGAGGTCTAGGATAGGACGCCAGCCTCCGGACCTTTTCTGGGTGAGGAAATAGTGAGAGTAAAAGCCCCTGTTCCTGAAGTTCTTCGGAACTGGCTCTATGGCACCCAGAGAGAGAAGGCGGTCGACCTCTAGTCTGAGGAGGGTCTCGTGAGAGGGGTCCCTGAAGAGGGACGGGGTGGGAGGGGTGGTTGGTGGGATGGCTATGAGAGGGATAGGATAGCCGAACTCAACAATCGAGGACCCATTTGTCCGTGGTGATTGTTGCCCATTGATGTAGAAAGGGTCTTAGACGGTAGTGGAATAGCTGGATTGAACGATTCACGGTGCTGCCTGTGGCTGTGTGCTCGCCCTCGACCAACACATCAAATCTGCTGCTTGCTGGAAGGCATGTTCGTTCTGCTGTTCGGGTTTCGGCATCATTGAGGCCTCTGGCGAGAACGCTGGTTGTCGAAGGGCCTCTGTTGTTGGTGCTGCTGTTGCCATTGGTGTCTAATGTAGGGGTAATCATATCTGCGCTGATATGGTGAGTACCGTCGTCTCTTAAAGGGGGGCATGTACATCCCCAGAGTTCGCAGGGTTGTCCGAGAGTCTTTAGAGGAGTGCAGGATTGCATCCATGGTCTCTGCAAAGAGCTTATCCTTGTCGAAGGGTAAGTCCTCGACTTTTGTCTGTAGTTCCTTTGGAACTCCTGCCGCTTGAAGGAAAGAAGCTCTACGCATAACAATAGCCGTAGCAGTAGAGCGAGCAGCAGTATCAGCCACGTCCATGGCCATCTGGAGGGACGTTCTCACTGATGTGTAGCCCTCTTGGATGACTGATCTCAGGATCGATCTTTTTGAATCAGGGAGATGATCCATGAGAGGAGTGAGGCGTGAAATTGTGTCAAAGGAATGATTGGAAAGATGCGCCGAGTAATTGGCGATTCTGAGGAGTAAAGTCGCTGAGGTGTATACCTTTCTGCCCAGGACGTCAAGCCTCCTTACGTCTTTATCAGAGCTCTGGTGTTTGAGGTGAGGGGCTCTAGATCTCTGCTGAGCTGCATCAACTACCAAAGAGTTAGGCTGTGAATGGGCGAAGAGGAATTCCATGCCCTTTGGTGGCACAAAATATTTCTTGTCGGCTCTTTTGTTGGTGGGAAGGGCCGACGCTGGAGCATGCCACACTTCGTCAGCCAGTTCCAGGATGCCTTCGTCGAGAGGGATGGCGAGGCGTGAACTGTGTCACGGTTGGAGATTCCTAAAAAGCTTGTGTTGCTTATCTTTGAGCTCTTGTAGGGGAATCTCCTGGGTAATCGATACCCACTTAAATAATTCTTGGAATTGACGGAGGTCGTCTGGGAGGAGAGCTGTCGTCTGGGTTCACTGCATCCTCCGGAGGAGATGAGACTGGAATGGAAGACCCCGAGGCATGGTGCACGAAGGGAGTATGTTCCGGCTCTGAAGAGTAGTGAGATGGTGATGGCGCATGATGCGGAGGAGTAAGGGGAGCCGGGGTTGGAGAGCGCCTGTGTGCAGCGTAGTTGGAGATGGATCGTGGTCGGTAAGAATACTGGCTATGGGAATGTCGAGAGGTGCAGTCATCGCGATGGTAGGCACCATGACGCGGCGAACGGTCATCATTGAAGCTGGAGCGGCTGCCGTACCGATAATGGTACGGGGAGCAGGGCGAGCAGGAGCGGAGGTGTGATGCCCTGGAGGAGGCAGGAGAGGCAGAGAGATGTCTGTACTGGTGCCTGCGATGGGGAGATGCAGCAGCCAGAAACGGGGAGGGCAGTCTCACGAGGAGAGCGGCACCGATGAGAGGACCGGCGTGGGGATCGCAGCGCCAGCAGAGGAGAGGACGGTGCTGGGGAGAAGAAGCAGGAGCGGGAGCAGCTGCGGTGGCGTGAGGAATAGAAAGCAGCAGCAGCAGGGCTCCAGAGTGATTGAACTGTGGCATGTGCTGAAGCGCTAGCCGCTGATTACTCGGCTCCTGGTGTGGTGGAGCAGTGTGGTCCGGCGCCGTGTGGTCCGGCACCGCGCGGTGACTCGAAGGTGGTGCCGGGGCAGGTGTCAGGGCCAGTGCCATGATCGGGTCCGGGGCTGCTCTCGGCGCCGGCTCAACGCTCGGCGCCAGAGGAGGAGGCAGCGACTGAACTGAAGCCGGCTGGGGAGCCGACGTCTTTGCAGGCTCCCGTGGCCGCTTAGACTTTGAAGCCGCTGAGGCAGGGGGACATGGCTTTGGAATGCCAGAGGTCCCCGGTGTCTGTGCCTGGCTGTCCCTGCCATTAAAGGCAGCTGGCAGGGATCTTGCTGGGGACAATGCCATTTTCTTCTGCAGTTCCACAGTAGGGGAGGAAGCCCGGCGCTTAAGAGGCTGCTGATTCAAGTCAGCTTGCTGTGGCTGCAGGGCTGTATCAAAGAGGAGCATACGGAGGCACCTCTCCCTGTCTTTCCTGGCTCTGGAGGTGAGCCTTAAGCAATGGTGACACTTTTGGGGGATGTGAGACTCCCCCAGGCAACGAATACACTCTGCATGGTAGCTGACATTTGTCAGGAGCCCACTGCTTCTTATCTCTTGTTGGTTTTGAACAGTAGGTGATTGTTAAGGCTGATAGCCTGGTAACGGCTCTGGCCAGCTATCTTTTGTTCTTGTTATCTTAACAGTCTGTCTTTTTTTTTTTTTAGGTGAAGGAGCTCTATAAGGAGGAGCTGACAGGAGAACAGCTGAGAGGCGGGAGGTAAGAGCGGTCTCAGCTTTCACTCCCGATAGTTCTTGTTTGTCCTTCCTCTCTTGAAAGAAAAGTTTTTTGTTTTTTTTTTACTTTATGGGGAGAGAGGGAGGAAAAGGAGATTTTATATATAGAAAGGGAGAACTGGAAGCTGTCTAGCTCTGTGGAGAGAGGAGCGCGGTTACAGGCGTCTGCAGCCTGAGGCGGTGAAGAGGAACTGGCGGAGGGGCCGGACCGCGCGACAGAAAGAGCACGAAAGCCACGAGCCTGCGGCACATGCATGGTCTGGCCAGACACTGCTAATGACAAGTCTCCGTCTGTGGCGCCGGGGCAAGCCCAGCACCCATAGTAGAGCACCCGCGGGGACATCCCCGAAGAAGAACTATCTGTGCAATTCATTCCATGCAGAAGTATTGGAATGTAATTTCTATAACAGTTTAAAGCACCATTTTTCCCCTTTTAGAAGCATGAAAAAACCTATTTCGTTCAAAATGTTTTACTGTTTTTGTGAATTTCTGAGGAACCACACACTAACTCAATAGTTCTCAACCAACAGCCCAATTAGCACATAGCTGCAGCCCACAGCTGCAGCTGTGTACTAAGAAATATTCAAAATGTGCTAGTCTGGTCTGTCAGGGGGTGGGACTGGCTGAAGAGGAAACAGCCTCAAGCAGCCATACCAGGGAGCTTCTGCCAGGCCTATGAGTGCTACAGGGGAGAGGGAGAGTGGGTCTTGGCGAGGGGGGAGGGGGAGTTCCAGCCAATCAGAGGGCGGGGGATGCTGGGCAGCATAGGCCACCCTCATTTTATTAGTGCTCCACTCCTGTCTCCACACAAAAAAGGTCCTGGCTGCCATCCCCATATGGTGGGGGCTCAGCTCCTGGCCCCATTCTGTGGAGAGGTCTCTAGGTGGGGGTTGCTGACATAGGTGTCTGGGTGAGTGTCTTTGGGCAGGGGAAACTGGTCATAGGGAATCAGGGGATGCAGGTCAGGGGGCCAGCTTGGTGTGTGATCTAGGTCTCCCCTTAAAGGGAAGGGGCTGGCTGGCAGCACAGGGCTGGGCGTGCCAGTGTGCGTCTGGCACGCTGAATCTCAACCTGCAGTCTACAACAGTAAGTAGGCTGAGAACCACTGCACTAGTTACTGTACCGTGAACACCATTATTATTTTATTACTGTCCATTTGAATAGCTCCCACTCTTGACCTCCCTTGCTTACAGCCGGACCCCGAGTTACGAACAAGTTACGGACCAAACACTTGGCCGTAACTCGAATTGTTCATAAGTCGGACCCCATTCATTTACATGCGACCGCACTGTTCGTAAGCGCGGGTCGCATTCGTAACTCAGGGACTGCCTTTACGACCGCTTAATTGGAGGTTTGGTCATAAGTGTGAACGGTCGTAAATCGACCGTTCTTTACTCAGGGACCGGCTGTATTTACCTACTCACTTGTTACACAGAGAACTAACTGCTGTGTCTTTTTCATAATTCATCGGGATGTGTCAACAAGCAACTTTGTTTAACATATCAACAAACACACAAGTACAAAGTCTCTTCAGTTCCAAGTTTCAAGTATGAGAAAACCATGCAGTGAGCTCAGTATGCTCTTCCCATACAAATATGAAGGGCCATCAAATGGAGACTAAGTTTTAACATTAAAATAAAAGGTTTAATCATGACTTCATAAGCTTTTCTTAGTACATGATCAAACAGCTACAGTACATATTAAGTTACGGTAGAAAAGGAAGGAAGAGAATAAAAGTATCATTGTATTCCATCAGCTTGTCAATTCATAATGGTGCTACCTTGTCATACAATTCAGAATGGAGATCTCCAATCTGTCTCCCATCCAGTTCAGAGAGAGTGATGAAATTCACCAGCGGCTCTGGGATGAAGGATTCTAGTGTCTGCTTCAGCCACCTTGATCTCAGACTATCATACTCATTACAGTGAAAATGACCTAAACAGAAAATACCTAGAATCAGTGCTCTTTAATAAATATAAGCAGTTAAAATTATGGACGCTTCAGCATTTCCCTGGAATTATCAGAGATCATAACATGGATTTATGTTACTGCGCATTTTAGAACATTAATGCATTTTTATAATCCTAGTAAAATTTCAACATGCTCCTAAAAGGTGATCCATGCATATTTAGTAATAAATACTTACAGAAGTGAAGGACTTTCACAGGAAAACAAACTTAAAAAGGTAACTCATATTCAAAGAGCAGTGGTCTGAATATTTTCTGAGCTCTTTCTACAGTTATTAGAAGAACCTGTACATCATTTTTTTAAATTCATTTCAAGCTTGGTCTTCACCTTGTGTTCCCAAACCAAGCATTTGAACTCCTCACCCACCAGAAGTTGTAACTTTTTAGTTACATTTGCTCTTTTCACCTCTGTCACTACAGCCATGGCAATTATTCATTTAGATTAAACTTTGCTGTTGCTTGGATCGCTGCCTGTAGCCAGCATCTCATTTTCCTCTAGATAATCACTATTCCCACTCATTTTCTTTTCCTTTTTACTTCCTCATAGCACCACAAGAACCACAGCAGGCTATGCCTATGTATACCACAGCACTCACTCTCTCCTGATTGAAGTCATCCCCCTAAAGCTTATTCATTTCCTTTGACAATAATCTGGTCCCCTTACTCCCTGGCACAGATACTTCCTTCTCCAAAGATTCTCCCTCTGCTTAATAAACTTGGGCCCATCCCTTTTATGCACCAGCTACACACCCTGAGATTGCTCTTTCTTCTTTTCCAGTCAAACTTTTGCAATTAACATGACATTATTACAAAGATGTAAATATCTGACAGGTGGAAAAAGTGTTTTCCTGTGCTAAGAACTCTGTGATTCATTTACAGCTGTAGTAACGTGCTTGGCGGCAGTACATGAAACTCTGCATTCTAGAGAGGAAGAAAAAAGCAGCACCACTCTGTTTGATTTTTCAATCTGAATTCATCTGAGATCCATTTACATTTTAATATATTCAGGTTTTGTCCTAATATTAGGAAAAACTGATTCCTCAAAATTCTGATTTCAACACTCTCAATCTTCTCAGTATCATGTCCTTTTTAAACTGAATGTTAATCTCATAAAAGACACAAATATGCCTTCAAGTAACTTTGATAACTGCATCTGAACCTGATTTCTGTATCTTAATTGGCATAACAATATTATACGTTACCTGGCCAGGCACACTGCAGCATAGCTATTGATTTACCACCTGGAGCAGCACACATATCCAAAACTCTTTCTCCATTCTTTATTTCCAATGCCAGAACTGAGAGAAGGGACGCAGCATTCAGCAGATAATATTCCTTTAGTTTACCAATCTGGTGTTTTTGTGCAGGGAATCTTTCAGGAGTTCTATTGATGTAACACTTTAATGACTGTGGAATATAAGGCAAGGTTTCCCGAAAGAGACTATGATACCCCTTCAAATGCAAGGTGTTCTCCAGTTCAGAAGAATAGCTGAATTTATTAAGCAGGACAGCATATTGCCAGCACAATGGAGATGTAAGCACATCCCTAGAGATTTAAAAAAAGAAAAACAAAGAAGTTATATTTAATAAGGGACAGGTTGCAGTTAAATTTACATAATGTAGCAAGTCCTTCATCTCAGGGAATTAGAACAGCTAGATTTTGTGCCTCCTATCCCCCCATTATATTTGTGTCTGTGTCCACAGGTTAATTATAAATTATGTAATGAAGTATCTCCTTCTATAGTTTTAAATGTGTGACTTTTCAATTTCATGAAATATCCCTTTGTTCTCATGTCAAGGGAAAGGGGAAGTAGTAACACTGTTTACTGCCATCATTTTTTAAATACAGAAATTCAAGAGCATAGAGAAACCGTGAACTCATAAAACACAGAAACGTAAAACCCAGTGTTGCTCCCAATTAATCTTTCACCTTGCTTTTTTCAATCAACTCTTCATGTATTCTTTAATACGGCGAGACACCCAGATGCGCCGCGGTCCCGCCGCCCGCATCCTCCGGGGCGAGAAAAGCTGCTCCACGTCTCCCTGGTCTGCTGGGGGGGGGGGGGGGGGAGAACCCCCCCAGCAGACCAGGGAGATGCGGAGCAAAGCCACGCAGCAAGCGGGCAGCGGGACAGCCCAGACGTGCCGCTGCTGTCCCGCTGCCGGTGTCCTCCGAGGCTTTGCTCCCCGTCTCTCTGGTCTGCTGGGGGGAGCCCCCCACAGCAGACCAGGGAGACGCGGAGCAAAGCCGCAGAGTACGTGGGCAGCGGGACAGCCCAGACGCGCCGCGGCTGTCCCGCTGCCCGTGTGCTCCGCGGCTTTGGTCCGCGTCTCCCTGGTCTGCTGGGGGGGACTGCCCCCCAGCAGCGCAGGGAGATGCAGAGCAAAGCCGCGGAGGATGCGGGCGGGACCGCGGCACGTCTCGGCGGTCCCGCCACCCGCGTCTCCCTGGTCTACTGGGGGGGAGGGGGTGCAACTAGTGCACCTCCCCCCACCAGCAGACCAGGCTTTTCTCGCCGACGACACCTGGGGTAGAGCAGCTGGGGCGCTGCTGGGCTGGTCCCGCAGCGCCGCTCCTCGGCGCTACTGGACCAACCCAGCAGCACCCCAGCTGCTCTGCCCCAGGCGTCCCCAAGTCAGCCACTGCTGAAACTCACCAGCAGCTGACTACAGGAAGCCCGAGGCAGAGTTGCTCTGCCCTGGGCTTCCTGGAATCAGTCGCTGATCAGTTTCAGCAGCAGCTGACTTGGGGACACCTGGGGTAGAGCAGCTGGGGTGCTGCCGGGTTGGTCCCCGCAGCGCTGAGGTGCGGTGCGGCGCTGCAGGGACCTACCCGGCAGCGCCCCAGCTGCTCTGTCCTAGGCGTCCAAATTCAGCCGCTGTTGAAACTGATCAGGGGCTGATTCCAGGAAGCCCAGGACAGAGCAACTCTGCCTCGGGCTTCCTGTAGTCAGCTGCTGGTCAGTTTCAGCAGCAGCTGAATCTGGACGCCAGTTCCGACTTACATACAAAGTCAACTTAAGAACAAACCTACAGTCCCTATCTTGTACGTAACCCGGGGACTGCCTGTAATCACTGTGTAATAGTGTGGCTCTCAGAAATAAAAGCTATTTTGTTCCATACTAAAACTTGTCACACAGTAAAAGGCCTCTACAAATAATGAAATTTTCATTTCTGAAATCGGTGTGTGTGTGGGAGGGGGGAGTGGACAGTCTGAGAAAGAGTATAATGCTTTTGATTTTCACTGAAAAGGCAACAGTGTTTGCTGATTTGGGATCCTTTTTGCATACCTGTGGGGAAAAATACCCCAGTGTTTTGTTAGCATTTCCATTTTGGGACACATAAGTTACACCATGGACTTGTCTGATAGATATAAACTAACCGAACCCATAAAACTAAAAAGTGATTCCAAGCTAGAAATGGATTTAAGAACACACTACATGAGCACCAAATTAAATACATTTCATCTAACACTGATAACCACCTTTCATGAAGCCTTCTGGAAAACAGCGAAGAAAAAGTAAACATTATAATAGGAATTTGAGTGTATAACGGTGTAAGTAAACAGTATTTAACATGATACAAAGGCAGCAACACAGGATGGCAGCCAGCTCCCAGGGAGCCAGATGCAGGTGTGTGTAACCGCTGGTTACACGTTTACACAATTACCCATGTTTCAACATCCCTACATTATATATGTTTTTAATGCTAGGGCAAATTACCAGATTCAAATCTGTTTATTGGGTTCCCATATTTTCTTTGAAAACTGTTAAAAACAATTCAGAAGGCACTGTGGGTTGTTTTTTTTAAACAATTTGACTAGCCTATTCAGATAGAGACAAAAAGGGTTAGAAGTGCTTAAAAATAAAGTGTTTGATAATAGCCTCTGACTTACTCTAAAATAGTTTGCTGCAACTATCCCATCACGGTTTGGTCCTGTCCACACAGTCCAGAAAACCATCTAATGGGAAGTATATTTGAATTATGTTTTACCATCCTAGCAATTTGGAAAATGATGTTATTTTAATCAGACACAGCATAGAAAAGGATCCAGGAAAATAAATATGGCAAATGACAAATCAAGTCTGATATGCAATTGGAATGATTCCTCTTTTATACTGGTGAGTGTTTCTGAAGTTATTTTTACCTTTTTTTGGTCACTGTTTCTGATATAATTATTATTTCCTCGCTTTTCAATACTTTGCTACAGGATATATAAAGTATGACACTCAATGATGCACCTCCCCTCCTCGGATAACACCAAGGGGTTTCTTGAGGCCAAATCCTGGTGCTATTGGAATCAAAGCAAAGTCCTTTTGACTTCAGACAGACAATGCCCCACCAAAAATGAAAAGATAAAATTCCATGTTAATAAGAAGAAGGATCCTGTCACCAAAACTTTCTCTATATCGGGCAATTAGATCTTTCCTGTACATTCCCTCCTTTCCCAGATGCTTAACTAGAGTTAACAGTGACAGTACTCACCTATCATTTCATACTGGTATCCTAATTTTATACTTAAAATAATAGAAGCACAATTTCCAGTCTGCTTGCGTTCTATATAGTTCTTGGTAGTTAAGAGGTAATGAAAAGAGAAAAAATAACCTGACTGTGCTCCAGGCCTCTCCCAGCTCCTTCATGTATTGCTTCTCAAAGTGATCCAAAACAACTTGGCAGATCTGCTTTTGATGCTTCCCTTCTGAATCCAGCTTAGAGGAAGGGGGGGAAATTGCCATAAAAAGCTATTAGCCAAAGATTGCTGTACACCAGATTTTAAGAAGATGTGTTTGGATTAATCATGACATTCAGTTATCACGCTGATGGCTTTGGGTGTTCTTGTTTAAAGGGCTGGCAACGGGTATTTTGGAGCCCTTGGTAAAGTATGAGATATGAATCCCATCTTCTTTTAACCTGTGAACAAATCGTCCAAACAGTATGTTCAGGATGCTCCCTCCCGGCAGCTGCCAAATACATTAAAAGGAACCTCGGGAGCCAACATATTAGGAACAAAACACGCAAACCATCATTACAGAGATTATATCCCTCCAAAATCAGCACCCCGGCCCAGGAACACCTCTTTACGTATCTAACTAAAAGACAGAAGTTAAACTTCATCCTTGTGCGAGCTATATAGCAGCGCTGGGGAACCAAAGGCCTGGGGGAGGCATGCTCTCAGCACAGTGCTAGGAGACAAGACAATGGAAGCTTGAAAACACAGAGCAGCCCCATCTCCCGGGTCCCACCCAACCCTACTATCCAGGTGCTGGTGGTGCTGATGGTTTCGGAGGCTTTTCCTTGCATGGTTGTGTCTGGCAGGGGAGACAACCAACAACTTCCCCAGACTGCTGCATCTAGTCACAGGGACAGTCATAGGGCTGGCCCTGAGCAGCAATGGCTGAGGGCTTCTCTTCACTCTCAGCTCCACTGGTGGCTGCCTGCCAGTGATGGGGGCAGGCGGACACCAGCTGAAAGGAGCAGGCAATGGGCAGGAGGGTGGAGGGAGTGGAAGCGGTCAAGGAGTGGGGAGTACAGGGAGCTGTCAGGTGGGAACAGGGGCAGAGAAAAGCCCAGGCTGGCCAAGAAGTGTGAGAAGATGAAGAGAACCAGCGGAGGTGTGTGGGGCAGGGATGTTAAATTTAGATTAATCAACTAATCAAATAGTTGATTAAATTTGCATCAACTATTTCATTAGTCAATAAGGGCGCCTCCTCCTTTGAAATGTAGCAAGAGCCCCACCAGCTCTTGCTACATTTCAAAGGAAGATGTGTATGGGGAGCACAGAGCCAGCGGGGGACTCAAGCAGTCCCCCCACTGGCCCCGCTCTTGCTATATTTCATAGGCAGAAGCGCTGCTAATTCTCTACTGTGTCCCTGCGTCCACCCCCCCATCTCCGATGGAGACAGTGCTGGGGGAACCGGCTGTTAAGTAGGGTTCCCCCCAGCACCGGCTCCTGCTCCTCCCTTACTGCCGCTCTCTGATAGAGGCAGCAAGGGAGGAGGGACAACCAGCTGAATCACTAACAGACTATCCGATAAGCATATGCTTATCAGATAGTTGACTAGTCACTTATATCCCTAGTGTGCGGTGGAATAATTGTGTGCCTGAGAGGCTATTTATTTACACTAGATAGAACTGTACTTATTTCTGGCAATGATGCAATTATATTTATATGCACTGTATGTTTTGAAGGAAAAAAATCTAAGGTTTTTTTCCTTCAGAAATACAGTGCACATGTGGGACTAATAAGTACAGAGAAAAAATTACTTGTATATTAAATTTTGTATAAAATCAGGGTGGCACACAACATATGGACCTCCACAACATCACTTTTATTATGTTACTTTTCAGGTTAGAAATACACTGTGGCTGTGTCTAGACTGGCAAGTTTTTCCGGAAAATCAGCAGCTTTTCTGGAAAACCTTGCCAGCTGTCTACACTGGCTGCTTGAATTTCCGGAAAAGCACTGACGATCTCATGTAAGATCGTCATTGCTTTTCCGGAAATACTATGCTGCTCCCGTTCAGGCAGAAGTCTTTTTCCTAAAGACTTTTGCGCAAAAGGACCAGTGTAGACAGCACAGTACTGTTTTCCGCAAAAAAGCCCCGATCGCGAAAATGGTGCTTTTGCAGGAAAGTGTCCTGCCAATCTAGACGCGCTTTTCCGAAAATGCTTTTAACAGAAAACTTTTCCGTTAAAAGCATTTCCGGAAAATCATGCCAGTGTAGACGTAGCCTTTAAGTACCCAATGAAAAGCTAAGCACAACAGCCCTGAAGTATATAACAAGGAAAATTAAGTTTCAGATGGATAGCCATCTTAGTCTGTTGCAGCAAAAACAAGGAGTCCTGATGCATCTGACGAAGTGGTCTGCAGCCCATGAAAGCTTATTCCCAAATACGTTTGTTAGTCTTTAAAGTGCCATAGGATTCTTCATTGTTTTTAAGGAAAATAAAAGCAAATTATTTAAAATAATTGGCTCCTGTTTGCAAATGCTTTGTCAAGCCACTGGGTTGACTTTAGATGCTATAATTTAGAAGCTAATTCCACGCAAAGTGGCCCGATCCACAGGAATCTGTGGATTGAACTACTTCTTCATCTGCCAGTTCTGTGGCATTAAGGTTAGAGGTTAAGGCCCCAATCCTGCAAAGAAAACCATGTGTGTGAACCTCTGGGCCTACACACAACCCCTGAAGTGGAGTGAGATCAATATCAGAGCTGGTTGGAGTATTTCTAACAGCATAGAGTGAAGACTAAAGAAAAAATCAAGGCCACATTTTCTATTTTCTGGACAACTATTAAAAAGGGGGAGAAGAAGAAGAGAACTAGATAAATTCTGTTTGTACGAAAACTAATACTTACGGACATTATAAATAATCAAAATTACATACCAAAACAGTCCCCAGCTTTACAAATCTTTCAATTTAAAAGTACACAAATTGGTATAATTTACTGTCACTAATTTCTGCTGATTATGTTCTTGTACTTCACTCATCTTCAGTTCTGCCAACCCCAAGGATTAAAAAATTGTAAATCAAGGCTCTCCAAAACCATAAAATTGTCTTTAAAAAAACATGAACTACTGGTTTCAAGTAGCTTTTTCCTCCAACTTCACTACATCTTTCTCAGGGCTTGTCTACACTAGGCATGTAAAATTTCAATTAATTGGCTAATCGAATAGTCAATGCAATCTGAACTGACTATTCAATTAGTCGATAAGGGCACAGCTGCCTTTAAGTGTAGCCACAGCCCCACAGCTATTGCTACATTTCAAAGGCGGAAGCGCTGTGGGGAGTATGAGGGCAGCGAAGAACCCCACTGGCCCTGAGCTCCCTGTGGTGTTCCAAGGCGGCAGTGAGTCTGGGCTTCACGCGACGGTGCCGCTTTGAAATGCCTCATGCAGCGCTGCCACTTTGAAGCACTTCCTCCTCATCCCCTCCTTGCTGCCTCTTTCTGATAGGCTGTGTCTAGACTGCAGGGTTTTTTCAAAAGAAAGTAGCCTTTTTTCAAAAAAACTTCACCTGCGTCTAGACTGCAGCCGGGTTCTTTCAAAATTAAATTGAAAAAAAAAAAAAACATATTTTCGATGGCGGTAATCCTCATTTCACAAGGAATAATGCCTTTTTTCAAAAGTGTTCTTTCGAAAAAAGGCATTCTTGAATGCAAACAGGGCTTTTTTGAAACAGAGCATCCAGAATACCTGGGTGCTCTCTTTCAAAAAAGCGGCTTGCTTTTTCTAAAGAGGTTGCAGTCTAGATGCCCTCTTTCGAAAGAGGCTTGTAGTCTAGATGTAGTCATAGAGGCAGCAAGTGGGAGAGGGGGCGGGAAGATAATTAGTTGACTAGCATGTCGACTATCGAATAAGTATTTGCTTATCAGATAGTCGACTAGTTGCTCATACTCCTAGTCTTCCATATGGGTAAATGTCAGCATACCTTTAACAATGTAACTATACCACTATCACTTTCTGTGTGGGGAGTTACACTATTAAATGGGTGGATTGTATGCAACTTTAACTGTGCATTTTGTGTAACTGTAGTCTTTAAGCCATGATCTGAGGATTTCAGTAACTCAACCAAAAATGAAAGGTCTATTACAGGAATGGGTGGGTCAAGTTCTGTGGTTTGCAATTATAGGTGGTCAAACTTAGGATGAACATCAAAATTTTAGCAAGGGCATAGGGGGCAGTGCACCTCCCCAGTGTTAGGAGTCACTTATGCCTTAAAACGTGGCATCCATCACATTAGCCACACGTGGTCAGTTGAGTGGGGCTAGTTGTCTTGAACAATGTGGCTAGCTGGTCGAGTGTGCCTAGTTCACGATAGCAGTAGCCACTATAGTGGCAACTGCTTCAGAACTGGTTGGACACCCCCTCCTTAAAACTTAACTCTGTAATTATAGCAATATAATCATACCAGTAACAGCAGGGGTGGGAACCTTTTTTGGGGCAGGAGCTGCTGACCCACAGAAAAATCAGTCAGGGGCCACTCACAAGTGAGAAGCAAAAAACCTACAAACCCTCAGTGATGTGGCCCCGGATTGAGAAGAAGAAACACACTCCCCACAATCCCCTCTTCTGCTAGGCTGGGGCGCTCTAGTGACTTTGTGCTCCAACCCTGCAGTGGAGTGCCAGGCAGACTGGAGTGCCAGTGTGGGCTCCCCAATGCTGCCGGGGGAGAGGCCCTGAGCCTTGTTAGCCGGATCCAGGCAAGCCAGGGGCCGCATCCGTGTTTCCCACTCACCATATAGCGGAGTCCTTGCCCTCTCTCGGTATGCCCACCCCAGACTAGTCCCAATAGTAAGGAACCACTGCCCATTTGGGAGGGGCTCCCATGCTAAAGAAAGATCCCTGCCCCCCCGCACACAGGTGCACTTAAGGCGATGGGAACAGGAGAGGGCGCTCTCACTTCACCAGTCACGTAGAGGAGGGATCCCCGGGGAAAGCCCGCAGTGCTGTGCCCGGCTCCCCTCTCGCGTCCACTAGTATCTCGGGGGGGGGGGGGGCTTTTTTCAACGTGATTCTTCCCCCCCCCCCGCCCAGCCCATCGCTTCCGTTCAGTGTCTCAGCCACTCGCCGCTGCGTTGCAGGGAGGCGCCCCAGGCCCCTCCTGCGCTCAGCCTGACATCCCCGCAGCAGGGGGGCAGGCGGGGGGGGCTCTTTCCCTACGGCGAGGAGGCCGAGTCCCTCCCACTCTCCTGGCTGCTGGTGCACACGCCGGCGCGCCCTGCACAGCAGCTGCCCTGAGCCAGGCCGGCGGGTCCCTTGGCTCCTCCGGCGGCGCAAAACCCACCCGCCACTCACCTGCTCCCGGGCCGGGAAAGGGCCCCCCCGCAGCCCGCAGGAGGCAGCGAGCGGGCGGCGCAGCCGGGCTGGGGCGCGCTGCAGCCACATGGCCCAGGGGGCGCCGGGTCCCGGCTGCGCGCAGCGGCCCGGGAAGGGGCAGTCGGCGCGTGTGCAATGCAAGGCCTGGGCGGGGCTCCCAGGGCCGGAGCGGAGCTAGCTTCAGCTCCTCCTCCTGCCTGGCTGGGAGGCAGCCGAGGGGCGCTGTGCGTTAAGGGGTAGCACGGTGCTGCCCAGGCGCTTGAGCAGCGTAGCCCGCCCCTTGCAGCCACAGGTGGGCGCCCAGTCTCGGCGCTTCATCCCTAGCCCTGTTACTCTGCATTGCTTGCAAGCAGGGCTGGCCCACAACATTTTGGCACTAGAAGCAGGGAGCGCAAATGACGACCCCATGTTGCACCAGCAGCAGACACAATTTTCTACACTCTGGGTCCTAATGGTGTCCTCCCCCCACAGTCTGGCATCTGAGGCAGCTGCCTCACCTCATGGTAAGGCCAGCCCTGCTTGCAAGAAGCACTCTCTCACACTTCCAGTAGGTCAAAATCATTCCATCGTTTTCACGACGCAGAATTCCCCACCAGGATACAAACACTTCTCCCCCATCAACATCAATTAGCCCATCTCCCACCAAAGATCAGCTACCCTCTTCCTGAGCCAGGATGTTTCCTCCACAGTGCCTGCAATCTTGCCTCCCCTGCCCTGTGCTCCTAAAAACACATCGGGATATGGCTCTCACTGCCTGAACAGTTTCATTTGTACCTGCTTCTATCAGTGACAGATGATCCTTTTAGGAACAGAGTCCCCTCAACCACAGTCGTGGTTGTTAGGGGTGTGTAATAGTAACCTGAGTGCTCTAGCTTTATAGCAGTCACACAAAAAAATAAGTGGCCACTAATTTCCTAAATGGAAATGGTGTAACCTACAACCAGTAATGGCAAAGGTGAAGAAAAGTGGGGAGGGGAAGATTTTCTCTCAGACAATCAGAACAAGTAAAGTTCCTAGCCCTTAGTGGTTTCTGGCCTCACACTACTGTTCACCTTCCACTATGCAATTGAGCAGCAGACACAAAATAAAAGCAAACAGTACAGTGCTGTGTTAAACCAGGAACAAAGGATAAGTAGCATTGGTCTTTCACACAGTAAAGTTTCAAAGCTGTATTGTCAACATTCAGTTGTAAACATTTGAAAGAACCATAACATCTTGTTCAGAGTTATAAACATTTGAAAGTTACAAACAACTTCCATTCCCAATACGTTTGTAATTCTGACTACTGCATATATGAAAACAAGTGCTGGTTACAGATAAACATTTACCAGACAATCCAAGATGCTTTTAGTGTGCTGATAATTCTAGGCTAGTCCAGCCTCAGAACAAATAACCAAGCAACAAAAACAGGCAAGATGGAAATACTAAATAGCATAGTATAGTACTTGGCCTTCAACATTTATTACTTTTGCAATGAAATCCTTTATTTTCATTAGAGGGGCTAGCTTTTTAAAAAAACCTTGTTTGCTTCAAAATACTTTCACCAAATTTAAAAGCTAGTATTAGTCAAGCAAAGCTCCAGACAAAGAGCCAGAAGTCAAAATAAAGCTTTATACATACATATTCTTAAATATCAACTGCAAAAGGACTAGGGATTTATTTTTTAAAGGCCAACTGAATGTGGATAAGATACTGAATGTGGATAAAAATAGTGATGGTGAAACATACAAAGCCATATTCTCAACAGTGTATATCCATTAAAGCCAGTAATTGATGCCAGAACAGAATTTTACCTCCTGTTTACCTTACTGATAAAACAAACTCCATAAAGCTTTTGAAGGAACCATCTCATTACACTTGGGCCATCTGAAGAAGTGGGCTGTGCCCATGAAAGCTCATGATATCATCTACATGTTTTGTTAGTCTTTAAAGTGCTACCAGACTATTTTTTTTTAAGTTTATCCTCTACAGACTAACTCGGCTAGCCCCCAAAACTTTTCATCTCATCAACTTTTATCAGTGCATTACGGCATGGTACTGTGGCAGAAACCCTGAAGTTTGCAGCACAGTTCTCAAAATGTAAGAAAAGCAATTTGGTTAAAATATATTACTTTTACTTTTTAAAAATAGACATGGGCTCTTTGGAATCTTAAAATTAATTTTTTTTAGTAGAACCGTTGATAGCCTATTGACAAAATTTTGAAATATCAAGCCACAGATTAATATTATTACTCAGTTTCCTCATTATATAGTGTTTTCAGGGTTACTTTGTATTAAAAAAGTTAAAAGATGTTCCCTACAATGACTGGAAATAAAACTAACTTTCTGGCTTCCCTGAACCTTGAAAAACAAGATGTACTAGCACTGAAAATCCTCAGGTATTTTCACAAGGAGTGGCACATCCTAAGTATCCTGGACTGAGGAAGCCGTCAGCACTCAAAAATAATACTGAGTCAGTGCCACTGCTCTCCAAGGCTATGTCTACACCGGTGAGTTCTTCCTCAAGACCGGCCGTTCTTCCGCAGAGCGTCCACACTGCCCACCCACTCTTGCGCAAGATTTACAGTAAAGCGTGGTAAGAGGGCTTCTTGCGCAAGAGCTATGCTCTTTTCTAAAAAGTGTAAGCTCTTTTGTGCAAGAGCTCTTGCACAAGAGGGCTGTGTGGGCAGTGGTTTCTTTTGGAAGAAAGCCCTATGGCTAAAATGGCCATCAGAGCTTTCTTGCGCAAGAGAGCGTCCATACTGCCATGGAGGCTCTCGTGCAAAAGCACATGGCAGTGTGGACGTGTTCTTGCACAAGATGTTCTTGTGCAAGAACCCGCTAGTGTAGACATAGTCCAAGAGTATATCTGAATCCTCAGAGTATTCCCATGCATTTCACAGAAAGCTTGCCATTGTGTCAGTAGAATTCTATACCTCTGTGGTCCAATCACCTGCTTTATGGGTTTCCACCCTTTCCACTAGTACACAAAAGGTCCTTTTCAAGACTCAACAGGATGAGGTGACATTATCCTTATGGAGCCCAAATGGCCCTGGCAATACTAGTTTACCACGCTGCTCAGCCTGTCAGTGGACAAGCTGATCACTCTCCTATCAATTCCAGTCTCCTCACTCAGAACGTTAGCCAGTAGCAGCACCCCAACCTGGAGTCCCACCACCTTCCAGCATAGAAACTCCATGGCTGAACCAAGTAGAGCTCCATGCTCAGACTCTGTTAGGGAGGTCCTGATGAGTAAGCAAGAAATTCTCCATTTGGGTGACATACCTAGCTATGTGAAAGGGTTTCTTGATTTGGTCCCTCCAGGGCATATAGGGTTTCTCATCTTCTCCTTGAAACAAAGTAGAATACTGGGACTGTTCTGTTTCTCCTTTATTAGCTAAGACACAGGTCTAATCAATGTTATGTATTGCAAAAGCAGATGGAAATGGTCCTGGATGGTGAGATGAGGTTAGATTTAGCAAGAGGTCAGCAGCTTTACTGAAAGTCTAAATAATATCTTACCTATCTTGATTGCAGTGGGTAGCAAATTTAAAGCTTTAGTTGAAATATATCCAAAATGTAAAATTACAGGCTCATGTAAATGAATGCTATCCTCCCATGATGGGAAAATAGCTGAAAGTTTCAGGATATTTCTTCCTCCCACAGAATAATGTGTAGGGGCTAGATATTTTTCCAGATATTGCTTGTATGCAATAGAACACAGTACCCTGCAGAAGGCTGATTAGGAAACAATTTCTAAGAATCTTGCAAAATATACCACATTCCGAGTAACAGGATAATACTGAAATAGACATGTAAACCAGAGGTTAGTGGTCAAGGGTGAGAGGCACCTTATTCTCAAGCATTAAAGTTTGTTTATTTCGGGGGTGGGGGAGGGAAGCCCAAAAAGCCATTTGACCAGTTATACAAGAATGAGTAATATATCTATCTCTAAAAGTATTAAGGTTAATAAAATTGGATAGTTTGTGTTCCAGGAGTGGGCCAGGTTGACGGATAAATGACAACATTGGCTCTAAACAGAATTAAGGTTATTGTAGGGGGAGTTGCAGCCTTCGGAATGGGGCAATAATAAAATGGTAGCTGTTGGCTGGGATCCATCCCAGCTCTAAAAGCAGACCTGCCAACAGCAGCAATGCAGCAGCATGGCATACAAGCAATGCCCAACTTACAACTACCTGAATTACAATCTCCCGCATTTACAACCATTTTTTTATGCGAGATAGCGCCTAACCCCACCGCAATTTATGTCCACAGCTCACATTTATGATGGCGTACGATGCAGACTCCACGCATCATCCCAAAAGAGGAAACGCACAAGGTCAGTCACACTCACCAGTCTGCAGCTGCTGCTTGAACTGCATGCGGCTCTGCCACATCTATCTTCACTGTTTAGTTATTTTTGTGCACTATTTGCACTATTCAGTTTAGTTTTCCTCCATTTCCAGAGTCAATTTTGGTATTTTTAGGATATGAAATGGGTTTCCAGGAATGGAGCTACCATTTATAACTTTCTCCCTATGGGAAATAAGGGTTCGACTTACAGTGGCTCGATTTACAACGGTTCTCCAGGAACCAATTTGGTCGTAAGTGTGGGGATCACCTGTAGTATGGTACTGCCACCCTTACTTCTGTGCTACTGCTGGTGGAGTCTGTTTTCAGAAGTAGGTACCTGGCCAACAGCAGCCACTCTCTGGCTGCTCAGCTCTGAAGACAGCACAGAAGTATAAGCAGCAGTACCATGACCTCCCTTAAAAATAATTTTGCAAGCTTGTCCCCCAGAGGCATTTTGGGTCAGGACCCCAAATTTGACAAACACTGGTGTCCCCTTGTGAAATCAGCATACAATAGAATAAAAGCACATGAGATTTCACAGTGAGAGACCTGATTACATGGTTCGTGATATATTTTTCATGACAGAATTTGGTAGGGCACTCACTACCCATATGTTATGAAGCTATGTGGAGAGCGTTCTCTCTCACACCTTTCCTCATGTCCCATAAAAAAGATAAAATATTGGGTAAAGATAATGGTTTATCTAAAAGAACAGATGCACATGTAAATCATCCATATATTTAAGAACAAGTACTCTTAAGGGCGGAATACATTGATAAATGAACAAGGTTAAAATTTAAAACAAAATTCACGACATATATAGCAGAACCTCAGTAACCTATTTTATAGTTAATGCAAAAACTGACAGTACCTCCTCTCTTAGGGTACGTCTACACTTGCTCCCTAGTTCGAACTAGGGATGCTAATCAGGCGACCGAAATTGCTAATGAAGCGGGGATTTAAATATCCCGCGCTTCATTAGCATGACCTCGCCACCACGTTACTCTGCGTGGTGGGACATGTTCGTTCAAACCAAACCCCTTGGTTCGAATTAACGTTACTGAGTATATTTAAATCCCCACTTCATTAGCAATTTCGGTCGCCTACATTTGCATCCCTAGTTCAAACTAGGGAGCAAGTGTAGTAGTACCCTTAAAAGATTAACAGTTAAGTGCTGTAATGAGGCCTCATGAAGTCATTTAAAACAGTGTTTTTATAATATACTATAAATATATTATTTATCTAAAATTGTCAAAATTCTTGAAGTACCTGTTCTGGCTGCTTTTTTATTTTTATTTGTTCACTTTTTCATTAATTCATGGTCAGGGTTGC
Source organism: Pelodiscus sinensis (assembly GCF_052426305.1). NCBI lineage: Eukaryota > Metazoa > Chordata > Testudines > Trionychidae > Pelodiscus > Pelodiscus sinensis. Next base: position 163,492,328 of record NC_143052.1, on the reverse strand, counting down.
CAACCGTCAGTAAATTTACGGACAATCCATAAAAAGTTAGCCAAAATTGGGCATGTCCGTAAAGTCCATACAAAAATTTAGGTGTCCGTAAATTTCATAAAAGTGTAATAACATTTCAAAAAATAGCAATTATTCTATAGCAAGTAAATCTCTTCTGTGCTGCTTTAGCCATTTTACTGAGGAGCAGCAGAAATAGGATGTTTTAGTTGTTTATTTAGCTCAATGGTTGAGATGACTTTACGTAAATCACATGATGTTATCTACATTACCCTGCCAACTTATTCATACATCAATGTGCTGATGCTAATGACTACTTTTCACTTTTGGCCATTTATGTCATCTTAATATAAAAATTATGTCAGTCAAAAAATGTGTTGGTAAATTTTTCCCATTTTGTCCATAAATGAAATTTCTTTGGGTTGGCAACCCTGTTCATGGTATTTAGCTATGAAAATTGCAAAATGGTTCCCCAAGTCATTAATACAAATTCAAGAAGTTCTTCTGTACTTGCTCTCTAAAATATTTAATGGGTAATAAGGAAAACACTTGGCTGTTGTACATAGTTTTATTATTCATACATAGAAGTCCTCAGAAAATGTGATGTTCAATAAATAAAAAGCTGGTGTAGTATAAAATGAAAACAATACAATCAATCACAGTATAATTTTATATATAAAACCATATGAAGAATATTTCTAGTAATTTGGTTGACATTTTAACAGAAAAATGTTGACTACAAGAAATACCATTGCTTTACATTTCAGTTTCTCGTTTACTGTCAGTGCCAGCTTTCTTTTTAGCTGCTCTTTAAAAAGACAAAGACTTCCATTCAATTAATTAGTTTTGCATATGGGTAAAAGAGAAAAACTCCAAGGGCAAAATGAAACTGGAAAAAAGTGTCAAGCTACAATACAAAGACCCCCTCAAGCCAAAGGAATGTGTATGACAAGGTAGCTTAAAATGATCTGATTTCTGGGATCATGCATGTAAACTTTTAAGAGAAAAAAAGCTAAATATTAAGACATGTTTCTTGAAAGCAAGCCAAACTGTGCCACAATAGTATCATTGTTTACTCAAACCGAACCCTGTTACCACAATCAGGAATGCATTTGCTTGTTATTTCCACATACATATTCCAATGCTTTTATACTTCCGGTTAATCACTGAATTTGAGTACTCTCTTCCCAATGCAATATACAACCTTAATGAGATTGGTTTGTTTTAACTAAAGCAAAACAATATTTTAAACACATTAAGTGAGGGTTACATTTCAAAAGACCAATGGGGGGGATTTCCACTACCAAGAGTCATATGGCTAAAACCTCAAGCAATTCTTTCAAATTTTAATGTAGCTGATAAACATATTTTGCTGGCTAGTGTCTTTTGCCAGTATGAGATGATGAGGAGCTGGTAGTGTAAAAAAGTCACTGTTGCCCGATTTGTCCAAAAAAATCTTTGATTTCAGAACTGTGCTATTTTCACAAATAACATTGCAGGAAAGATTTTCTAGGCCCCCAGACCATCTCCAGCAGACCAGGGACACCGGGAGCAAAGCCTCTGAAGACGCCGGCAGCGGGACAGCCGCGGCGCTTCTGGGCTGCCCCGCTGCCGGCTTCCCCCGAGGCTTTGCTCCGCGTCTTCCTGGTCTGCAGACCAGGGAGACGCGGAGCAGCTTTTCTCGCCCCGGAGTACACGTGCGGCGGGACCGCAATGTCCCGCAGTCCGTGTCCTCCGGGGCAAGAAAAGCCCCATTCGTACCTGCAAGTCAGGGACTGCCTGTATACCCGGCGTATAAGACGACCCCCGATTTTTGGGGGATGTTTTTTAGCATAAAAAGTCGTCTTATACGCCGGAAAATACGGTATATGTATACGCATGGTATAGAAATTCTCCCAAATGTAACAAAATATGGACATATCAAAACATTTTAAGTACAGTAAATCCAATTCTCTCCTTCAACATACCACTATTTTTTTTAAACGAGGGACATATTTGGAAGGTCAGAATTGGGCTCATTACTCTGGATTAAAATGCTTTGATTTTACATTTTCAATATGCCATTTTCAGTGTTTTATAGTTCATGTTAAATAAATATGTGGACTGATATAATTTTTCACCAGAATTCTTGCAGTTCAAAATCTCAAGTGTGTGCAATTGTATCTTATAGCACATAATGTATTTGATTAAGATATTTGAACACACATTTAGTATGCATACCATCTCCCATTTAACAAAACAAAATAATCTACAAGAAAACTTTTAAACAGCCCTTTCAAATACCATAATTATGTGTAAAATCAGTTTCTTAAAAACCTCAGACTTCCAGAAAGGCAATGTATGAACAGCTAGGGTAACTGGTGATGTAAATCCCAGCCAAAATGTATTGCTATTGTAGGGTAAACATAGAAGTCAATGTACTCAGATGGGTAAAGCTATTAATACATGTGTAACATTTCCTAGGCACCATTCTGATGGTGAGTAACAGGCATTAATGTTAACTCAAATTCCCAAGTCAAATATTAGAAAAATTATAAAAATATAGTTAACATTTATAGCATATAATTCCCTATATTCACTCTAACATGCACACACTTTACAAAATGCCTTAAAATTATCTGTAGAAATACAGATTACTACACAATATCTGAACAACAGTCTTGATCTGCACACACAATCCAACTGCATTTGGTCTTGAAGGTGTTCTTCTTCAGGGTTACAGCTATATAGTCTGGCAAGTAAACCCCAATATGAAACCTAACAGTACCAACCTGATCCCAAATTCCATGTGCATGCAAGTGCTCTCAAACATTTCTGTTCTCCATCACCCTGTTAACCACTGAAGAAGAGCTGGTGAGAATGTGAACGGTAACTAATATGCCAGTAGAAAATCTGATTAATCAAGTCCAGTAGAACTAACCCACAACAGAAAACAAAACGGGTTCTTATTGTCTCATCTCTCAGCAATTTTTAAGCAATATCAATTTTTTTTAAGTAGGAAAACTCTTTTTGTGATTAAAAATGCAGCATGTGATCTTGTTAAGAAATGACATTATGGGTGTCACTGTTCGGTCTCTGCCGTATAGTCAATGGAGGTAAAGGCTTTCCATAGAAATCTATGTTAAGAAACACACCAGAAGAAAAATATGTTAGTATCAAATTTAC